>NC_085026.1:7155273-7492870 GCF_963692335.1 Osmerus eperlanus | reverse complement strand
CATTTCTAACCTAAAGGGCCTCGGCCCCATTTCCATAGTTGTACCTATGGTTAAGTATCATATATCAATTTCAAGCTTTTGAATTTAAGCTATTTGTCCAAATCAGGCTTCAAAAAGACTCGAGACACACATCAGAATAGTGTGCTCTATTTGGCCCCACTAATATTAGAAATCTCTTGAGTCTAAAAAGAGGGCAGATATATTAAATCCATGATTATACTTTTGTAACAACAGTTATTCAAAGCATTATCTAAAAAAAAAAAGAATACTTTGGAGGTTCGATAGTATGTGGATGACATACATATTTGAGTATTCAAGTTTACTCTTGACATACCCAACCGGAAAAATAATACACTTAAATGTAATAAACTAATCTTTTACTTTTAATATTAGACTTGCATTCTACAGGACCTTGATAGTTTGCTTGGTCAATATACATAGTATGTATACTTACACTTAATAAGATTTTGAACAATACTAAAGTGTTATTCAAAAACCTAGCACCGGAGTACTTCAAGTAGGAGTTTTTCAAGAATAGGCAAAGGTCTCTCTATTCCCCTGCCCTGTCATCATTTTGCTAAATAAGCAAGCTTGTTTTCCTGCATGTTTATCATAGCCCATGCACAAGATGAAAGTTACAGCTACATGAATTTAGTAAACATAATACTGAAATTTGATTACATATTATTATTTATTCTCTACAAAATCCCATCATATAATACTGTATGTTTACCTTTGTAGTCGTACGGAATATTAACTGCGAACCTCACTACAGTAACTTATCGCAGCACTGGCCTTAATTATTGAAGTTGCATTAATTTAGTTGGTTTTAAGTCGCTCTGGATAAGAGCGTCTGCTAAATGACTAAATGTAAATGTATGAAACTGTGTTAATGCAAATAATTGGACACATTTACGGGTAATAAAAACCCGCCTTTGCTACTAAAGTGTGAAATTAATATATTCTCCCAAGACTAAAAGCTTGGTAGTTGACTAAAAGTTGGACAACACTCCCGATGCCTCCGAGTACTGCTCCCATAACCAGCTCCACCTCCTCTGTCAAACTTAGAGGCTAAGCAAAACAGATGGCACTGAGATGCCATGAAAGTGATCAAATGACAGGCGCGGATGTATAGAGCGCCAGCAACCGAAGCACCAAACATTAGGATTGTGTATTTTTTTGAGACACTGTGCTGAAACAATTAAGTTGGAAAATAATTCAATATTGTAATTTTTATTTTACCCTTACGTAAATGTGTAATATTACTGTTGAACATCAAATTGAATGTGCATTGCAGGCTACATATTTTATATTAAAGTATTTATTTATTACAGTATTGTGTATAGTTCAGGAAAAATTATTTTAAGGATTTGTAATTCTGAGATTATGTTATCTACTTTTGAGAAAGCATTTAGATATAAACTATGAATAATAGTTTCTCTTATTTGTTTCCCCCTGTCTGGCACTGAAGTGTGCAGCTGGGCTCACAGAGCAATATTGTTGTGCATGCTATTAAAAGACATCTTAAAGTAGCCCTCATTACCTTAATGAGCTTAAGGTCTTACGTGTGTGAGTTTTATTTGCTGTAACATGACATATGTGCACACTGAAGGGGTCACCCAAAGCCTTTGTAATCCTTTCAGCTCTTGTCCTCTACACGGTACAGTGGGATGTTTCTCTAATCATGAAAGTGACAAGAGAATTGACAGGGAAACATGAAAACTGTTTTTTCAACCTATCATGGAGAGGTAAGAAAAAAGGAAGCATTTGAAATGACTTTATTTTTGACGAGGACGTTTTTATATGGATAAATGTTTGCCAGACTCAACCACGACGGCCATCTGAAAATGACAGACACAGCAGGTGGCTAAGGACCTTGGCTATTCTTTGCAACAACTTCCTATCAGTAAGTCTTTGCTAGAACTACAGAGTTTGGTCAGATTTGTGCTACTGAGGATACAAAGATCTTTTGAAGAGCTAAAATGGGTTGCTCCCCATCAAAAGGAAATAATTTTGGTACTCAAGGCCCCTTTAAGAGGGGTAGAACCTTATTGCCCGGGCACCAAGAAATCCCAGGTGAGTCCCAGTCTGATGATGGAAGTTGTGGAGGCTCTTCAGGAACAGGAGACACAGATGGTGAAACATTGGAAAGAAGTAGCAGTGAATGGAAACGAGTCGGACAGACCGACTCTACTCAGAAGGAAACAACTTCGAAAAAGACAGACTCCCTTTCTGAGGTGGTCCCAGAGTGCGTGCTTTTGGATAAACTCGGTGCTCAAGAAATTGAGACCAACAAACTGTTGCAGGGAAAAGCAAAACACGGAGACAAGCAGGACATGGCTGACAAAAAGTCTGGAAGAAAGCCAAAGAAAAATAGCAAAGCCGTCAAGCTAATCAAAAAAAAAGAAAAAGAACAGAAAGCTTCTATTGTAGACCAGAAAGTAGACTTTCCTGAACCGTTAGTGAAAGCCCACCAGGCTGCGTATGGCTTTTTAAACCCTAGTATTAGTAAATATGAGATTTTGTTGAGCCTTCTTGACCAGGCAACCCAAACACAGGTCTCTGTGCAGCCTATGGTAGCCTTTATGGCTATGCGCTATGAGGAAATCAACCAGGGACTCAGAGAAATGGCAGAGGAAGGGGAGAAGCTTTTGAAGGAGAATGGGGAACATCTCGCCTGGCCAAGTTTAATGAAAAACCTGTCCTCTAACCTTTCCAAGTCTGGCTCCATCAATACTGAGCCTCCACCAGATCTCCTGCAGCAGCTTCTCCAGTACACCACTCAGAGGATGCAGAATGTGGGCCAATCTGTTGGCGGAATTGGGGATTCTGCTCTTGAAGAGGCAGCTGAGTACTTTGCGTCGGTCTCTGTGCTTCTGGAAGAGAAACTGAAAGCTAAGCATGCAATAGAGGCTAGGCTAATGCAGGTGCTGACTCGCATTGAAGCCGCCTCAATACGTAAGCCCGGGCCAGATGACTCTGCACTGTTCAGTGAGGACAGTGGTATAGGGGTTGAAAGTGAGTCACTAACAGGATCTGAGCGACGGCTCAGACGAGAAAGTTGTGAGTCAACTGGGACCATTAGAACCTGTCCTTGTAGTCCAACTGTTGTCAATAGCAACCTTACAAGAGGTCAAGCAGCACGTTGGAGGACGTTTACCAACCAAAGCCCCAGAGTAGCTCTGGGGGGGATAGATTCAAGCTGTTCCGTCAAGGAAAAATTCCAGAAAGACACAGAATCCCTGCTTGGATCAGCCTCTTTAGATGATGGGGAAGATGATGAGGATGATGGAGGTGAGGAAGATGCTGATGATGTTCAGGGTGGTTGTAGGAAACGATCAAATTCCTCACCCCCCGACCCCGAACATGTACCTCGCCGTCTTCCACCCAAACGCATTGAGAATCCTCAAAATGTAGAGATGACCCTGAAAATGAAAGATGCTTTGAGTGGTCGCATACGTTTTGCTCCATCACAACATGCCACGAGCAAAGCTAAACCTATAGAAAGCCCGAAGACCAGTAGACGTCAGTGGACAGAGGATGAGGGAAAATCCCCCAAAAGACCACAGACTGCAGCCCCGGTCCGAAAGGCACTGAAGAAGACCCCTGTCGCTAAAGAGCGTCGATCTCAGTCCGAAGAATCCCTCCGAAGCAAAGCAGAAGATCCTACTCTCCTTGAACTAGAGAGGACCCAGAGGGATTTGAATCAAAGGCTTGCCAGGATGAACAAAGGGAAATCCGCAGGGAACAACAAGACAAATCTCACTAAACAAAACCAAGGAAATACTCCAACATCTAATCGTCTTCGTCCCTCAGTGGAGAAAAACAGCAACAATCTTCCAAAACAGAACAAGTCAGGGCTTATGAAATGCAATACTGGAGAACAGGAGTTCAGCAAGGACACCGAAGACAAGACAAAGAACAAGAAAACAGCTAAGGGTCCCTTGAAAGCAACCCCACCTCCCAGCCCTCCGCCAAGTCGGCCACCTTCAGGACTGTACAGGGGCAGGAATTCTGTCAAAAAGCTCATTGATACCTTCAGCCAAGGCATGGAAGAGCCCAAACCAGAGTCTTCTAAAGTGCTGGGGCCTTTGAAAGGGGTGCGGAAGTGTGGGGTTCCCATATTGCCTGGCTTGGGAAATGTAGAGGCTGCACTTAGTGCTGGATTTACCAGCTGTAGGGTAGAATGTTCAGATAAAAATGAAGACTTGGATTTGGACAATCTTCCACCTCCTCCACTGGAGGTTTTAATGGACAATTCCTTTGAAGGCGCCCAAAGTCTCTTGGTTAATGACTTAGATGATGGTGTATTGAGCAGAGGTCGATCACCTGTGGCCAAGAGGGCAACTGTATCGCAGCGGCTACGGGCCTCCATGCAGTCTGCTACAGTGCTGCCAAGTAGAGGCAATATGCCCAGAGGGTCCAGGAGCATGTCCCCTGCCAGAACTATATGGAAGCCACACATTTTTACTAATATTAGTCAAATGGAAGGGATTCAGACAAGTGAAGACCTTGAGACAGAGGAGGCTGCTTCACTATACAGGCAGTCCCGAAAGGTCATCCACCTACGTCACTCCTTTGACTCTGCTGAGAAGAAAGCTTTGTCACTTTCTCTGCCTGCAAAGCCACCTCTCCATCAATCCGAATCCGGAGACCAACAGGATGAAGGTGGACCGGATAGCAGCAGCCAATCTGAAATAGTGCCTACATTTACAGTCATCAATAGCCGAACACCTGCAACACCACCTGTGTTGAGAGCTCGGGTGTTGCCCACTACCCCTTCGGTCACTGGTAGCTTGCACCGCAGGCTTCCCAGTCCCTCTGTGTTCAAAAGGCAGCCTACTCCTCCATCGTCAACCAGCCCTCCTGTCGTCCGCGACCTCCCCACCCCATCACCCGTTCAGAGGAGACTCCCGAGCCCACCTGCAGTGAGGCGTGAGATGACCCCAAACTCACACTCTGTGTCTGCATTCCCTTTCAAGGCACCGTCTCCCCCGGCATCTCCTAGATTCCACAGATTCTCCCGAGGTAACAGCAGTGAGGACCCAGGCACGTCCTCGGCCTCCCGACTGATCAGCAACGCTCGCTCTGTTTTCTGCCCTGCGTCTTCATCGCTGTTTGAGGCCCATTCTTGTCCTGTGCCACAGCCCCCCCAAGCTTGGACAGCCACAGGAGTCAGTGTTCTTACACGTGCTTGGGGGGAACGTGGCAGGTTCCCCATGTCAGCACGAGGGCCAAAACCTTTTGTGAAACGAAGCCATTCGGACCGGAGGCCCAGTCTAAGCATGCCACCCCGGGCACCAACCATTTCCGTGGCACAGACCTGTGGAAGCGAACCGGCTCTAAGTTCGCAAGGGTGAGTTTTGATTGTTGTTTCTCCTGGAATAGAGCTTTTCCCTTCCCTAACAGTATAGTTCTTACTATGCAATCAATGTAAAATCTAAAGATGACTTGACTGTCATCTAACATGAATTGACACCATTGCAAATTAATTTTGTTATGCTGGTTAACTGTGTCTAAAAGGATTACTTTATTCATTTGCAAAACATTTACATTTCAAAATTCTTCAATACCTGTATGTAAGGTGTTGAAAACTCTTGTTCAAGATGTTATTTTAGACCATTAAATGTAGCAATACAATGCATGACAGATTTTTTTATATACGTTTTTTTTTAATGAGAAATTGATTTGGATATTTGTTGTTAAAAATGATTCAAAGAACAACAGGCCATATGCTTAATTGAAATTAATAGTCTTACAAGATTCCATTAAACTACAGGATCATCAAAAGGAAAGTTTGTTTAACAGCAGTACAATCAATCAAACAATTGTGTGATAAGAGTGCTTTGGCATGTAAGGTCAGTGTTCTCTAAAATTGATAGAAAAACTGAAGAAAAAAGGGAATACTGACTGATTACCTGAGACCTTCAGTGAAAACACAAAGCTACAGTATGTAGCTGGACAAATCCCTAGCAACATCTAATTGGATGTCTGTAGATCCTCAGAAACATCTTAGGAGTTGTCTTGGGAGTAAAGTGGTGAGGGACAATGGGGAATGAAATTCGGAGGGAGAAGAGATATACAACAATGAAGCTTTGTATTGGATAGGGACAGTACCATAAAGTGAATACCTGATTATAACATACGAGAATGAACAATGGACAATGTTTTAAAACTGATATCGTTCTTATTTAGATTTTTAAATGTACTTAGTACTTAGATTTTGAAAAATGTTATAACATCAATAAGTTTGAAAAATGATGTGTGTAACATTCGTGGAATTAATTTTAATTGTTACATACTTATTGCTTTGGTTTTGCAATTATGACAGCATACATGCAGAAAACATTAGGAACACAAAATAATAACTAAATTAATTGTGTTCTGTAAATGTTATGACTACTGTCACACCGCACATATGAGACACTATGATTCTTAATACTTTAAATTAGAATAAATGATTGAAATGCATCACCAGTTTTAGTCTTTTACTGATCTAATCTGGACAGCATTGACAAATTTAACATGAGCTTGGCCAACTCTAATCCTCATGCACAAACTGTACAATCTCTATGACTCACACCTGCTTATGTAGCTATCTAGTGCACCTGGCCCACTTCTCTAATCCAATGTAACCACCTCTCCCACTCATTCCCATAGGCTGGACGATGATCCAACCAGAGATTCTGAACTGTGGCACAGCCAATCAGATCTGAGGGGAACCACACGCTCTGACTCTCACCCTGACCTGTGCATTGTAGGTCAGGCCTTACACCGTGAATGGCAGGGCCGATGAAGAGTAGGCGGGGTTGTGGATTAGCAGGCCTCCCAAAGGATTTAACACCATTTTCCACTGGGAAAAGAGAAGGTGCTTATAAGAAAGCTTCTTTGCGTGTGGTAACCGAACCTACTCCAATGTGATCTTGTGCGTGCATACAGTACATATCGATAACAACACAGAGTTCACATGTTTACAAAAAAAAGTTTACATAATCACACATTGCTGACTTTTTAAAATTGTGAAATGTTTATGTAGAAAACAAAGCATTGAAAAACTATTTGCCTTTCATCATAATACTGCATGAAATAACTGTGTGACAGACATCATTTTACAAAAATACGTTTTTTTTAATTTTCTGTAATAAAAAGGTTCACACGCCACATATGATGCAGTGTACTCAAAGTATGAAATACTTTTGTATATACAGAATAATTATGTATAAAAAACACTATTTCCTCTTTTTGTACTTTTGTTTCCCAATAAAGTTGTTTATGATTTTAGCATGCACTTCAATTCTGTTTAGTCCGACCTCTGTACTTTCTCAAAACTCTTTAGTGTGTTTCCCTGTTTCTCAATGGACAAAGCTGTGACATTTTCAGCAGTTTTTTGTCCTATAATATGCCAAGATGGCCTGTAATTTGTCAGGTTCCACTGGTCTCAGGGCCTGTCTGAGTAGCATGCCGCAGATTCTGAGCAGTATCCTAAATTCACTTTTGCTGAACAATCAGCTTTCAGAGAACAGGGGAGGTTTGGATTTCCACAACCGCCAGTGATTTGGTGAGAGCATAAAGTGAGTCAGAGAGAGACAGAAAGAAAGTTACTTTTTGCACGTTTTTGTAAATACAAATACACTTTATAATATCAGAAGCGTTCTGATTCATTATTCTATAGTAAGTTTCAGCACTCTAATATATAAGATTACATTTACCTAACAGAGTTCTGGTGACAAAATGCATGGTTTTGCCGATGGTACAAGGAACCCTTGATGAGAAGGTCTGCAACAAACAGGGTCTGGAAGTTTCTGTGAAATTTCTGTGGCATTTCCCTAAAATAATCATTTCAAACATTGCTGAGCATGAACAGAACAGAACACGAAGCACCGGTGTGATCATAGTGACTTTGCAGTGAAGCAAAGATTATCGTGACAAAAGCTTGATTGCCATTCAGAACGTAGAGGCCTATAACTGAAGCAATGATTCACTTTGCTTCTTAGTGACATTATGAAGCGCTGGTCATGAGAGCTCAAATACACCTGTGCTATTATGCCCGGCATTCAATAGAATGGCATTCCATTGAATCTGGCATTCCATTGAATCTCCTTAGAAGATAGACACCCTTAAAAGGGGCTATGAGACAGTCAGGAATACTTTACAAGAACCCCACAACCATTTCTCGACAGGGTATTAAGGAGCATGAGAAGTAATGGAAATAGCGTGAGAAGCTGTAATTAAGATCAAGCAGGCAGGATAACAAAAAACAGTCCACTTCCCGGGTGACACCTGAGTGCAAACAAAGGACCAGAGGGAGAGGCGTTGAGGGACATGGAGAGAATAGGTAACAAAATAAGTACACAGGCATGTGAGAAAAGTGATCGTTGGAAGGACAGACTGTACTACCGCCTTCTGAGTGACCATCTCAGTGGCTTGGTATAGGTGTGTTAGAATGACATTGGGGTAATTCCCTGAACTGGGAATTGTCTAGCTGGTGTATATAGACAGTAAGTAATTCCTACGGGTGATGTATACCCCGGGGCAGCTCCAAACTACTCCCCAGCCCCTGAACAAAAGAACAAGAAAACGTTCTGGACAACACTACAAACAAAGCAACTCAACACAACAGGACAAAGAAAAACAAGCCAAAAGGACAATGGTCAGCACAGAGGGGAATCCAAACAACTAAACACAAAAGTAGGCCTTACCCACACGCAATACAGCCAGCGACTTATTCCCCCCCCCAAACAAACACAGAGTGGCACAATACATACTGGTGGAGGGTTGGTTGATGACAGGAACCAGGTGAACCGGATTATGGATTCGCGCCACCTATGGGGAACAGACAGCACAGCAGGGAACACACACAAATGCAACACAGAACATCAGACTGGGGGTCGTAACACGCCCCCACCAAAAGAACACAACCATAAGGGTGGTGTGAATACTAACACAACAGACCCCAGTCTAAGGCCTCTCCCACACCCGCGACAGGGCGTCAGCCACCACATTGTCAGTGCCCTTGATATGGCAGATCTTGATGTTGTAGCCTTGTACAACCAAAGCCCACCGCATGAGGCGGCGGTTGTGATTGTACATCCGGTTCAGAAAAACCAAAGGATTATGGTCAGTATACACTTCGACAGGCATGGCCGTTGAACCAACGTACACCTCAAAGAACTGTAATGCTAACAGTAACGCCAAGGTTTCCTGTTCGACAGTAGAGTATCTGGCCTGACAAGGGTTAAACTTGCGGGAGAAAAAACACACAGGACGATCAACGCCCTCATCGTCCTCCTGTAGGAGCACCGCACCTGCCCCCACCACACAGGCGTCCACTTCCAGTTTGAAAGGTTTGTCGAAATTCGGAGCTGCCAAAACCGGAGCAGAGCACAACAATAACTTAGCCATCTCAAAGGCAGTCTGGCTTTCAGGCGTCCACTTAAAGGGCACCTTTGGGCTGATCAAAGCGGTCAGCGGGGCTACTACGGACGAAAAGTTCTTACAAAACGTTCTGTAATAACCCACCATGCCCAAGAAACGGCGTAGCAGGCGACGGGAAGTGGGCACTGGGTACTGACTGATAGCCTCGACTTTCCTTGCCACAGGGCGCACCTGTCCAAGACCCACCTCCTTTCCCAGATAGGTCACAGTTGTTTTTCCGAATTCACATTTAGCCAAATTCACTGTTAAGGAAGCAGCCTGTAACCGCTCAAACACCACCTGCAGAGTGGAGACATGTTCATCCCAAGTAGAGGAGTGAACCACTAAATCATCCAGGTAAGCAGTACAGTTTCTCACCCCAGCGAGCACTTTATTCACTAACCTCTGAAATGTAGCTGGTGCATTACGCATGCCGAATGCCATGACCTTGTACTGCAAAAACGTGTCTGGCGTAACAAACGCTGAGATTTTCGAGGCACGTTCTGTTAAAGGAACCTGCCAGTAACCTTTCAGCATGTCCAATTTACTCACGTAAGTAGCAGACCCGATTGTGTCAGCGCAGTCATCAATGCGCGGCATCGGGAAAGAGTCGGGCACGGTGACCGCATTGACACGTCTGTAGTCTGTACACAGTCTGGCCGTGCCGTCTGGCTTTGGCACTAAGATGCAGGGAGAACTCCACGGGCTGCTGCTGGGCTCTGCCATGTCGTGCTCCAATAAGTACCCTGTCTCTTTCCTCATCAGCTCCCGCTTACGGGCGTTGACTCTGTATGGGTGCTGTCGAATCGGAGCAGCACCCCCTACATCCACGTCGTGCGCCAGCACTGTGGTACGGGTAGGAACATCCCTAAAGATCTCAGGAAAGCTGAGAATTACCGCTATCAGTTCGTTTTGTTTACTGCAGTTTAAATGTGGCATTATGGACGGCAAGACTTTCAGACTTGCTCAACCGTTCACCTTGTATATGAGCGGTCTTTGGCTCCAACCCATCCTCCTGATTGTCCTCCAGGGAGTCCGAACACAGTACCGCAGTGGCAACGACAGCCGGACCGTGGACACTGGGCAACAAAGGTTTACGCACATAATACTCTTTTAGCATGTTCACATGACAGAGCCTTGACGAGCGCCTTCGCTCTGGTGTTCTCACAACATAATTAGTGTCACTTAACTTTCTCTCCACCACGTGTGGACCAGTATACCGAGCGGACAGAGACGAGCCCTGTACCGGCAGTAACACTAAGACCTTATCCCCTTCCCTAAACTTGCGGATTTTAGCCTTCTTGTCATAACGGTTCTTCATTTTTGTCTGGACCGACAAGAGAGATTGGTGTGCCAATTCACATGCGTCATGGAGACGGTTACGCATCTCGTGTACAAAGTTGTACACGTTCTTTGGCACACTTGTAGGTAACTTGGACGAAAAGATGTTTTCCTTAAGCACCTTCAACGGACCCCTCGGGGTATGTCCGAACACTAAATCGGCAGGACTGAAACCCAAAGACTCCTGTACTGCCTCCCTAACAGCAAACACCACATACGGTACTCCCTCGTCCCAACCACCTCCCGTTTCCAGACAATACTTACGAAGCATTGCTTTAAGCGTTTGGTGCCAGCGCTCTAACGCACCCTGGCTTTCTGGATGGTAAGGACTTGATGTCTGGTGGCGGATGGAGAGGTTACGCAACACATGTGACAGCAGTTTGGACATGAAATTGCTTCCCTGATCAGTTTGTATTTCCTTAGGAAGACCAAAAGTAGTGAAGAATTTGATGAGCGCTTTGGTCACAGTCTTAGCGGTGATGTTCCGTAGTGGAACGGCTTCAGGGTAGCGAGTAGCACAGCACATTATGGTCAACAGAAACTGGTTTCCCGACCCTGTTTTTGGTAATGGGCCCACACAATCCACAATAATCCTGTCAAATGGTTCCCCCACCACTGGGATTGGACAGAGAGGAGCGCGGGGAACGGATTGGTTGGGCTTACCCATGATCTGGCACACGTGACACGTTTTGCAATACTCTACAACATCCGACTTTAACCCAGGCCAGAAAAACTGTTGGAGAATTCGGTCATACGTTTTCGAGATCCCCAAGTGGCCAGACCATGCCGGGTCATGAGCCACAGACAGGACCTGCTGTCTATACAACGTAGGAAGCACCACCTGTGACACAGTGCTCCAGTCGCCATCTATGTCATGCGCTTTAAATTTGCGCATCAGTACACCATTGTCCACATAGTACGCTCTCTTACTGGCTTTTGCTTCCTCAGGGGAAACAACTGATCGAAAACATGTCGCCAAACTACCATCCCCCTTCTGGGCCTCAACCACATTGGAGGTTGTAGCGGACAACAAAGCATCCCCTAAGTGGGTGCTCTCGACCCTGGCAGCCTTTATGGGTGCCTCGCTCTCCCTTGACACAGGAGCATACTCTAAGACAGAATCTCCTAGATTCACTAGGTCTCCCAACTTCCTGCTTTGTGCTCGAGTGACAACACAAGCTGGAAACACATGTGGAAACTCAGAAGACAACACATCATTGTCTGACCCGGTGTTTGGTTTTTCCACCACTTCCAACACCGGTTTCACTGTGCCGCCCGCAATGTCATTGCCAAGGAGCAAAGACACACCTTTGATGGGTAGTTTCTCCACCACTCCAACCCGAAAACAACCAGAAACAATGTCGGACTCTAAGTTCACCCAATGCAACGGAACTGCTTTTGTCCCCATTCCTATCCCCTGCAGTAGTACCTTTGTGCCTACAGCAGTGCTGTCTGAACAAGGCAACACACTGGCAAGGATCAGGGACTGCGCAGCCCCTGTGTCCCTCAAAATAGCCACACGTTGCCTACTCTTTTGGTCACCTGCCAAGGACACCCAGCCAGTGGACATAAAGGGCGTGTAACTGTCTTCTGACAAAGGGGTTATAGCTGTAAAGCTGAACGACTGGACTAACCCCACCTCCTTGGGTCTTCGTGGAGGCGACCTCTGCTTGTTTTTCAAGGTGGGGCAGTCAACTACAACATGCCCCACCCGGTGGCAGTAAAAGCACTCTCTACCTTCAGTTTTCGTAGACCCCTCGGCCAATTGAGGACGAGCGTAACGGGACGACACCACAGGTTGGGGGTTGGAGAACACGGTCTTATGGGTTAAGGCGTATTCGTCTGCTAAGACGGCCGCCTGAGCCATGGACGCCACTCGCTGCTCATTAAGGTGGACTACGATGCGGTCAGGCAGGTGATTCTTAAAGCCTTCCAGCAAGACTAGTTCCCTCACCTCTGTCAGGGTAGTGGCCTTGCTGGCAGAACACCACTTATCAAAAAGGGACTCTTTGTCACTGGCGAACTCTACATACGTCTTGTTGGTTGTTTTTCTGTGGTTCCTGAAGCGCTGTCTGTAAGCTTCAGGGACCAGTTCATATGAGCGCAACACTGTGGCCTTTACAACATCGTAGCTGAGACTATCTTCCAGGGACAGGGAGGCCACTACCTCCTGAGCCTTTCCAGTAAGCCTGCACTGTAACAGTAACGGCCACACTTCTTGGGGCCATTTCAGCGCTCCTGCCACCCTCTCAAAAGCCGAGAAATAGCTGTCTACCTCAGCTTCCCTGAAGGGGGGCACCAAAGCAATATTTTTGCTGACGTCAAAATGTCCGAACCCGCTAGGTGACTGTGAACCACCCATCCCCGCCTCTAGCTCCATCTGTCGAATCCGGATTTCCTTTTCTGCCTGTATTTGCAGTTTCTTGACCTCTAACTCCAACTCAAATGTCCTCCTGTCTGCCTGGTCCCTCAACTCGCCCTCGAGACGGGACAGACGAAGGCTGAGCTGTGCCGCCTCCCCCGAACCAGGAAAAACAGGAGAACCGGGGTTGTATTTTGGCAGCGTTCGAGGAGCGGGGAGAGGACCCTCAACCCCCCTGTCCGCCGACCGTGCGGGCGAAGACCTCAGCAGCTCTTTGCCTTCCACATCTTCCTCCTCGCTCTCGCCCTCTTCCCCCATCGTAACAACCCCTTGCTCTAACAAACCACCCGTAACAACTGCCAGGACCTCGGCTCTGAGAGCTTGTTTCCTGGCTGCGATGCCAAAGTGATCCGCGATCGCTAACAGGTCCGCTTTACGCAGCCCTGACAGGTCTGAATATGACGGGTCATCAACAAATGCCGAAACAGCTGCCGCCATGCTACACTCCTAATGACACTACAAAACCTTTACTCACACCCAAACACCACGCCCCGACCACACCGACCACCAAGACGTCCGAGCAGCAGAAAGTCAAGATCCCGGACGAGCCCCCATTTGTTATAAGCCTATGCCTGTAACGGCGGGAACCTGACCCCTGCCACCGCTCAGGGACTCTCAAAGGCCAGTGAAGGGTGCGCAGAGCAAGGAGTGCGAACAAGGACACAAACAAATGGTACCAATGGAATATTATGGCTTTATTTTTGCCACCACGGTATAGTAAATAATAACGGTAATGGGGAAAATAATAAACAGGGACAAGGGGAGGGCTGGACAGGACCAAAGAAAAGAAATCAACATAAAGTTCCCAAAGCTAAACACAAAGCAACTGACACACAAATGAGGTGTCCTAACCAAAAAATACAGCAGTGGTCTGCCCAGGTCTAGCTGGTGTATATAGACAGTAAGTAATTCCTACGGGTGATGTATACCCCGGGGCAGCTCCAAACTACTCCCCAGCCCCTGAACAAAAGAACAAGAAAACGTTCTGGACAACACTACAAACAAAGCAACTCAACACAACAGGACAAAGAAAAACAAGCCAAAAGGACAATGGTCAGCACAGAGGGGAATCCAAACAACTAAACACAAAAGTAGGCCTTACCCACACGCAATACAGCCAGCGACTTATCCCCCCCCCCAAACAAACACAGAGTGGCACAATACATACTGGTGGAGGGTTGGTTGATGACAGGAACCAGGTGAACCGGATTATGGAGAGGAGGAGTCATGGGTGAAAAATGTGTATTGTACGCTGCACTCAGCAGCCTCACATATTCCAAAGGCTGCTGACAGAAAATAATGGCCTTCAAAGGATCGCCTCAAAGCCCAAAATGACAGAATTGGTCATTTGTCTTGTCATGGACAATTTTGAAGCACAACATTTTACATAAAGTGAGGAGGTATTGGTTCACAAAGGTTGGAAGAAGCAGGCGATATTCTGACCACTAGAGGGGTGTCTTTTTCCATATCCATCTCTCCTCACAGCTCAAGAATTGAATGATTGAGAGAAACAAGTTCTATGGTCATTTTGTATTTGCCAACATGGTTGTGTCCCCATTTCTTCTACATTGATGGTTCCTAGTGAGTATGTTGAGGAACCAGCTTATTGGGAAATCATTTTATCACTACAAACTCTAATGGTATGACATGAGGCTGACCCTCGAGTGGGGAGAAAGTGTTTCAACTGTTGAAATAATGCAACTTAACGTTTTGGCAGCAATCAGAGTAAAGCAGTTGTTCAGCGTGCTCCCT
Organism: Osmerus eperlanus; assembly: GCF_963692335.1. NCBI lineage: Eukaryota > Metazoa > Chordata > Actinopteri > Osmeriformes > Osmeridae > Osmerus > Osmerus eperlanus. Next base: position 7,477,941 of record NC_085026.1, on the reverse strand, counting down.
TAAATTGTTTTCCTTAATTAAACACTCCTCGAGTCCCGGCCAAAAATGACTTTGGATTAAGCCAGAGAAAACAATGACAAAATATGAAACTGTTCAGTCGAAACAATTCAATACAAAAGCAATTTTGTTTGTCTGCTAAAGTGCAATGCTAAGTGGTATTGTCTTTATATTTTACAATAAGTTCATGCAAACAGGAAATACAATAAACAACATAATGTTGTTGACTTTCTATCCTTTTGAAAAGATCTTTCTGAATGAATCGAAGCCAATTTATGTAACGAGTTAATTGAGTGGAAAGTAATAGGCTCAATGTTTAAAGAGTTTTTAGTATTTTACAGAAATGTGTCAGACGTTGAATTCATTCAACACTTTGTGCTGGAGAAGGGCAATAGGTTCACACAAACATTAATGCCAACAGCCACACAAACATGGATATCCTTCGTTTAAATTAATGTACAAAAGTTATATATATATACAAATATGTTTGAGCATTGTCCGAATCTTCAAATTGTTCCCCATCTTCTGCTTGAATGCAAGTAGATTTGAATATTCAAAATAACATCTTAATGATTGAGAGAGGCCATGTATCCTGCAGAATAGCTACAGATAGCTATAGATAGAGCATGTGTGGATTGTGTGTGTGTGTTCCACTCATGCCTCACACCACTTCCCTAGGTTGGGTTATACTGTAGTCTACTGAGCTCTTTAGTCCGTGTGGGGACTGATGACATGACATCGCTAACCTCCAGTCTGTGCCTTATCAGGACCTGTGTGTACCCAGAGCAAGTCTGGACATGACAGCAGGCTGATACTATCATATGCCCTTATGACTGTGACCTGCGAGTACCAGGTGAGTCTAGATAAGATGGAGGATATCACCGTTGTGGAAGAAATGGGATATCCCATGTGCATGTTCATCACAATCAGAAGATCAGCTAATACCTTTTCATCTGACTGATGAATATTTATCATCAGACTTATTATATGTGCTCCCATTGTAACCTACTGTGTCCTGATGACAGTCACAGGTCTATGATGTCGTATCCTGCCTATAATAATAGCCTGGTGATGCCTGGTGATGCCTGGTGATGAAGAAAGTGTTGTGTCCGTCTCTTCATAACCGGAGTGACTAAGTTCAGTTGAGTTCTGTATTTTAATAAGTATTATCAATCTGCAGATTGGGAGAGAAACCAGACCTCTGACAATAAATGACAACACAACACCAGGCTTAGGTCTTGATCATGTCTCTCTCCCCTCTGAAAGCCGGAGGACCATCTTTTATAGGGCACAATAATGTAAACATAGATAGTGACAGTCAGGCAGTAATGACGTTTCAACAGTCTCAGAGAAAGAGATTCACAGCTCCCAACACATGACCACTCTCAGACTAGAGAGATCATAGTTGGAGCTCTCCTTGTAGTCATGACAAGGGACGTGTACCCAGTACTTTCTCCTGACCCCGAACCTCTATTAACCCTGACACATAGACACAATCTACTCTTATTAATAGCAAGCTTACATGAGAACATACTAACTAGTATCCAATGAATAGTTCTATTGATTATTGAATAATGTAAGCACACAGGAAATCCCAATTTCTTCCACACTGTAGGTACTCTTTGTGTTTCTCTATTCATTATAAACACTATCCTCTGACTTTCATGCTTCAGAGAGGTTTCTTTGCTGGAACCATTGTCTGAACTGATCATTCTTATGTCAAGTTGGTTGTTAAACTTTCTTCAATCTGCAGATTTCTTAATACTTCTAAACCCAGAAGCCAACAGAATAGTCTAACTATCCCTGAAGAGACAGACAGACCTTTTCTTCCCCACCGTCTACAGACAGGTCACCTAGTTATATCTGCTTTATATATTTTTTCATCATCATGTATGAAGTGATTCATTTATCAAATAGTCTGTGTACAATTTTGCGTACTGTGCCTCTGTCTGCCCATGAAACTTGAACTTGGTGACAAAAAAAGGTACAAAAAAACAAAACTCTGTTACAAAAAGTAACATCAATATCCAGACAATCTAATGCAGGACTGAAAAAGACTGCTATTTAAATCCTGAGCAAGTTTGAAAAAACTTGGTCTCGCTCTCGATTAAATAAACAGTTGGACATTGCAAATGGGTCTCTCAGCCTCCCTCTCCCCCAGCGTCCTCCAAGAGTAATGGTGTGTTTATCTAGTCTACAGAAACCCATTAGTTCTGAGCATGAATGGGTTCTCCAGGTTTTGAAATCACTGGAGATTTTGGGGAGGAGTTGGAAAGCAATTGTTGTTTTGTCTCAATATTGAGTCTTTACATCCAATAATCCCTACTATACAGGGATTTCAAGATCTTCATTCCAAGCATTATGTCAAGATTACCATCAGTGTGAATATCTGAAACACACTAGAGGAAAGAATAGGCCTAGAGGTTGTTGATTGGATATTACGGATCATTTTACGGATCATCATTTCACATTACGGATTGGATTTTGATGCAGCTGTCAACACAGAGCAATACAGAAAATCCAGGGACTAACCTTCACCCTACCCAATTTCTCTCTATGGCTCTGTGTCAACCAAACTTACTTTCGATATATATAGCCTAATGCTCTGTTTCGCAAGTGTTATAATTCAAAAAATAAAATGTTGTGATGTTCTGAATTATCATACTACAACTACAGTTTTCGCTCTGCAGTTTTTAATATGGACAATTCATGTTTCCGTGGCTTTGGTAGAAACGTCCCTGTGGTCCCTACTAAATTCTACGCCCTTGAGTCTAATTCAAATGGTTGAAGCTGTAGTCATTAGATGAGGAAGTGCGATAAAAATCCAACTTTAGTTTGTGCCATACTCATCTGTCAGGGTGTGATGGTTTGAGCCTGCACTAGGTGGCTGTGTTTCCAAAGGAATTTCCGAACCATAGGATTACCCAATTTCTGGTGCATAGTGATTTCTGTCTTGCGTAGGGGGTATCGGCTATATCAGCATATCCTCATCTGTAACTCATAGGGCCTATTTGGAATTACATATTTAAAAGAACATTAACAAACCTAATGAATGATGAGTCACAAAATGGTGTCCACTCTGAGGTTACTGCCTGTGCTTATATTCAGCAGGCGTTCAATATTCTTTTGCCATCCCTACAGACCTACAGTACGCGTACTTGAGGAGTCCATACATAACAGTAGGCTGTAGTCATAGAAATGAATCTGACAAGAACTTAACACAGCTGACCAATACGCCATAAAAGCAACAGGCAACTGCTCAACGGCTCAACTGAGCTACCTTTTGCTCGAAAGCACAGCGTGGGTTTGTTTGGTCGACCGCGGCCACGGCGACAACCAGTTTCAGAGGACGATGACAGTGTTGCGCAAACTTCTGCTTAAAGGTCAAGTAAGCGATGGTGACACCATTCCACTGCCTGAATGTCATGGTATCCCAAGGGTCAGCGTGAGTGACAGGAGACCTTATCTGGTGGGATGACACCACCGGCTGAAGGGGGTGGTCTGCTGCCGTTGAAGAGCGCTGCCTCTTCAACCCCCCCTGTTTTCCCTTGTTGCTCCTCCTCTCCTTCACCCACCTGCCCCCATTTTTCATGCCTACCTGCTGCAATGGCTTAGGGGTAAGACAGCTAGTTCTCCTGCGCTATCATGACACTGATGTAGTAGCCTTAGAAACAGTGTCGACCCGCAGCTGTGTGGCCTCTCTCGTATTCTCTATCATTTTATTGCTTGCAGCTCTGAATATTTGCCTAGGTTATTAAACTCTGATCAGACATGGGCCAATGGCTGCCAAAATACTTGAGTGCACTTGATTTGTTTTACTGTACCAGTGCAATTAAACCGGTGAATCAGTACCTGAAGAACAAGGCCCGAAACACAAAAAATGAAATTTATCTGTAATTATCCACTGTAGGCTATTTTTAAAGATAACATCAGTAAATGTAGCTTTAGTATGTGCATATACACATGCACATACTAAAGTGCACACTGCATGCACACTGTGCACGTACAACAACTTAAGTGTCCAGTAGGCTAAATTTGGGAATTACTGTTAACAGTTAATATTAATATTAATATTAACAGTTATATTATAATTTTTTAAAATCTGTTTGCTACTTTAAGTAGCAAATTCACCAGTGATTGCCTATAACGCTTCTTTCCATTGCCCAGGCATATCAGAAATTGAAGTGAGACTGCACCTTTGCTCAGGCGCCTGGTTTAAATCATCAGTGGCATGTCGAGTGCTTTAGGAGTTTAGTTTGGTGTGCCACTTCACAACTCAAGAAAAAGGTGTGTTGTCCAATTTGAATTTCTGCAGTGAATGAGATATGAAGTAACATGATCTACAGTGGCAGGTAGACAATGTAAGAGGTGAAACTTGTTATTCTAGTCAGCAGTAAATGGAGCTTGACGGGCTCTGTAGATTTTGACATGACACCCTGACATGTATGGCCTCATTAACTGTCCTCAATCTGGAGATTGGAGGGAAACTAAATGGACGATGTAGACATGTCATTCTCTATGTAAATACGCAGCGCTAATATGAACTAATTATTCCAGCTGCAGCAGATGACTTAATGCCCCCATGGGTATTCAATTAAAGCCCAGCTGTTGGGAGAGCCACAACACTGTTGTATCTATGGGCCCTCTGTTTGCCATTAAGAGGGATGCCAGGGAGTTGATTTCATTTAAGTTTGTGGGTGTAATCCCACAGTAATGTGTACATTAGTTTGTATTATATACTGGGTATTTTAAGTATAGAACTCAGTATTATTAGTTGTTAGGGGCAGCAATGGGAGTCAGGTGGCTGAGCGGTGAGGGAATCGGGCTGGTAATCCGAAGGTTGCCAGTTCGATTCCCGGTCATGCCAACTGACGTTGTGTCCTTGGGCAAGGCACTTCACCCTACTTGCCTCGGGGGAATGTCCCTGTACTGTAAGTCGCTCTGGATAAGAGCGTCTGCTAAATGACTAAATGTAAATGCAATGGATGAAAGCATGTAATTCCAGTCATGAGGCTTCTGCACGATACTGTTGACACGCTGGAAGTCTGTGGATAAGCAATTCAACGACATCTGCTGTAGTATGCAGAAAATTCCTCATAGAGAAGATTAGGGTATGGGTAATATTGGGGAAATTGCACTGTTACAGCTGTGCCAAAAGGCAAAATAATATATCCCACTGACTACAAGACACTCACAATACTATAATGCGCGGTAGTGCTAATATGTGAATAACATTTTGTCAATAGTCTAAACAAATTGATCAAAAGAACGGGATGCATAATAAGCTGTTATTCACCTTGTTTTCACCTTGCTAATAAATCAGCTGTTTTTTATTTCTTCAGGACTTCCAGCTTGGAGGGATTCCAACCCAAATCAAGCAGTAACTCTAATCATTTTCTGATTGATGCTCCGCAGGAGCTAGATAACAAGACACCATGGGTCACCAGAATTATAATTTAAAATCAAGGCGTTAAATTTCCTCTTCGATTCCCAAGACCACTCAACAATAAATTAATGCCAGTTAGTCCCTACCCTTGCTGTATCAACTTGGAGTCTGGGGAACTGACTGCTCTCTGTCAGTGCTTTTCTTACAAGTCCTTGCGAATGCCTAGGAGCACAGTACGCAGACTTCAATAAAGTTGAGAGCTCTTGAAGCACAATTTGACTTAACATGCACATTCTCTGTCGGAATAAAACAAGAGCAGCCCATTCATTCGCGTTACAGTCAAACATGATCCTTGTCTGTAGGGCTGTGTCCATTTTATCAAGACAGTCTCCCATATATTTGGCTTCCCTTTTTACTCTGTTAAAGTGATTAAAAGTGTTCAAAAACAGGGATACAAAAACGTTGCACTTCAAGTTGCTTAGCAGAAGAGTACCTTCCACAATGTGTTTGACAAAAAAGTCATTAAATGTTCAAAGGAAAATGTGCCTACTCCCACAAGGTTTGAACAAGGGAAGGTTGAGGATTAAATACACAAGATAGCTGCTCTCAGTAAATTTGTGATCGAAGTGTGTGTGTGCAAGTGTGTGTGTGTGCAAGTGTGTGCATGCATGAGAGTACACATGGGGGTCCCTTTCTGGCTGGGGGGTTGCTTGTCTTTCTGTATGTGGACTTGTCCTTGGGGGCCAATGCATGTGTGCAATTTCAAGATACTTACCTCCTCAAATGAGTGAATTGCTTCATGGCTCTAGTTTGTCGAAGTGGCCCGCAAAATGTAAACTTACAGATGCACAATGCAACATTTTGGAGGCTTTTTGACAACTGCTATTGAGTGGCAACTTCTGACTTTTCATCCAGCCCTTGGTGTGCCTGTTTTTAGTATGCAGAGAGAGATGTGACCCTGCTGAGAGTACAATTTAAGTGTGGATTGTATTGTGAGCTACCATCAAGCCATGTGTTAGAGCACTATAATTGTCCAGTGAGATGTCAGTGCTTTTATGAAGGGCTGGACCGCTGTCATTTTGATGTCAAAGGTAATTGGGTATTTGTTTTTTTACAGTAGACCTACTGTACTTATCTTACTTATCTATAACCTTTTGTTCCAAGCCTTTCTTAAAAATGATTAATTGCATTACAATGTCCTGAATGTTTAGTTGCAATTCAATCCAATTGTTAGTTACAAAGTTGTTGCTACAATGACCATTAGTCCTTCTCACTGTCTCAGTAGAAACCTTAGCACTGACCTTTAAATCTCAACAAAAATATTACCATATACATCCTATTATGTTAATTTAGGCTTATTTGAACTGAAGTAGCAATAGACTTTATTTGAGTTACTCTCAAAAGTGCTTTTTGGTGCTTATGGTTAAGAGGTTTTATGTTGTCACTTTTAGACAGAAAAATATTGCCACTCAATACCAAGCTCTCTGTCAAAAAATTAAAACATAAACTGGCGATGTTGACATGAGACTTGGTGACAGGAAATCTTCAGCAATCTTCCATGAAAGTACTCAAAAATCAATAGTTGAACTTCAGGTATGCAGATGAGCAAAATCAAACAAAGGAGTGTCTATGACACCGTGTCATTCTTTAATGTACATCTCTGTTGCTTATATTCCTCTAGTATTATCTCTGCAGCAAGAACCATGGCACAACTACAGGTACACTTTCTAGTTTCATGCAGTACAACATTAGCTGTCAGATAGGCCTAGACCCAAATAACATAAGATTTGATGGTTTATACTTTGAAATAATAATGAAATAATCAAGGTTGCCTTTGCACCAGGAATGTTGTTCTCCCTTCAGTTTTGAGAACACTGAGTCACACACTCAAACTACTGAGAGGCACATGTTTTCTTAACTACTAAAAGCTTGTGTTTTAATCCCTAAAGTAAAGAGATGCACATGCACGTTTTGCATGCGCATTCAGGCATGCGCACGCTTTTGTACACACACAAACAGAGACCAAGTACATTGGTGCAGGTACATTGTTACCACAAATCAAATTTTAAAGAAACACACACTGTTTTTGTGTTCTGTTTGCAGGACAGGACAGCTTTTGACAGCATTCTTTAAGTTTGCCTGCTACTGTTGCATAGCAGTGAAAGTGTCAAGCACCACAACGGTTATCTTTATTCACCACTTGTGTATACTTGTTGTCATAAGCTGTCATACATGGGTGTTATTTGAATTGAAACTGACATCTAGTCTACACTGGCTTCAAACCTAGCTCCTTGTTGGCTGTGGAACACAGAGAAACCATCGCCAAGCAAGCAAATGTATCAAATTATGACTACAAGAATAGCTGGCTCACTGATCTTTCAGTCCTGTCACAGTACCATTCAAATATGTTGGCTTGCTTGAATAAAAAAAAAAAATTCACGTCAAAACACACTGTCGTGACAACTGTTGCAGTGTTCCAAAGTTCTTCTCTCAGTAAGTATCCATGTCTTAGTCCAAAAGAAAAAGCTGTTCTTTCATCCTAAGATGTTGGAGTGTCTGTTTTGTAACTCTCTACACTCCCAGCGAGTCTCCCTGCTCATGACTGTCGCCCCTGCTGTGGCGAAGCTGCTGGAGGTTTTAAAATAGACCCTTCATTTCTCCCCCCATCCCTGCTTCCCCACCCCCCCACACACACACACACATGTAACACAGCCATGTGTCTTCTTCTCTGGTGGCAAGACATTCCCTTTTTTTGATGTTGACAAAATGTTTTGTGTCTCTCTCCCTTGCTCGTTTATTGTCATTGGGACATGTGGGCTGATAATGACCTACTTTTGCACAAACTTCGGGTCGCTTCTGTGACTGTCTTGTTCCAGGCAGCTTGTGTGTGCTAAAATTGAACGTGTGTGGGAATCATATGTAGATGAAGAGACTTTGTTTATTTTACATATTTTACACATGGCACGGAAAACCTATTTGCTCTAAATTCCCAATTAATATATTGCTACTTAAAGCAGACCAGCTGATTCAACCAAAAAACTCTTAAAATCGACAGAGATCTGGCAATAACGGGATTCTAAATCAAGTGCGCGACAAAAGCCAAGACAATTAGCTCGAGATTCAGGGGGGGTATTTAATGAGAGGGCAGGGTGAGGGAACGGGTAGAGGAACCAGACAGGCAGGACAACCAGACAGGCAGGTGAGTAGACGTGAATCGAAGGCTCTGCCCAACAGTTGCAGTGTTAACACCTGTGTTAATATAATAAGTAGTAGACCCCAAAATACATGCATTCAGGGGAGAGGGGCATAAATATTTTGATTAATGTATCAAAATACAGTTTAAAAAAATTGGCAATCATAATTTAGAATACTGTGGGTTACATATTTTGTTTTATTTATCATAAGCATCTTTATCAATGATAATATATTGGACAACATGTTTAAATGCATACAGTAGACATCAGAATAGTATGTGGTAATTGTGTTTACTCAAAAGCTTCAACAATAAATCTATTATATATATATAGAGAGAGAGAGAGAGAGAGAGAGAGAGAGAGAGAGAGAGAGAGAGAGAGAGAGAGAGAGAGAAAGAGAGAGAGAGAGTTTCCCCTCTGGACCCCATAGAGCCAGTAACCACCTGTAAGCTAATCACCTAGCGGCAGGTTCATTTGTTTGATTACGCCAGCCTAAATTGGATTTGAACCTCAGTTCCCCTGGAGACTCGAAAACTAACAGGCAAACCAATTACCATATCACACCACCAAAGCCCTCCACGTAATTGAATTTAATTAGTTCACTTCGACTGAACTGTACACTCTGTAGCACTGCCTCTGCCACCTCTGTGTGGTCTGGATGCCGCAGAGGGCCAGAAAGCTGATTGTTTACTCCCATTAAAGTGGATGGCTGGGAGAAAGGCCTCCCACTGACGTCCCCTAATGTTCTTTTAAATATACATTGGCAATAAGTGGTTGAGAATAATGATCAAGAGAAACGTATGCGAGGGGAAGATGCCAGAAGTAAGAAATCAAAAGATGACAAGGTTGAGCTGAATCATTGAAGGCATACACAAGGACAGAGGTTTTCCACAGGCGTAAAGGTTTACCCACTCAGCCATGCAACCACTGCTGAGGTGAGATGAACTGCTGGAGCTCCCAATGCACAGTGATGTGACCGTAATTCATTTTGTGATAGCACAGTATAAATGACATGTTGTTGCGTGGTGCTCTCTTGATTGTTTGGGAAATTGCTTCATTTGGGTGTGGAATTTGATTTGCCACAGCTCTTTGTTGCTCTTTGTTTGTCCATCTCATTTAGACTGTACGTCAGTAGAAATTAGTCACATAAGCATGAGGTTGTTTTGACAAATAGGCCTACGTGGAAAACTGTTTTTCAGTGTTTGCTGAAAGCAAAAAACACAATTGTTATTCTGCACACTTATTATTATCTTCAGTAGGTATTACCATAGCTTGTACAGAGCCCATATGAAGGTGAGTCTCTCCTTCTCAATCGTGAAGTACTGTAGGCCCTTTCATGCTGCAGATATAAGTGCATCATGGTCATACATTTATAATAATACAGATCATGAAAGTGCAGTTTGTAAGCTTGATGTGTTATACATTGAAATCTGAAAATAGGTTGAAGATGTGTTTATTTGAATATTGGCTCCCCTTAAATCAACTAGCAGAGATAAACCCCTCAAATTATTTTGCCCACTTCCCACAGGCTGGTAATGGGTGGGAACAATAGATGGTTAACTCCCCCCCCACACTTATCTAGTATGAACAGCACCGTTGCAACTGAGCTAACTAGCTAATGCAGCTAACAACTGGCATACAAACACATGGCTGTCAAACTGCAACAAAAAAAACATGAACACGTTTGCCTACTGTATCTAGATAGTTGTACAGTCCCCAAACAGGGCAGGTTGATAGATATGAAACGTACCCAAGTTCAAAACATAACAGGCACAGACAGGAATACATACACGGGTGTCGAGGGACAGTAGATCAATTGAGATTAAATGTGACTGTGAGGGAAGAGGGATAGAACCTCTGATGGGACTGTTGAGTCCTCACATCCTAAGGTGTTGATACAGCAGGATACATTAGACCAGGTGCCACATGAGACACATATCACACACACAAACACACACACACACACACACACACACTGCATCTGAAACCTTGTTGCCCACCCCTTCCTTCTCCTCCTAGCGTCCCTCCAGACAGTGGGATTAACTAACACTTCTGTGACCCCGGCGCCGTCGTTGGGAGAGGAAGTCGCCAGAGGAGAACCATGAGGCGGGCACCCAATTTACTCTTTGTCTCCACACAGCTGTCACATGGAGCCTGTGAAGAGACTGAGGCCTCCTGGGCTCACAAAGGGAAGCTCCCTGTCTCTCTCACCCTCTCATACACGTGAGCTAACAAATATACCGTACACACGCACAAACACACACACTCATACACACGCACACACCAGTACAATACAATATATAAGGGATGCACATTCCTTCAGTACACATCCAACGTGTATGTATCTGTGCCTATTCTGTGTATCTGTCAAGGTGACACACATGTTTCTGAACATGCATGGTACTCTCAACTTCTTTTTCTCTTTATTTCTCCATCTCCATCTAACACATATAACACATTTTTCTCTTTTGCCCACTGTGTCAGTGGGAACAGGAGTCAGGTGGCTGAGCGGTTAGAGAATCGGGCTAGTAATCAGAAGGTTGCTGGTTCGATTCCTGTAAATACCTTGGGCTCTCTGGACTGTTACTGTAGCTCCACAGATTCTGCAGCTTGTTAGCCACTGAGGGGGCTAGGAGATTGATAGATACACAGGTGTGAAACAGATGTCTCTGGGCTTAGGGGAAAGTAAATGCTCTCTAAAACCCCTTGAAGCCTAAAGCTGTTGTTTTCCTGCTTTGGTTGAGGCTGAAGCTCCCCAGTACGGTAGAGATCCAGGTTTTTGCATCTTAAATGTGGGGAGTTTGGAGTTCACTGCTGCCCAAAACATTTAGAAGTAAGGAAGACAATGTTGCTGTACTGCTAAAGGAGCCTTTGTGTTCTCTGTTGATATCGAATATTGACCACCAATGGGAAATTGCAACAATACAGCAGCCATGAAAACCAATTCAATGGATATTTCAATAACAAAATAAGATATATAGTATGCAAAGAAGAAAATATTACATAAAAGTATCCAGTTCCTTGATAATATCAAAAATAGTAAGTAAATAGAGTGGTGAAACAGGAAGTATTGTATTGTAACAAAAAAAAAGTTGGCATCTGGCAGGAAGGACTGAAAGTGCTTTTCTTCCTGATCTGGGATTGTGGAGGTGAGCTACATTGTCCATCATGGCCAGTAGTTTAGACAATATATGTCTCTCTACCATCACCTTCACAAAATCCAGGTTAACCTCCAGGACAGAGCCTGTCTTCCTGACCAGCTCCTCTAGCCTGGTGCACCCACTGTCATGATTCTGCTGCACCATAAAATAAGTCTGCACTCTCCTACACAGACAAATAGACAACATTGTCCTAGACCTAGAGAAAACAAAGGACCTGTGCCTCCTTATGAAATAAAGTCAGCTTTGGTCTCTTTGTGGCATGACCATATACATAATACTGTGTCTGAGTCCATGTTCCTAAACTATAAATGATGACAAACTGTCAAAAACTGAGTAAAGTCTGACGTAAGTGCAATTATACATGCATGCTATTAAAAGGGAAAAGTAGGGGCAAACCAATCAGAATGTGCTATACTTTTTTTTTCTAACACATTGTGAGCAAATTAAGTTGAAATGTCATTGTCTGTCATACCTGGTGTTAGAACAAATTGTCAAAATTATAGCCCTCACTTAGTTACCATGGCGACGAGGATCAAAAATTTACAAGAATTGGCCTCCACCTAACCAAGGGCAATACCCCTGGAATGATTGTTTTTAAAAAAATAGAGAAGATGATAGTAAGTTTAGTGTCGCAACGTGTCCATTCAGAGAGTGACCTTTTAAAACATCCCCGGGTCAAAGCACTGTTACAAAGCTTCCTTCAAGGACTAAATTGGTCTATTATATATGCAATTGAACAGATATTTCACTGCAACAAAGGTCTTGTTTTTTTTCTTCAGTTTTCCTCTCAATCCTGTTAGCTGGTTTAACCCGGGATAAAGATGTCGGGTATTAAAGACAGGAATAGACTACAAAGGTGAAGTAGACCAGTACTCAGAGGCCACGACTCACATTTTGGTAAGTGCATATTGACATGAGACGAGGTCAACATGTCATGTTCGGTACTAAAAGGAAGGGGAAAATATAACCTCCTTTGACAGTGATTTGAAACTGGCAAAGAGCTGTGAGCAAGTGTGTTAGTGTGTGTGCTTGCATGTACAGTAAGGGTGTGCAGAGATGCCCAGTATCTGTTGTATCTGTTATAGCAGCAAAAGTATCTGAATCTGTGTCTGGAAGTGGTTTGGGCCTTGCCAGAATCTTTTCTGGATGGTGGATATGCATAGGACACTGGGCTCTCCTTGTACAGTCGGATGGACGGATCCACTGTGGCCTGCCTAAAGGAGTCAAGGAGGCCCTAGCAGCTTGTGCCAACACGAAGCCTTCCACCCCCAGAATCATCCCGCCTGGCAGACATTTCACAGATGTTCCGTTCTGAGTGGTGCCCAGATCATACTGGCACTACCAAGACCAAGCTTCTGCGTGGAAGAGTAATGCATGGCACTCTGGGTGTTCACAGTCAGCGTTGCCAGCTCTCACCCACATAGCACGGGGAGCGTCTTGGAGTAAATTATTCTTCCCTATTATGATCATGACAATCATATCATATCTTACCACTTCCTTTATGCAAGTGTGCATAAATGTTTATGTAATGAAATAGGAACATATGTCGCAACACCATAGTACAGTAGACACAAAATTGATGATCTTGGTGTTTCGTGGTAAGAGGGATAGACGCGATATAAAAAACTTGTACGAGGTGTGTTCTCTTTAATTGTAGTGTAAGTACGTAGTTATTCACACTCAGAATGCTGTGCATCAGATGTCAAATAATTAATATCTACAACATTGCAGAGGTTACAGTATCATACACATATTGAACTGCATGATCTGTTATTCAAAAGGATGAATACTCAATACAAGGGAATCAGTATGATTCTATAGCCACTAAAGATAATCCTATTCATCCTGTGAGAATAAATTATATTGTTTTTACATAAACATTCCTCACAACAAATGTGTTTGGAATGGATTTCTCTAGCTACCCTATGAATCAAGCGGTCAACAAGCTAGCCCTAGAGGTAAAACAGTTGTGTGAACAGGGCCATCACCAGGTTCAGTAGAGGAAGCTGACAGCATCAAAAACGATGCCCTACCAAATCCTATTATCATTGTAATAGGATGGGGAGTGTGCTGATGTGTGTGCATGAATGTGTGTGTGGAGGGAGTGAAGGAGACGGGTGTGGGAGGACAGAGAGCAGTGAGGCGGGCACACAGGGAGGTGTGAAAGCAGAGAGGCAAAAGAGAGCATTCAATTCTTCTTTGTCACACTGCAACTTGCACGCGCGCACATCAATCTTTCACAACACGCAATGTGTTCTGAAAGAGAAAAGTCCATGACTGACAGGTTTGACCCAGGAAAGAAAAAAAACAAAATAGTTTTGAATTCAGGTGATGCTAACTTTTGATTTAGGTGCAACCTCAGTGCCCAAACTGAGTATATTTATCCCAAAGTCAAAGAGAAGTCCTTCATTGTAGTTATTCATAGATGTGCTAGATGAGTTGGGGGCTAGGTGAGGCTAGTGGATGTACAGAATCATTCATTTAGCAGGGGGAAAATGGGGGGCATTGAGTCTTGACAGACACATACATTCATGCTATTGATTGATTCCTCAATTCCAATGGGAGCAATCCAATCCCTTTCCACCACTTTACCTTACAATTAATTTATGTAGAACAAGGCCTCCTTTAAAGCCTGTACATTATGGAGTCAAAATACTTTATGTTGTTTGCAACATGATCTCCCAAACCTGCTTAGTAAATAATGCACAACTGAGATTTCTTAGGAATTGATATTAACCGTCTGAGAATGTAATTGTAGTTTTCTAGTAGGTTATTTGCCGTTTAGAGGAAAGCTAGATCCATGACGCGACCTCAATGATGTTTGACAGCCGTTTTACAGATCTACCTCGTGAGCAGTGTGCAGGAACAAAAAACACAGGCACAAAAGAAGCATCTATGAATGCTACTCTGATCTGTGCACTGCATGGTCCTCATTAAAGTGTACATGTATTTTCCTGTGATATAATCATGCGTGCCTATGACGCTCACATACGCACATGAACACATCTTTGCTGGAACGCCGAGCAGCTGGGCTCTCTTCCCAGTGATGAATGAAATCATTTGTACCTAGCCATTCTGTTGTTGTCTCTCCGCTAACAACATCTAGCTAAGCATCAGTCTGGGCCCCCAAAACATCTTGTCAGGGCATTTCAGGAGCAACAAGACATAAGATGGGAACATTCATCGGCTGGGAATGAGAGACCATGGGTGTCAAGAACAAGGACAAGATCAACAGTGCATAAAATTGCAGTCTACACGTAGATGGAAGCGAAAGACGATGGCATGCCTTTCGAGGCTTCAGGCCACCCTTTTGAATTCAAGTCACCATTCACATGTTACACAATGTTATTGATGTTGGCTTGAATGTAAGACCCTGACGACTAGTATTGCATAATAGATGTGTCCAGTAAATGGAATGGAAACGTCATTAATAAAAGAAATGATGTTCTGTGTTTGATTACCAAAGCAAATCAAAGAGAGTTTGTCACCTACGGCACACCATGAGTACATCCTTTTCTCAAGCAATCATATTTTCCACCGCTGGAAAAACTCCCTTCAAGAATGCCCAAGCTTAAAGTTAATTATGAGATTGTTTACTTAGTGCTGCTTGGAATCTACAATCTCATGCCTGTCCATGTTGAGAAGCTACCTATTGATTACTAAATCCTTTGTGATGTGTGGAGTTGTGGTGCCGATGCAATCAGCACTGATTTAATGGGCCCGTGCATTAAAATGAGCTTCCCCCCTTAGCTTTTCTGACTGCTATCGATCAACATCTCTCCACTAAGCCCCTAATCAAGCCACAGGATCAGTCACTCCATACCCCCCTGTCACTGTTATGATGCCTTTTCCTTTGAGGACTTGTCAGGTTGAAGAGGGAAGGGGGCGATGATTTGTTACCGGCACTTGTTGTG
This sequence comes from Osmerus eperlanus, assembly GCF_963692335.1. Taxonomy (NCBI): domain Eukaryota; kingdom Metazoa; phylum Chordata; class Actinopteri; order Osmeriformes; family Osmeridae; genus Osmerus; species Osmerus eperlanus. Next base: position 7,462,289 of record NC_085026.1, on the reverse strand, counting down.
CAGTTTCAGGATCACAATGGCAACTGAATGTCGATGTACTCAGTGTCCATGTATTTCAGTGTCCATGAGCAATGATTCTGACGTTTTGTAGGTGCCGGTTGCACATGGAAATGTGTGTGTGTCTGACAGATGGAGAGATCCCGTTATTTTTCAATGAATGATCCCAGAATAAGATATTTTTCCAATCTACTTTTCTAGGTCGTTTGTGGCAGTGATTTGGCTTTGGGTCTAATGACCTATAGCTACTCACTACTAACTGTAACCAGATGTTTACTCAGGAGATTCAATGGCTTTAGGTTCAAAATAAGCATTAATTAATTAAATCAATTAAATGTTCACATTATATTCATTAGGTCTTTACATGATTCATGTACCGCCAAGGAACCAATATTTCAGATCCAGGATGATTGTGTGAGGGGTAGAATGGAGGTAAACACTGTATTTGCTAATTATATCCTTAAATGATAATGTGTATTTAAGCGTAGGGGCAAATGGTGGGTGGTTATATTGAGCTAGGAACAGTAACTGTTTTGCAGTTTACCATCTGGAAAAATCCATTCAATATTTTATTTCTAGGATTATAGTGGCCAAGGGGTTTGATGTGTCAAGCAATCATCTACCTTCATTTGGAAAAAGATTCCTTCTTAACACTTTACAAGCCTTCCAGTAAGAGTGTAAAGGTCTACAAGTACACAGGCGAATAGTGCTTCAAAGAAAATGTGTGTGTTTGGCAACAGTTGAGTTCACACTCAACTGTTGTATGAAACTTTTGTAATGAAAGGAAACTGTGCTAATGGTAAATTAAAGGAAACTGAACTTACATTTTTGGACAAGAGAAAACATTAAAATACCAACACCGACAATGCTTGTTTTAGATGTTGACTGAAGTCTTAATTATTTATCAAAACAGTGAAATTCATTGGTGTCATGTTCATTATTCATCAAAGGATCCACTTCTGCTAGTTTGTCTGCTAATGTTTTTATTGGAAATGTTTGTGAAGTTTTCTTCAACAACACAGTGACCAGGAAATCAATACCGGTCATATAATTTATTTTTTATTGATACAGAACACTATCACTACTAGACATATAAACTATGAGTAGTTATAGTTATATAGAACTGTATCCATGCATGTTATCTTGACCTTGGTGAGCACATTATATATAATAAAAGATGTGTGCCCTTTTATAATTTTTTCTTTAACAAGAAACCCATTACTTATTGTTTTGGTCTTCATTGAATATTTCATTTTCCAATGACGCTTCTGTATTAGTAAATCATGGTTTGCGCAGCCACAGTACATTGTGTCTATTTCTATGAGATTGTTCTTTCATCTCTTACCCCACAAATAACCCCATCAAAAACATGAATAAGAAAATCAATAGGTAGTATGTTACCCAGCTCCATGGCTGTGGTTAATGTTATGCTAAAACTAGTAGTAGTTTTCTGAGAACCTCCGGGGCTCTGGCATGGTTCCATTTTGAAGGTAATTGCCTGCAGCAATTGAGGCAGTAAAATTGTCTGGTGGGTAAGAGGGAAGTACATTTAACATACACTTTTATGTATTGCAATAATGTTCTCTTCCTCCCATCTAACACCATATCAATACGATGACGACTGAACTTCCTTGAATTCCATCCATCAATGCCATTCTGTATATATTGTGCATTGACTGGCACGATCAACTTGAAGTCCATTGATTTTTGTTGGGCAAAGGGAACTGATGTAATCTTCCTTTGAGTGTAGTAAGAAAGCTTTCTGCTTCTTCTGATAACCTTATCTGCTCTTGGTCTCTTAGAAAGCATTTCCTTCAGAGGGAAAGAGGAGGTAGATGGGGTCACACTGAGCGCAAGACTTTTAATTGGCATTCAGTAGCGGTACGTTCCCAAGACACAGCCCCCAAACTGAGATGCCTCTCTGCGACAGAGGTAAACGTGGACATCCAGCACAGCAGGTATCCAAGCGGTCAGCACTGCAGTTTTCCCTGTACCTCTGTGTCGTCCGTGAGCCACCTACTGAAGGAGACAAACACAAAGTAGACCACAGGGGTCTCCAGAGGAGGATTTCCACTGGCACTTTGAATGGATCAAAAACAATGTTTTGAGCAGCTTGACTTGGAATGACCTCCATAACCTCTTTTTATCTCTGTCATCATTGTCATTGTGTCCTAGAAAGCCTCAGCAGGAAACTGACCAGCAGTACAAATGGGCTATCTTTCTTTTTTTTTGTGGGGTCTGCTTTTCAAGTGTATAAAAACACTTCACTTGAGGCGGCGATAGTAAATCATCTGTGTAACTTATACGTTAAACGTACAGGTACATTTGGTCTGTGCTTTCAAAGTTTAAAATACTGTTAAATTATAAATACATTTACATTTAGTCATTTAGCAGACGCTCTTATCCAGACAGAGCGACTTACAGTAACTTACAGCGACTTACAGTAAGTACAATAATCAGAGGAAACCTAAAAACGGACCTCTTCTAATGCTTTACTCCCAAATGACCATGTCCTCACCCTGATACTGCTGAGGATAAAGGATAATAAAGCCACTGGTGTCCTAATTCCACATATTCCCCCTCAAATAGATGAATATGAAGGAGAAACTAAAAGCGTGTGACTTGATCAGAGGAGACAGGTTAATTGTCACTGGCCCGCGGAATAGCTAATAGCTACACCTATATTGGGATCCATTCAATGACTGCTTTTCATGGCCATTAGGTTTCGACATTTCATTAATACCCCTCCATTTGGAAATGAGCGGCCCTTGAAAGAGGTATTGAAAATATATAGTTTTTCAACTGTGTAACGATCTACCACTTCATGCCATAGGAATGTAAACCATGCAGTTACCATGTCAGGTGGCTTGGTAAACAACACTGCCAAAGATTAAGGTAACACTTTATAATAAGTCAACGCTTTTTGGCATTTACAAAGTGTTAACTAATAGTTAGTTAATCCTTTATAAAACATTTTGAAACATTAACAATACATTATTAAATAGTTAATAAGCTTATTATTAAACACTATGTTGATCATTAATAAACACTGTTAAAAATTATGCATTTTATTCATAATACAATTCATAAGGTGTTTGATAACTGCATTATCATACTTTATACACAGCTTGTTAATATAGTTGCAAACCAGTAGTTTAAAAGATGTTAATGGTACATGAGCTGGTATAGAAAGCATTAGCAAATGGTGAACAAACCATTACCTTTATAAAGCATGAGTAAATAACTAACAACATATTTACTTATGTCTTTAATTAATGTATGCCAAGTCGAATACAGGATGTACACTATGCTTTGCAGATATCTTAACAACAATTTTATAAAGACTTACTAATGATGCAACTTCTGATTAGTAATGCAAGTTATAAAGCATTTACTAACTGTTAGTTAAGGCTTTTGCGTGACCTAATCTAAAGTGTGAACTATTTATGCCTTATTAAGCATTTATAGAAAGACTATAGGCCTATAGATGTTGTGTTTTTGTTTTTTTTATAGAAGAAATAGCTGTTAATTTATTTACCTGGGTAATAAAATAGTATTTTATTTCCATTAAGAAGCAATACAGTAGAATTGGTATAAAAGTTGGTTACCCGAAGCTGTATTTTATTTTCCAAAAATGGCTGTAATAAACTGCAAATGTTTAGCTACTCCTCGACAGGTCTGCAAACGCCTTTGAAAGCAGAGATTTGTTAAAACGTTTGTTAACCGAGATCGTAGGTCGAGGTTTACAAACAAATCGTTTTAGCAAATTGAGGCAACAAAGCGTTTGCTGACCTGTCGAAGAGTAAACATTTGGTTTCTTATATACTACAACAATACGTGGGAAGATCCCAAATCAAACACGGCGAATCTGGAGCAGACGCCATCTTGTCAGAGCAATCAGCTGCACTTGTACTGGTGACGTCACTACATCTCCAAGGCAACATATCAACAACTCTTTTGAGAACGTCTTCTGAACCAATAAGAACAGCATATTGGTTCAATTGCAACAACAGTACGAGCGTTCTGATTGGCTAATGGGTAGTCATGCCAGCCGCGTATTAAGTCTATATATCTATGCGCGTATTGACCTCATCTGCGGTCTGATACGTATTCTTATTGCCCTCCGCTGATGTCATCTTCAAAATGAGCGAGATCGAGGAGTTTTACTATCCAGATGACAATGAAGACATCAACAGCGACGAGGAAATTCTTAACTTTCTAAAAGAGCAGAAAAGTGTGAACACAGAGAGATAAACGACAAGCGCTAGGCAGATTGCTAGGTTTGGTTGCTCAGATTTCAGATTGGTTGCTAGGTGCTAACACCTGAAACACACCGTGAGAAGACGAGTAGAGCTGAACAAAACTACATGTTTTAAATGAAAAGAGCTAAAAATGCCATATAATAAACAACTTACTAACCTCGACCGTTCAGTCATGCCGGGAAATATCAAACTGAGGTTTTAACGTATCGACCGCTGTCACTCTCGGCTAGTAGAGCTAGCTAAGTAGTTAAGACACATGCCTGTCATTACTTCAATAAAATAGTAATTTTGTGTATCACATTGTGTTGTGTCTGTTTCCTTTTGAGAAACGTATGTTCAGCCTTTGTGAATGTGAGGTTCGAGAATGGACAAGAATACCTTAATAAATAACTTATAAATGTTTAATAAGGCAGAGATAGTTCACACTTTAGATTAGGTCACGCAAAAGCCTTAACTAACAGTTAGTAAATGCTTTATAACTTGCATTACTAATCACAAGTTGCATCATTAGTAAGTGTTTATAAAATAGTTGTTACTATACCTTTGTGAATGTGAGGTTTGAGAATGGACAAGAATACCTTAATAAATAACACAAAAGCCTTAACTAACAGTTAGTAAATGCTTTATAACTTGCATTACTAATCACAAGTTGCATCATTAGTAAGTGTTTATAAAATAGTTGTTAAGACATCTGCTAAATATTAGTGTACATCATGTATTCGACTTGGCGTACATTAATTAAAGACATAAGTTAATATGTTGTTAGTTATTTACTCATGCTTTGTAAAGGTAATGTAAATGGTTTGTTCACCATTTGCTAATGCTTTCTATACCAGCTCATGTACCATTAACAGATTATAAACTACTGGTTTGCAACTATATTAACAAGCTGTCTATAAAGTATGGTAATGCAGTTATCAAACACCTTATGAATTGTATTATGAATCACATCCATAATGTTTAACAGTGTTTATTAATGATTAACATAGCATTTACTAATAAGCTTATTAACTATTTAATAATGTATTGTTAATGTTTCAAAATGTTTTATAAAGGGTTAACTACCTATTAGTTAACACTTTGTAAATGCCAAAAAGCGTTGACTTATTATAAAGTGTTACCTTTTGGGGTAACACTTTAGGTCCAGGTGCTTGCAATAAGTGTAAGTTCATTGGTAACAAGGCCCTTATAAGATGCTTATCAACATGAATATGTCTTAATAAGACTTCAGACTTACTAAGGGTTTCTTACATAATTAACTAAGGCTTATAACAAGTACCTGGATGTAAGGTGTTACAGTATTTTGATATATTAGTGCTATGCGAGATACATGGCTCCACTGCTTAAGGCAGCTCATCATGCTGGCAAACACGTTTATATATTTAAAGGGCTATTTTTTTTTGTAAACATGAACTGCTCATCCAAACATCTTCATGTGAAACTGCACTTTTGACGCAAACACACACACACACACACACACACACACACACACACACACACACACACACACACACATATTAATTCTCTCACTACAGTATATGTCAAGCCTTTTCTTAGTTCAACGCAGTCAAGAGAATTCTTCCAGGGCTGCAGCAAAAGTCAATGAAGCAGAGTTTTAAAGTGGGCCTCCAACTTAATCAAAGACCTCAGCCTCAAGGGTACACTTCAGAGACTGTAAAATGACTGGTGAAAATTGCCATGTTCTAAGAAATATCCTCGTCCTAGGCATAGTACCTAGCAAGTGGAATTGCATATAAATTGCAGCTCCCTATACTAGACCTTCATTGCTTTTACCTGGCAATGTCATAGTATACTTGTTTCAGAAATATGTCTAGACACGTACCTGTTCAAAATTCTACTTTGAAGGGTTGAAATAGTGTCACTGATATTCATAAACACCAGAAATGTGCACAAAGTAAAATAAAACATGCTTTTTAGGCATTCAGGCAAAACCTTTGGTAATTCCCCCAAAAAGCCAGTGTACAGAAAATAATAGGAGTTTAGTTAGATAGGGGTGCACAGATTGTATAGGAAGGGAAACCATGAAGTGTAATATACTTGTCAAGTGTCTCTTATTTGAATTCAAGGCTCATGCTTTCGTTTTTCAAAATCCTGTAGCTCCAACCTACTATTATTGAAACATAATATTTGTATGGTATACATAAAAATATTAAAATGCTTGTACTGGTGGTAGAAGTGGGGGTAGAAGGGGAGTCAGGTGGCTGAGCGGTTAGAGAATCGGGCTAGTAACCAGAAGGTCGCTGGTTTGATTCCCGGCCATGCCAAATGACGTTGTGTCCTTGGGCAAGGCACTTCACCCTACTTGCTTCGGGGGGAATGTCCCTGTACTTACTGTAAGTCGCTCTGGATAAGAGTGTCTGCTAAATGACTGAATGTAGAAATGTAAATGTAGAAGTCACTGCATTACATTCTCTGTAAAGTAATCAAAATTTTTGTGAGATATTGACAAAATTACATTTTGCTTAAATATTCATGGTAATGCAGTTGAGTTCGGTGTGATACTTTTGTAGTTAGGGTTTAGCCTTTTCAGATAAGTGTTAATGCTGCATAAGTCATTCTATCCATTCTGTCTACAACAACTATGTAGCAGAAATCTTGATGTCTGGTTTTTCAAGTCCACATGGGGAAGTTCATTTTGGTCATATACATTTTCCTAGAAAGATGATGACTTTCTAGAGGCTCTTAGCTCGTTCCTTTACTCATTGTATCCATTCCCCTGCTCTTTCTCTTTAGTTCACAAGACACATCCCCCATGGGAAGCAATTAGATATTGTAAGATTTCACCAGACTCACTTTTAATTGGTTCCCTTGAGTCTTTGCTGCATTAGGCAATCAAAATAGAAACTGCAGACACTGTTCACACCAATAGTCACTCATTGCATTGTCCCCCCAAAGTGTTCAATAAAACTGAGTGAAAGCCAACCTGGGACACAGCCTCTCCATGTCTATACCATGTCTCTGCGTGTGTGTGTCTGTGCAAGTTTTCTGGTGGGAATTCAGTGGGAGTTCAGTGAAACACTTAGCTTGAGAACCAGGCATTGTGCCAAGTTGTAATTTTGTGTCCATAAAATGTCCTATAGTGTCCAATAGTGTCCATCTCAAGACCCAAGGATGTGCCGTGCCATGGTTGACATTGTTTGGATGCATTGGAATCTGTAATTATTAAAGAAATGTGTGTCACTGACATCTTACTCAACAACTGCATTGAGAGCACTGTGCAGCAGCACTGGTCAAAATAAGGGAGTCAGGTGGCTGAGCGGTTAGAGAATCGGGCTAGTAATCAGAAGGTTGCTGGTTCGATTCCCGGCCGTGTCAAATGACGTTGTGTACTTGGGCAAGGCACTTCACCCTACTTGCCTCGGGGGGAATCCCCCTGTACTTACTGTAAGTCGCTCTGGATAAGAGCGTCTGCTAAATGACTAAATGTAAATAAAGATGGCAATATCTCCAAATAGAAATCTTAATTGATCTATTGCTGTGGAGCTGCTAAAGGATAGCATTGCACAATTGGTTGATTTCAGCGGTCGAATCAAGGTCTCAAAGATCCTGACGTCATTGACTAAGTTTAGTTTTCAATGGAAAACCTTATAATGAACCAATAATTGTGTTAAATGGAAGCCTCCTCACAAAAGACAGAGCAGAACAATTGGTCCAGATCCTGAAAGTCCCGATTAAAGCTTTGCAGGCTAAAGCTCACTCTCATCCTTGATTGATAAGATGCTGTCACTGTTTCAAACATTTCGACAGCGTTTTGTACGCTTCAGTTGTCGCTGATGAACAATACAATGTACACTAAATCAATCTAGCTCTCTTCATCTGCCTCCCCCGTTATGTTAATCATCATGCTTGTGCTGCCGTCTTCCTTCCTTGCCATTCTAGCTTCTAATGTGTGTATACAAGTGTGTGTGCATGTGAATCCAAGTCTATTTTTGTCTTGGAATCCAATAGAGCGTAGTCGGCAGTTTGATTGAGACGGATGAGTTGAAAGATGGAGAATTAATAACTTTGCCGGGATTACATATAGCCTTTTTCTGCTCTCCCCTTTAAAACCTCTCTTGAAATATTTTTTTTCTTAGTATTAAAGAGACAAAAGTGAGATATCTTGCACAGGTGAGTAGTAATCATTTGAAGCATATGCAGTATTATATATACATATATATATATATATATATGTATATATATATTATAATGCTGTTAATCATGTTCACATATTAATGAATACCCACTTTTTTAACTATTAAATTCCAGAAAAGAATGTAATTCAAGTCTAAACACCAAAACAGTGCTTATCAAACTGAACATCCTTCCATGTATTCATGAAATTAGTGGAAAAGCTCAAAGATGTATATCTAACAATGCATGCTGAAAAGTAGCTTGTCTCAGACCCTAATCATGTTACACAATCAGTCAAGTGTCAGTTCCAATCAGCATCCCTCAATGTCTGGCTCTATCCCTCCTCACACAATATGGATTATGTCTTCTTGAAACCTTCATGCCTCGCCATGGTGGCAGGAGACTGCATTTTGTGTGTTTTCAAATAGAAAACGAATACAGAGAGCCCTTTTCTACTAGTCATGACATACCCTGCAGTCGATCAATAATAGGGTCTGTGTATGATAATTATATTACCAACTAAAACCAAATGAGGGAGTACAGAGATTCCTAATTAACTGTTGGAGCCTACACCTTCCAATCAGTGCAATACACAAGCCTACAGTCTATTACAGGCTAAATTAATTGGTTTGCAGTCATCCCCAAGGCATTCACTTCAAATAGAACTCCTGGATTGTTGAAGTGCACAAAAGGCTGTGGCACAAAATGTCTGATTTGAGCAACAGCAGCACCTGTTGTTGTCCTTAACAGAAGGTCTTTACATCTACGTTTTTTAATTGAAAATTCAGTTGAAAAGCTCATCGAGAGCCATTGAGGTCAATCTTTTTAAGTTCTGTGAAAATATGGAAATTCCTTTAGCTTTCAAGTACTCTACACCTACAAGAAAGACGGTACTCAAGTTCTGGGTAAAACAGTCCTAGAACCACATGTTATGTTGCTACGTCTGGGTAGGTAACTGCAAGTTTTACTCATTCCTTCCATTTCTAATATTTCCATTAACATTGGAGTAAACAATCATCACAGTGTAGCTTGTCAACACGCCGCACCTTGTATTTCTCACGCTGAGAAGTAAGGGATAACTTGTCCCGCTATATACAATTAACGGACGAGGCGCAGGCATACGGAGGGACGTTTTCTGCCGAGTTGAGAGCTGTCTAGAGTTATACAGAGTTACATGCCAGTGCCACCTACCAGCCAATCAGAAACACCAGCAACCCCCCAAAAATGTGATTGGAAACGATGAAATATACAAGACAAAGCACATACTGTAACTAGAGGAAATAGAAACCAGTCACAGTCTGACTCCACTGGCACTGCACTTGTTCAAATATTGTACGAAGTAACAACATTGTTCTGTTGAATACTCCATCTCAACTCGTTTTTCGCTTTCCATGTAATTCATCCATCACAGTTTTGTAGCTGACTGCAAGCCTTCCACTGCTGACTGGATTTGCTTTTGCAAATAACTTGCCACAAGCTCAGGACCAAAAGCATGAAGCACAAATCTAATAGAGGTGAATAAGACTTCAAACCGTACACCACTTAATTTCATAAAGCTTGATGACGGGGAATAACCACAACCAGTCATATATACCACCTATCAAATACAAAACAACGTTTCACGAGTTCAGTAACACACAAGCGATTGAATAATTATATGTTTTTATTGAAGCAGGGCTGGTAGCAGAGCCAAGCCTGATGCGGTTGGTGGAGGCTGGTAGCAGAGTCAGGCCTGATGCGGTTGGTGGAGGCTGGTAGCAGAGACAGGCCTGATGCGGTTGGTGGAGGCTGGTAGCAGAGTCAGGCCTGATGCGGTTGGTGGAGGCTGGTAGCAGAGCCAAGCCTGATACGGTTGGTGGAGGCTGGTAGCAGAGTCAGGCCTGATGCGGTTGGTGGAGGCTGGTAGCAGAGTCAGGCCTGGGTTCCTGAAGGGACAAGAGTGTGATTACTGGGATGCACAGGAACAAATGATGTGAAGGGCGCATGCATATGCGCATGCACACTCTCGTCCCTTCAGTGCATATTTACCAGGCATTGAACTCGGGGTGTGGCGGAGAGTCCTAGTGGGTCACGGCCAAGCAGCAGCTCAAGCAGATCGCGGGGAAGCCTGGATATATGACAGGGAGAAACAGAGAAGAAGGGGAAGAGTGGGAAGGTGACGATAACATGCTAGCACAAGGACCAGAAGAACGGAAGAGACTTTATAGAGAACTCGTAACTTGAAAACGGGGAGTTTGGTCGCATTCCTCTGTGCTTTAACTGGGCTGATGCGTATGAGTTTATTGGAGCGAAGGAGGAGTCTTGGTGCGCAATCTTGCTCCCGAATTTCAGTTAATCTAACTCCATATCTTACTTTGAGTGCTATTATTTCAACTAGTCTTTCTTCCTTCCTATTTCCTTCTTTTAGGTAGAACTGTAAACCTCCAATTTTGGGAATTAACTTCAGAAGCTGAATATTCCATCTACTTTTACATTCTACTGTATCAGTTTAGCTGAAATTTAGGTTTGCAACTCAGGGAATGGTAGCTTACTCAGAGAGCTGTTGAGGGAGATGAAAATTGGATTCCCATTGACATGTTTGGTATCTCTTCTCTGCTGCCCAAAGTTGCATGGGCTAGGAGAGGAGAAAGCTAATTTCCCCCCAAGAAGGTGATTCCCTTTCTCAAGGAGGATGTAGGAACAAGAGAGAGGGGGAAAGAGAGTAAGAGAAATACAGATGGAGGCAACAGAAAAGAGCAGGTTCTTGGTGACAAAGACTGTTAAAGACTGAAAGGTTAACTAATGGCATCTTTAACATTGTAAGATCAGAGAGATTGATCACCCGTAAGGAAACCAATTATTCTAGCTTCTTCAAAGTGCTTTTGAAATCATCAATCCTGCTTAAGCCATTGCCGGGGATAAAGGGATGTGGCTTCAAAAGATGAAATTATGTCACTATATTGTCAACCTTTTAGTGTGTGCTTACTCAAAATCTAAGCGAAAGCATTAAATAAAAGAACACACACTTAAATGCTGTTTATTTCATGTCAAAATATGATTCTCTTGTTTGTCTTGTTTTAACTGTTTATAGTTGATGGTCAGTAAAGAGTAATAGTTTTACTGCAAGATTGTCATTTGACCCTCACCATTGTAAACAAACTACAGCATTAAGATTAAAGCTACCAGAATGTATGTACATTCATTTGTTTTTAGTTTAACACAAAAGCTACAGCTTTTTATTTTAAGTTTTACATTTTCTTAAAATATATTTGAGCTTTTGCACAAATAGGATCATCAAAATTCTACTCCATAACCAGTTTATTGGGAATAACATTTAAGAGTGCAGTGACTGCAGAAAAAACATGGTTTGCCATACATGCAAGGAATTGTATTATGAGGATGTGAAAGACAGATATAAATGTGGTCTGCATGGAAAAAAGAAGACAAATTATTTATGTTATTGACGTAAAGACAGAACTCTTATGGAAGGTTGCATTATCACCACAGGAACTAGGTATGTTTCATGGGACTGTTTAAATTAAAATACAATATTTTGTCCATTACCTCCTCTATTTATAATACTCAACACTGGATATGTAATTTGTTCATGTTTGGAAGAACTCTTTCTGAAACACCATAATTGCTCTTTGAGACAATTTGCACAAACAACAACCAAATTAAACTTTGTGAAAATCCAAGTTTTTTTTTGTTTATTCTTTTAAGTTGAGCTGTTATTTGTTTTTTCAAGTTAACCTCACAGTTTGCAGTTCTAGTCAAAGCCCTTTCCCGATAGACCACCTATGGTTTGCTTTTAAAGGTGTCCACTGACCACTGACTCAGTAACCTACAGTAGGACAGATGTCCTGGGGGATTGTTGGACACTTTAACTTCCTCGTTCCTTCCTTCTCAGTGTGTGATCCACACTATCAGACAAAATAACGAAACCTTAGGGATGGTCGGGGGACCAAGCAGAGGGTTAGGCTCGAAGTCAGTCAGAACAGGAATGAGTGTGTCTGGAGGTTTAGCATATCTACAGTATTAGTAGAATGAAACTCCACCAGAATGTATTTTGAAGGAGCATGTGTGGGTATTAATGTTGTGGTTAGACTTCAGTTGAGATAGTACATTTGTTCATTGGGGCTGTGCATGTTTGGCTTTTGTCAGTGGCAACATTTGCAACCTCTTCGCTGTTTACAATATAAATGATGAGCAATGAACTGGGCAGCATCAAACTGTCCAGTTCTCTGCACGTTACTGAACACTGTCAAGATGCTCACAACTGCTCCAAACCCATATCTGATGTGCTGAAGCAAAAGTTTAAATTATGGGAGGGTGTCATGTCCCTAAAGACTTAATTATCTACTTTGGTCTCCTTCTAAAGCCTTGAGTCTGAGATACTGAATGACTCACATGAGAACTGCAGTGCTAAGCTACTGTACACGGCTTGTAGTGGTATTATTGAGTGTAGAGGCTTCAACTCCCACCAGTAGTTAATCGCTATTAGTGAAGCCAGGTTTACTCATGTTCATCCAAATGAACTTGAACATCTCGCAGTACCTGAAGAGTATTTCACATCTTTGATCATAAATAAAGAGTGAGAGATTGAAATCCTCCGCAGGCCTATAGCGCATATCTCAGCCATCGCAAAGTTATGACATTTTGCGAGAAACTGTCAAACATCGATGTAAATGTTTACAAGAACTTCAATTTCTTTACATAGTTATTGTGGATCTTGTTACTTTAACTCCCACTAGATAGCAATTCACAGCATTACACAACCAATAGGACTATGATGAACTATCTACAATGTTGTAAATAAAAAATATGTTCACTGTGAAAACCTGAGTCAATTGTCTACAGAGCTATCTGTTTCAACCTCAAATAAAATGGCTTTTTTCAGTGCTTTTTTTCTTATTTTTTTGCACGCATTATATCCTTGTAAATGGCAACCAACTCAATATAACAGAAAGTAAATAGAAAACAAAACTATATTAAAAACGAATTCGTTTCTGTGCATTAGCTAAAAACGGTCAAATCATAAGGTCCTCTGTACAATCTCATCTGTAAATGTTCCTAAATGGAAAGAATTCTCTTTCAGTATTTACATGTATCAGTATTTTAACATGCTTCATTCAGTACATGTGCCAAGGCAACATCTCTATCACATGCTAGTAATTGCAGTTGTTTTTGTCTCATTAAAACGAGTATTCATCCAACGGCTTAGTATTGCTCTCAAGGGTAAATTTTCTCCCACAAAGACACCCAGTGAATATCATTCCCAAATGCCTTGGGTAAAATTAAGATGTAACAGAGAAGTAAAATAAAGTTGGATTGATGATTAATTGATTAAGTCAAAATTGATCTCCTGTGGTGCCCATCACCATTATGGGGTTTTCATACACTGACAGTGTGATTAGCAGTTAGTTTACAGGACTGACTCTCAGGCTAAATGAATACGTGGAAAACGAATACATTTATTCGAAAAGTAATGAAAACATTTTGTACATACAAAAGCATGCTGTCTGACAAAAGCATTTACACATGGTTTATGTTGAAACCCAATCAGACAAACATTGGTGGTTGGTTAGCTGAGTGGCTATTCAACAGTCCTCTACTGGTGAGTACAACCATTCTTCAACATGCAGATTCATACTAACTAAGTCATAATAACTGATGCTGCTCATGCTAAAGGGATTTAACATGATCCTCTTTTATCCCTAAAGCTGCATTACCTGGTCGATTCTCCATCATTATGATAGCTATGAACTGTAACGTTGTTAGTAGGATTATGCACTATGTGCATTAGTATGGGGCATGTAGAATATGGTGTCTATTTACTCTGTGTACAAGAATTGAGTTCAGGAGTATAAACTTTTTTTCAAAAAACACAAGGTAAATAATGGAAAAATATATTACCTGAAGTGCAAAGTCATTAAAGCTGGTGTCAGGCCAGCTTTTGTAAATACTGTGCATATTGGATACATTTTGGTTCAAGACTTTTACAATATGTAACGTATTTCTCCAAGGTATTCCATACATCACATCAACAAGGTTGTTGATGAAGAAATAAATCCCTGTCCTGATTCCGCAGGCTTGATATTGCAGCTGGGATGTGAGAGCAAGGCCGCAAGTCTCTATCTTCACCGCCAGAGATTTTAACGCCGAGGGATAGAACTGGCTGTGACAGAATTTCCCCAAAGACTCTTTATGGAGTCTTCCTGAAAACAAAGTCAATAAGAGTTGGGATGCCGAGCCACGGATATCGATTAGGTGTCTCAGACGATGAGCTTAGAAGTTTGATGGGGCGAGAAAGAGAGAAACAGAGAAGAAGGGAGATAAAAAAGGGAGGAAGAAAGAGAAATATGGAGGAAGCTGGAGGGTTGCAAGACAGATACCCAGAAGAAGAGATTTATGAAAATGAGTGTGGTAGAGAAAAGAAAGAAAAAGAAAACGTAAAATATGAAATGCTTTGCTGTTGATGAAATACCCGCAACATATCTGAAAATCCTATGAAAGCTGCTGCTTGAGGCTAGCACACGCGCTATGTTGCTGTGAAGTCAGTTCTGGCCATTGGGGAAATGGTTAGAGAGAGCGTGCCATAATCTGGAGCAGTATGCTGTGTAAGGGCTGGCTTCATCACATGCCCATGGCTCATATATAGTTTATAATGGTGCAGCTTGCACACTTCATTGTTCATGTCCCTTTCTGACGATCTTGTATTCCCACTTTCACACACCAGCTGTTTCGCTGGGGATTGAGAAAAAGGTGGGATCCGCACATCCAACAATACGACCCACTTGTACGGTTTTGGGATTGCATTGCACAGATACACCCTACGTTTGGGGATTGATTTTAGTCCATTGTCTTTCCATTGCGATGATGTGCTGTAATATTTGACCTGGAGCAAAGTGCCTGGAGTCAGACGAAGAAATCAGCATCAGACATCTTAAGTCAGAGACTTGACCTTGGGAGAGCACAGAGAGAGGATCAGAGTCTGGATGAAGGTATGCAAGCCGGGGAAAAAAAGTTCTGTCCCATTGTTTGGGTTGTGATTGGAAAAGACTTTGCCCTCGCCTTGACCTCGAAGATCAGAGTGTGTGTGGAAACGACCAGTAGCTGTGAAGTGTGAAATAAGAGTCAGAGGAGATCAAAGTGTTAGGCTGGCACTGAATGAGAGCAGGGGGGTGTCAAGGTGGGAAACAGGGTGGAGTAAGGAGCGAGGCGAGATGAAGGTTTATCTCCCTGATCCTCCCCTCCCCATCCCCTTCTGCCCCCAAGAGGATTCATCAGTGGAGTTCAGTCGTGACCTGCCTCGTCTGAGTTAATGTGAGGCTCAGTACAACTTGAGATGTGTCACAGGTATAACGTCACAAACTCCTCTGTCAACTCTACTGACACGAGGAAAGATGAACACTGGAACAAAGCCATTGATTCTTATTTGCTATTACCTTTTTGGCAAAGCTTACACACAGACATAAACCAGAAACATACAGGAAATGTTTTTGTTCTGCATGTAACTACCATTGGTTTAAAGGCACGGCATAATCAAAAAGTGCTTTTAACACAGATGTAAAAATGGTTGGATTGGATTATAGTGAACAAATGATCAGGGAAATATAATTTGCATTAGGGTTAAGATCATAGCTTATGCACTATAAAGAAATCGACATGAAAAACATTTTTAGTAATAGGAGAGTGACGAATGTGTCAGTAAACTAATGATGAGACAAAAACATTTTTTTCTTAATATTCACTGAACCTTACATGCACCACTCATTATTTACATGTTTCTGGAAATGTAATTAGCTCATAGCAATTATAAACTTTAATATACCAGGTTTATTAACAATTAATACGCATTAATAATTATAATCAAGTACAGTGTGATTGATTTAGATTAAAATAATAATAATTTTGTTCCATGTTGTAGATATGTATTATTGAAATTGATGCTAGAATATATTTTATCTGCCCTTCTACCACCACCATTTTTGGTTGAAAATGCACTGTTCTTATGTACCATATGCAATATGGTAAAATTTGTCAATTCAATTTTCTTCTAATACCATATTTTTACAGCATTGCTGTTGTTTGCTGTGGTAAGCTCTTTTCCCATGATTGTTTGTGCTACCTATATTGGAAGACCTCATTCTTTGCAGTTCTTGCAACTCCTGTTCCAATGAGATTTGACCTTTTGGTGACAAGTTAAGTAAAACACCAGGGGATCTCACTGTATGGAAAAAGCAATATTCCATCCCATATTCCCATTAGTTTCTCAGGCATACAAGGGAACACACTGTTGGCTTACAGTTCAATATTTTTGTTATATAAAGTGCAGCCAGCTATATCTGAGAGCCTTTTCAGTATGAAAGTACATTGCACATCTATGTTCAAGATTTATTTAAAATATAGTAGCGGACCAATTGAGTTGAGTTGTACTGTTGGAATATTTTGAAATGAATGATTGCCAATTGATGTTCCAATGTCACAGAGCTGTGTAAGGTTGGTGGTTTGGTAGGTTTGGATTGCTGAAGCCACAGTGAAACCAGCAGCCCGTAATTGGTACAACGGATTCAGGACTATGCAAAAAAACGACAATATATATATATTTTTTTACTTCCATCCACGTTGCACTTATCACTTGATTCTGATTTTTGAGACCTATCAGGCGACACTTACTACCGAGTGCAATATTGATAGTTGTCATCAATAGCACTGAATACATTCTAAGTTGACATGGCTTGTCTAAGTATAGCTAGATTTCTGAAATTCATATCCTTCTGGGTCATCTCAAGGTCTTTTAGGGCGTGCTCTTGTTGCTGATGCATGGTTTATGCAATGCCTCAGCCAAGTCACTGGGGGGTACACAAGGTTCCCCACAGTTCCAACCCAATGTAGTCCTTTTCAGTGTTCCCTATTACTACCCAGTGGGTGTCCTACAGTACATCTGCTATTCCCGCTGGAAAAATATGCAAAGAGAGAGTGAGATGCTGCGCAATCCAATGTGAACCATAAGCACAATAATTCAGCTGCTCAGGATTGGACAAGGTCACTTTATTCAAGGTTTTATTCAAGGTGTGTTGAAAAAATCTACAGAGGTTTAGTCTTGCAGTTGTGTTTTTTTTCCGTAATGCATTCTGTTGTTTCATCAATTGCAAATTAATCAAGTATGAGGTCATCGTGAGTATTTAAACCAAACTATCTCTAACTAATAATCCAACTCTAGCAAGCATTTTCCAATATCCACTTTTGCAATTGGAAGTGGTGAGATGTACCAAGCTCCATCTCAAAGTGTAAAGTGAGGGCCCCTTGAAGCTCATATACACACCTAGAGGCCAATCCTCCGACTGACAGAGTAAAGCTTTGCCCAAAATAGCACTGCACTGTGCTAGTGCAACACCTCTACTTTACCCTTCTATCTTGTCTCAACAGGCTGTCTATGGGGGGATCCTAATCAGCCGTCTTCCCTGATGCATCCCGGCAGGAGTATTGATGACAGGAGCATGCTCTGCCAGCTAGCGTAAGAATCTCCTTCCAGCCTGCGAACATCCTGTTCTCTGTCAGATCTCTTCCTACCTCCACACCTTCCTCCAGCTCATATCTCGAGCGATAGACATCTGACTACCTGGCCGTGTGCCAAGCCACAGATACAGTAGCTGGCCGCCAGGGGGATTTTGTTTGGGGATGTACAGTACTGTAATGTGGCGGTGGATGGGTGAGACAGACATGTTTACATTGAATTTGAGGTAGGCTATTCTTAGCGATCCTGCTGAGTTTGAGATTTATAGTGGTTGGTCCGACGAAGTCCTTTGTAACTTAAATCTCTGCTTTGAGCTGACTTACAATTGTGCCATACTGTAAGACTAAGTTTAGCCTGGATATATGCATATACAGATACCTTTAATGTACAGGAACAAAAACGTATACTTTGATTGTTGTCATCTGCGCAGTTTAATTGAATGACATACAGTATCCTCCCCCCTACTTGTACAGTACTAGTTTTCGATTTTGATCATTTTTTGCTTCTAACCAAGATTAGCTCAGAAGGACGGCAATATAATATCCTTCTATTGCAATGAAGTATTCCATTCCCCTTCGGCCTTAGGTCCTCAGCTAATGTCCATTTGGAAAGGACTGGTCAACCACATCACATCATCATACCAGTATTCATATGCTAAGCATGATTGTGGATTCATATTGTGGAACAATACTGCGCCTTTCAAAAGGCATATGTTGAATGTATTTTAGTCATGTTTTGTGTATAGCTGGATAATTCCTAAATGGACATTGTGTAATGAGGTAAAGAACAACTCAATGCAATAACCATATGTGACCGTTCTACACCATTAACAGTTAACATTCTCACATTAGATTAGAATGATTTTGGCCTTACTAAGACCATTTGTCCGAATGCTTCTCATCAAATTATCATTGAAGTTGATGTGACGGCAGACAATGAAGTTTGTTGATTTGCACTTGTGTGTAACAGAATATTTGTTTATTGCCCTGAGAACTTCAGGATAAACCAGGGTTTCTTTGAGATGAAAAACAACATTCCATAAGACGGAATCACTCTATCTGTTCAAATTGAATGTCTCCACCTGAATCAATTATTGTAATGTATGCAATGCAGTGCTAGTATGTTTCGAACAAATAGTTAGAATACTCTAATCTGAGCGTATATTATTATACTGTCCAAAATAATTCAGAATATTAATTTAATGTACAAATTGTACCATGTATGGGTTGGCACAGTCAACTCAAACAAGCCAAATGCAAAGATACCCTAACATAATGCATATCTGTTTCAGTGCATACTTTAGTCTTGTTTAGCTGCTTCCATCACCTTCAGTAATTTCCATCTCTGTTAGAGCCTAATAAGAATATAGGGATATCTGAAGCATATCCTTTTGCTCAGCTCTTTTCCATTTCACTGAGTGAAGGTATAAAAAATTGAGGAATCCGAAAGACGACGACGACCCACCTGACAAACAGGCTTGTGAAAATGTAATTTCACTTAATACAATATCTGGTTGGAACCTATCTCCTGGACCATTTGTGGTTTAAAAATGTGCCATGAAATATTCATAATAGTTGTTGGTAAAAGAGAATATTTTTCTCTCCAATTACAGTGGCAATTTTCATGCATGGGATTTGTGACCAAGTTTGCCGTTTGCCTTAAATTGTTGGTCAGGAAAATGTACAGTCTAAATATAGTACTATTCATCATCCAAGCCAACCAGATGTCATAGATAAACAGTGTAGGGCGTTCTGAGATAAACAACATATTTTCAACATATTCTAAGTAAAAAAACGGTTGTGGGTTTCAGCATGTAAGACTACCATGTCTTCCATGACAGGTAACCTGAGGTTGCCTGAGCTGCAGGGTCCTGTTTTACAGGACCCATCTCGAACACAGGCGTTCATGTCATATTTGATGAAGTTGTCATGATAATGCTAACATTCACAGCTGACCTCTTCTGTTTGGTTTCTTGAAATATTTACACCAAACAGTTATTAGAAAGAAACTGGGTTGTAGTCATTTTGGTGTTTGGGAGACCTGTATATGGAACTTGACCACCACTGCACATTATTGCAGATTAGTGTTTTTAATGACACTGGCCTGTTGGAAATATGTGCAAATGTTTTTTAAAGAAATGACACAGATTTAAAAGTGGTTTACCACATAACATACTGTAGCAGGAGTGTTGTTCATGCAATACTGTACACTTGGCAAAGGACTATACAGAACATATATAGGAGTGTTACGTTAAGTAACACTCCTACTGAGAACCACTTAGGATGTAAGATGAGTTCATGTTGATTGTGCTGTAAGGACAGGCCACTTACACAGTGGCTACTCTTCTGAGAAAGACTGAATACCACCTGATCACATACCCACACGTCGTTACTAAACAATTATTTTAACTAATTCCATGCTAGACAAATAGAAATTAGGTAAACATTTTAATTGTGTCTGAATGTAAAACACACATCATAACAGCCAATCTATTATTCTGGAATATGCTGAGTAGATGAATAATTATAACCCGAATTTGCCATGATTAATTTCTTCATCAGAAAGCCTACTGCATGCTACAAATCCACAAACTGCAAGTTTATCCAACACGTACAGTATGCCACACACATATTCCTTTTCAGGTAAAGAGGTACAGAATGCAAGGCACCAGATGCCCAGTATGAATGTAGTGTTTGCTTCCAAGGATATCCCAGATGCCATATCATTCAGACCCATTATACTATTATGGTCTGGTCAATGTCCAAACCAGATAGGATCATATCCCTTTGGGTTAGGAACAGGAGCACAGGCCCTGTCTTATGTATTGATGCTCTTTCCCCTTTCTTTCCAGAGATTATATTTACAACATGCTGCCGTAAGCACCTTCCTTGAGAGATTATATGAATTAAAGTCTTATTCTAGGCTCTGCCCAGGAGCTGCATGTCCCCTTGATTTCAAATAAGGACAGTGATGTCAAGGTGGTGCTGAGGTGAATAGACCTTGACTCCGTTGCAGCCGCTGGACAACAGGAGAAATCCCTGCAGCTAATAACCCAGGGTAAACACAGCAGGGCATGATGGGAAAAGAACCGGCTCCCACGTTGGGTCAGCATGCCTGCTGTGAGGCACCGATTAGCATGTATCTCTCTCTCAAGTCTCCTGTGCCCATACATTCAAAAGCATTTGCCTTTACACTAATACTAGGCTGTCAAATCATTGAGGAAGTGGGTAGTGCAAATTCAGAAAAAAAGCTGTCCAAAACAAATAATGTTAGGGAAAAACATATTTAGTTATGTATTTTTGGTGACTTCACATGCCACAGACAGCATTTTTATAGGGACCAAATTATTTTATTTTATGTATTTAAAAAGTGTTTTATAATAGTAATATACCATGTGAAATATACACATACCACAGTAATAGATATTGTGGCTATTCCACAAAATCATCTTCCTTGTGTTTTTTTTTCATGTAATTGAAATTGACATGACTTAACAATAAAGCAGTTATTCTTACATTTACAATTTAAATGTTGTGTCGTGAAACTGAGGGAACGTTTTTGTTGTTGTATAAACTCTTGAAATGTCCAAACACAAAAAACACCATTGTCTTCATAGGAATTCTTTGATATTTTATCTTCTTTTGTTGAAAAATGTTTTCACACAGAAATATTATTTCCCTCATTTTTTTTCTACAACCTTGGATGTGAATCATGACCATATCAAGTCAAGTACAGCCTTATATGACTTGTTCTTCATTATCAAAATGGGAGGGGACTTTAGATGGTATTGCATTTAAAACTAAATACACGCATTATAGGCACCTAACTTGTACATGTCTAAAACTGGTCTTCTAACCCTCTTTCTATCTTCAACAATATGCCTTGTCCCCTCCCATTGTGACAACTAAGTCCAGCCATGTTGTTACACCACAGTTAAGCACCTTCTGACTTTTGCAAGAAAATAAAAGTACTACTGAACAGATTCCCCCCTTTACATTTTCACCCAGTTATTGTACAAAAAAAATCAATATACGGAACAGTACATCAAGAGAAATAACAAAAGCTAAAACATAACACTGACAAAGGCATCAGAATGTGAAGTCAATGTGAGAGGGCGCATAGTTGGGTTCAGTTTACCAGAGGCAGTAATTTGGATTCAAACCCATATCATAATACGTAGTTCATTCCACATTTTATTATCAATCCAAAACTTTTTTTCCTGTCCCTCAGTAAGTTTTACTCCCATTAGGTTTACTCCTGAACAGTGAGGATGAAATAGAAAAATATGTTTCGAAATGAAATGATAATGACTGAACAAACCAACATGGTTCTGTGTACACAACGATGTATTGTTACTTCCTTCCTAAGTGTACTTTCAATGGGCACATGTTTTGTTTCATGAGAAATGTCCTTCTCTCCAAATCTGAAAATATTGTAAACTACTGTAGGCACAAATACAAACCAAAAATACAGTAGTGGATTGTTGAAGGTTTTTATCATACCTGGTTGGAATTTGTAAATGTGTCCTTTCATGAAGCTTCATTGAGGGTGCTATTTGCAAAAATACCAAGGAATAGTCTTTAAGTTTGTAAACCTTGCCCAACTCGTTCTCGAGATTCAAGCAAACACTCATAAAAGAACAAGTCTTCAAGTGCTTTTGTACCTTATCTGATCCCTTAGGTGTGTCACACAGAGTGAGCAATCCTAGCCAGATGATTTCAAAATATTCATTGAGAGGACAAAAATCAAGAGAATACCATGTTTCCGAAAGTTGGATTCTTACTATGAGGGATTGGCTATAGGATGTGCTTCATATGGATATTGATACTGGATGCTTTCTAAAACAATCATGAGTATTTATGGAGGTGGTATATCCTAATTTGATTTTATATGTGTGACCTCATATATAATTTATAACCTGAGGTAGAGAAAGCGGACTGTCTTGAAGGTATGGACTCTAAGAGCGTCATTGTTACAATAAATGTACCTGGTAATCAATTAGAACTGTACTGAAAATGGGTTATTAGAATGTACTAATGACAATATGAATTGTGTCAGTTATAATCTCTAGGAGAGGACTGGAGTAAACACTTTTTTTTGTTATCATCATCAAAAACAAGAACATAGTCAATAGCTCTGTCTCTATAAGTGAAACCAGCAGTGTTGATGCAATACCCTAACAATAAATAGTAAAAATCATACAAAAGCCAGATGAAAAATAAAAAAATGACAACTAATTACTTTATAAATCTGCTCTCTCATTCCATGCTACTGCAGCAGTAGTCCCATTTCATGCAGAGAGTCCAAATGCATTGTGATGCACATCCACTGTGCCACAGTCAGGGTAAATCCTCTTGGCATAGAATCCTATATATGAAGACAGGGTAAATCCACTTTGAATTGCTTGCCTTTATTTTCCAGTTTCTCTGAGATACTCCCACTTTCCCTGTAGATTTGGGTGATAGTCCATACAGGCTGCCTCTGCAAAGTTCATAGGGTTTTGGGTTTATTATACCTTAATGTTTCAAATACATCAACCTGCTTTGAGCTCTTGGCCAACCCTGGCATTGTTGATCACATCTTACCAACCATCAACCTGAGTGCGTCTTTTTTCTCTCTCTGTAGAATCACATGGACAGAAGGACAATAGTATTCACATGGATGACGTTCATGCAGCACTGCAGTGTGGATGCCCGCAGAGGTATCCTTCCCAGTCATGGCCAGATTCCTCAGGTCTATTTGCCAATATAAGCTCCCGCCCTTTCCGACCTGGTATGTGAAACAGCCTTCCTCAAACCGTGCTCTCCATGACCCACTCCGAGCTCTCGAACGCGGGCTTCTGGCCCTCCCCGTCCTCGCTGTCGTCATACTGCAGGAGCATCCCGTTGACCGAGAGGCTCCTCTTAGTCCAGATGCTGCTGATCCTGCGCGGGTAGCTGAGGCACTGCGTGGCGCTGACGTGGCCAACGTCGAACGAGCGGCTCCTCTTGGGCTGCTTCCCCTCCTGGGGGAGGCCCAGGAGACGGCCGAGCATAGTGGTGGACTCTGCCCTTCCCAGCAAGGGTTCCTTATCGGACTGCGGTGCAATGGCCACTGCCACTATCGCAGTGGAGGTGGTGGAGGAGCACAAGGTCCCCTGGTGGTCCCTCGTCGGCCCTTGCAGTTCCAAAGCAGTGAAAGCCCCCAGTAAATGGTCCAAGTCGGGCCTGGTTTTAATGCCTTTCCCCCCAATGTGCCGTCTCCACTTCCTGCTGGGGAGCGTATTGCTCTCGCCACCTCGTAGACTGTAGCGATCGCCATCGCCCTGGGAGCCATGGCCGCCCATCGAGTCGGAGGAGGACGAGGAAGAGGAGAGGCTGCTTTGAAGCGAGCCGCACTTAAACTCCACCACCTCATTCCTCATCACGACCACGGTGGGTTTGACTTGGGGCGGTGCACCATTGAGCCTGTTCAAACCACCATTGGTTTGTGAGTATGTGTTGCTAACAGTGGGGAGCTTACTGGACTGGATGCCACTGGTAACCTTATACCTGACCATGAGAATGATGATGAAGACCAGCAGGGTTGCTACAATGATGCCTCCGATCACCAGGATCATTGTGCCACCCAGGAACTGGCTGTGGATCGACTGGCACTGTGGATAGTCATCGCGGGTGATGAACTGTACACAGCCTACAATGTTGGTGGCAGTAAGGGTGGTGGCAGTGTCATCCCAGATTGCCAAGACGCATAAGTCGTACTGCATCCCTGGAACAAGGTTGCTGACTAAGAAAGCTTTGCTGGCCATTGGGATCATTCTGTGAAAAGACAAGAGGGGGAGAAAACAGTCTAGTGTTAATAATTGGTCCTTCCCGATAGGGAGTTAGATATGAGAGTAAAGCACTTTTGTGTGGTAAATACCAATGGCTCATTCTTTTTACCAGGGCAGATCAAAGCAAGAGTCAAAATGAAGCATGCTGAGTAGCTATTTAAATGCACAGAGCAATTTAGAAAAATGACTTCGCAAGCCATAAAATTAGATATTTTAATATGCATGGAACAATAGTTTGGTGTAGTGAGCAACAGTGGGTTTGATTATGTTTTGATTACATTTGATTCATTGTCAGATTTGTTCCCATTATTTTTTTATTTAAATACAATGCTTTATAAAACCTTGAACAACATAGTTCAGAAAACAAGACTGAATTCAAAATTAGTTTTTGGTGAGTTAAAGATTACTTCCCCAAAACATTTTATGAAATACACTGAATGACACCAAAAATCTATGCTTGTTTTATTCTCTCCACAGTGTAATCGCTGTATTTTGTCAACACAGTGTTGTATTCCAACACATATCTTTGACAATGGATCACACAGTCAGATTTAATTTGCAAGCTCTGTTGAAAATATATTAAGCCTTACTGATATTCAAATGTGCTTGACAATTTCAACATATTTCCTCCTCTTAATTAAATCTCAAAGGTTATCCAGAGATTGTAATGACATAGTAAAGGCATTCTTCATTCACTATGACCTTGTGTCGTGCCAAGCAAGCGCCAAGAGCAACAGTGTAATGTGGTAATCTGAGATGCAACGCTCTTGCTTAATAAGATATTACAATTACAGTTAGCGATTAATCGTTTAACAATTTCATTTTTCAATTATACAACAGTTAGTTCCTGACAGGATGAGTGCAGGAGGGTGGAGAGAGAGAGGCAGGATCGCCCAAAAAAAAAGCTGCGCAGCTCTGGGGATCCAGGAAGCTTGGGGGACTCTGGAGTTGGGAATAGTCTCCAGGCCACCTTGTCAGCCATTTTTCAGTAACAAAGAGGAATTATAAGCAACTGTCCTGATGTCTACTCTCTCAAAAACGAGTATTCAGATTGCAAATCAGTGTAAAAACTCTCTATATAATTATAAGCAATGTTTTGAGTGGGCAATGAACACCAATTCTAAGCAATATCATTGTATGTAAGTTCTGACCAATTCTCAAAACATCTACTGCCCCCTATATGCATTTGTAACTACAACAATCACGCATTGCATCACATCCTCTCTTACAGTAAACCCCCTTAAATTAAGTGAGTAACATTGGTGTAGTGATCACAGGTAAGAGTTAAAGGTGGAAGGTCAAAGAAATCTACAAAGGTATGCCCAAGCAAAAACCCAGATGTAAACTAAATGACAATGCAGAGTAGTACATCTGACTCACTACTTTACAGTATATATGCGTTGGTGTGGTAACAGAACAGAAATCCTTAATCTTGCAAGAAACATGCTTTCCAGACAAAGCCAAGCTGGACCGCAGTATTTCCACTGGACAGTGAGAGCACATGCAAAGTTTTTATTGATTTGGCAACGGTGGCCAAATTCAATATCACTTCCACAACTAATTCAGTGAGGAAAAACTGCATCCTGTGGATATGTTATCTCACAAATGAATACAATTTAAAAGCCTCAGTATAAATTGGCATGATGCCTTAGGACATATGCTACCCATTTAATACACCAAGTCTGCCAGCACTGTGGGCTTTGTATGGTGTAAGTCTATGGCAAAATCTCTCTAATTACCACCAGCATCAGACATTTTGATAGACTGTTCATCCTGCCTTACTGTTGAATCCAGGCAACCTTGTGTGTCATAGACTGTGACAAATGGTATAATAACCGTCATCCTTCTTCAGGCTTTGTCCTCCTTATATTAGGGAGCCACAAATCATTACAGTCTAAACCAAATAAACGTCTAATAATGGAAACTCAAAAGCGAACTTGCTCTATTGCCCTACTGTTTGAGAAATAAGCCTAGGTTTTGAGTGAAAAAAGGGTTAGTCTAAAAGCACTACTATCCGTCTTCAAAGTATGGTTATTTAAAATCGAATGCTTATTTAAAATTGGAATTCAAAAAACGATCTATAGACTCAATACCTCTTCACTGCTGACTTACATATAAATAGCTTTTAATTCTGTAGTGCAGAGACTTCCAACCCTCGTTGAAGCCTGAGATTTTTACCAAGCAACACTGCAATGCACTCTATTATTCATTCTTAATTGCCTTTTCCATAACCAGGGAGATGCTGTGATGCCTTGTGACATCGATACGAAGACTGACGAGCACTCCATCTCCCCCACATGGCTCTGATTGATTTTTAATCACGCGCCTCCTCGAGAAAGCGGTGTACTTTGAATGGTCTCTGGAAGATCTATGGAAATGGTGTAATCCAGAGAGCACAGTACTATACTGTACATCACCCAGACATCCCAAAGAAGAAACCTTGATAGACAATCCCAGTCATATTCAGACCGGTGAACTCTTTACGTGAAATGCCTTTCGATGAACACACATATGAAATCTGTAGTCAAATTAAATGCTGGAATAATCCATATCAACACAGGACAACATACAATTAAAACTCTAAAAGCAACAGCATTATTCACAAAGACAGTTGGGCCTTGCTACATGAAGCCATCTGATTTTGAGATGATCAGTTAATGAATGTCTCAGGCTGGCAGTTTTTAACAAAACATTCATTAAATGGAGCTCTTAATAATGCACAACATTATTCATTTATCATATCTGGGTAATTACTTTAGTTAATGCTAATTAATAAGCAGTAAGCTGCCCAACTGATATGCATGATAAAGGTGTATGAATCCAGCCTAATAGGTAAAAAATGTATAATAATATGGCACTAAACTGCATGATGCCATGATGGTCTGAATACAGAGATGTAAACACATGGATAACATATCATTAATACACTGCAAGTGGAAATGAGACATTCCCAGCCACATATAGCAATATTGTTAGATTGCCTCTTGGGTCTGATACAGCTGTTTAAAAAAATTGCATTGCATGTGCCTGGCGAGAAAATCAGATAAACATACCTTATTATTGCATTCTTAGGGATGATGAGTTCTATTCAGTGGGTTGAACAAAGTAATATTTTACACCAGCACTGTGTCCGCAATATAATACTGAGCTTTGTGGACTAATAACCATATGCCGACTTTCAAGAGAGCTTTATTCAATGACTCCCAACCCCAGACCTGTGTGGTGTAAATCGCAGAGGGCTCTGGCACCATGGTCATTAAATGGTAAAATATTGCTGAGGGGGTTCATTGGTATTCAATTTCAAGTGTTTTGGAAGGTTTATGGCTGACACCGAACTTACTGTAACTGCATTCCACAACAGTTCCATAGCCTCTTTACCCTATTCCAACAAAATTTGGATGCAGCAGATACTGCCATTAACATACTTAAGGCAGTAAATCTCAAGTGCAATCTCTCAGCATATTTAACCACATCAAGCAGAGGTGGCAGGGAAATATATGGGGAGTGTTTCCAGGACTCTCAGTTTCAAGTCATCAATATGTCCTCCGCAACAAGTAACAGAGGAGATGACAGATATTGCAGGTGACTGTTTACATTTTTCTGCAGAAAGTTGATTTTGTGTCATGGGACAAAGTAAAATGCACAGTTTTAAGGTTTGGAATGATGAAAGCGCTTGTAAAAAAAATGCCATTCTATAATAATTACTTGACTATGAGAAAAGGTTCATTGACATAATGCCAATTTGACTTTCAAGAGTTTGACCTTTTCCTGAAAATGTGTAAAAACTAATTAGAGATATTGTTTGATGACAATTATGTGTTTTGGAAGGAACTTTAGAAAGCCCATTGTGCATATATTTACAATGAATAAGACTGGAAACACACAAAACTAATGACTGAAACAATTGTTGTCGTCAGGATTGCAAATGAATGAATTAAAAAGGTTTGGATTTGTTATGTGGCTGGTTAAACACTGATTAAAAAGGTTCACTGGTAGAGTTTCAATTGTGAGTATCAGCATTCCTGATTGTTAATTACAGGCATTTTCAGTGCAATCTGGAATAATTTGTTTTGTGCTTCTTTTCAAAACAAAAACAAAATGGCCAAGAGCTTAAGCCTTTAAGAAGTAAAATAGTCAAAAACTAAAATGCACTTGATTGGAAAAGGTCACGTGTCAGGTACGCATATCGGAACAAATTGGTCACAAGCCATATTTAACAGATTTTAAAATCTAAATAGTTCTAAAGCCTAAACTGACAAGTCTACAGGGCATTGGAATACACATATGCAGTCATCATTACCTGTAAATCAGCACTTCATCCTCAGAGCAGTTGTACTGAAGCTGGTACATTTTCACCTTGGGTGCTGCTTTGCTAACAGTCCACTTGATCAGAGCAGAGACAGAGGTTACCTCTGATACGGAAACCACCTTCTCTGGCTGAGGCTTAGGCTCCCCCTTACTGATCTTGGTAGAGCTTGTGATGTCAGAGAGCCGAGACTTGGGCTGTGCAGTGCGGTTCGTGCCATTACTGAGGTGGGGAAGTTGAATAATCGAGAGTTCAATGGAGGCCGTGGATTCCCCAGCGGCATTGGCTGCGATACAAGTGAAGGTGCCATAATCTTTCGATGTGGTGATGGTAATATCCAGAGTACCATTCTCATAAACTGTCGCACGTGACGAATTGCTAATCAAGCGGTCATCGGGAGCCACCCAGTGAATGATGGGCATCGGGTCACCCACCGCCTTGCATCGCAGGCTAGCCGTTTGGCCTTCCAGGACCAACAGCTTGTGGGTGTGTTGCGTGATCAGTGGCGGCTCACAGAGGAACTCTTCCTCTCGGACGTACCAGAAGTAGCGGCCCTTGAGGCTCGGCGGGGAAGCACAAGTCTCCATGTCATCCTCTCGGTCTAGCCTTCGGAGCCAGAGCACCTCACAATTGCAGTGTAAAGGATTTCCACCGAAGCTTAGAGAGAGCTGGGGGGCGTACGGAGTGCTGAGCACAATGTTGTTCTGGGAACGGGCAAAGATGGGGTCAGGCGGGAGCTTCTGAAGCCTGTTGGACGTGAGATCCAAGCGGGCTAATTTATCCAGATCGGTGAAAGTCCCTTCTGCGATGTAAGAGATGAGGTTGTGATCCAAACTCATCTGATGGAGGTTGACCATCTTGCGGATCGCCTCCCAAGGCAAACCTCGCAGGTTATTGTAGGACAAGTCCAGGTCTTCGAGCGTCAGCATCAAGTCCTCAAAGGCCGACTTGGAGATGTGACTGAGCTGGTTGTTGTTGAGAATGAGGTGCTGAAGGTTGACGAGCCCACGCAGGTCATCTGGTCCAAGTTCAGTCAAACGGTTGCTGTCCATGTGCAAAGACCGGAGGGTCTCCAAGTCGATGAAGGAGAAAGGCTGGATGGCACTGATGGTGTTCCGGGACAAGGTTAGGTCCACCAGACCCGTCATGTTGGCAAAGTCCTGTGGAGTGATCTTCAGGATGAAGTTGCCACCCAAACGGAGCTCCACGGTACGTCTGTCAATGTCCAGAGGGACAAAGAGCAGGCCTTTGGAGGGGCACAGGGTGCCCAGAGATTCAGACAGGTTTTGGCAGACACAATACTTCGGGCATGCATGGACCATCATTACCACTGTTCCCAGAACTAGGAGGCTGAGGAGCACTTTGTCCATGGTAAATCATACGTAGGGACCTGGCAGAAACAAAAGGAAAATGGGCACGATTAAAAAGCAGTCCTGCTTATGGGCCTTGTAATAAAGAATTATTAGAAATGTTGTTTGTGTAATATGCATGCCCAGTTGAATATAATCATAGATTCTTAAAAATACATATAATATGCAAATTGCACAGATGCTACGTAGTTACGGATAAATGGAAAATATTATAGTATGCAAAAATACAAAATGTTTATTATTTTATATAAGAAGTAATACAAGTGGAATGCTAGCTGGTCATCCCAAGCTAGATTTGCACAATAATCACAACAAGACACATGAAGACACAAAAATCCTCCCTCTCCCTTTATGCCTCTCATCTCTCTCTCATTATATCACCTCGCCATTTCACACATTCAGTCTGTGAGGATGCTACTGTAGGAAATATGTTCCAAAGCCACAGGTGGCTGCCTGCAATGTCTTGGCTGCAGACGCCTGCACACTCGTGTGAATATCTAAAAAGCCTGGACTCCCTGTTGGCCCAGAGAAATGGATAGCAACACTCCGTCGACAGCTTTTTAATTCCCTTGTACATTTGTGTCATTAATTCCAAATAGTCTCGAAAGTTAAAAAAAATACATTTTAATCAGTTTTCTTTTCTCACAGTGCCATTAATTGCCACAAAGCCCAAAAATCCTATACTGAGGTGAATATTTGTTTTACATTTAGAGAGTAGATTAATGCTATCCTTTGCGTCCCACATTGAATATGCTTCTCGCAACGAAACCTCTCTTTATCTGCTACTTTCATGCAATACCCCTTCACGTGTAAACTGTGCTTTTAAT
Organism: Osmerus eperlanus; assembly: GCF_963692335.1. Classification (NCBI taxonomy): domain Eukaryota; kingdom Metazoa; phylum Chordata; class Actinopteri; order Osmeriformes; family Osmeridae; genus Osmerus; species Osmerus eperlanus. The sequence continues at coordinate 7,431,083 of NC_085026.1, read as the reverse complement.
AACTCATAATTATGAGAGACCTCATTTGTGACATCTTCAACTCCTTGCCAGTAACAGTTTGCAATTACATTGTGTAATGTTGTCGCATTTTGGACTCTTGTGTCACATGGAGATAATTGGAGAGAGACAGCGACAGCAATGAACATTTGAATCATGGGGACTGCACACTTTACCAAGGGGATAAAACCATGGGAAAAAAGGAGGCAGTTGGAAATGCATGGGAAGGAGACCCTGCCAAGTCCTAATTCTATTGGCAAAAGATTACGGATATGAGAGTGTCTATGATTTGTCTAAACCAAAGGAAGGCAGCGAAGCTGGCAAGGCATTGCAGGGAAGAGTGTTTTCATCTGAAGCCCCATGTAATCAAAATCCACTGTTTCAAAACAAATACATTTAGGTCTCAATAAGAGCTCTGTCTTTTTTTTTTTTTTTTTTTTTTTTCACAGATACAGAGGAACAGAAAAGTAAACACACACACACAGACTGACAAAAAATAATACAAAACTAAAAACGTAACAACCATGAACATGCTGGATTGCATTGATTCCACAAAGTGATCCTGGGACATATACAGTTTTCAACCCTCATCCTGTCATTGACCTTTAAAAAGAGTCCATTTCACCCATTTCTCTTCACATTGTTCTGCCTGTACTCTTAATCTATGTGTTAGATGTTCCATCACATACATCTCATTCACAATTTTCAGCCATTCATCTCGAGTTGGGGGACCTGGTTTATACCATCTTTTTGGTACACACACAGCACTACTACTGTGACAGCACAGTACTACTACTGTGAGAGCACAGCACCAACACTGTGACAGCACACAGCACTACTACTGTGACAGCACAGCACTACTACTGTGAGAGCACAGCACCAATACTGTGACAGCACACAGCACTACTACTGTGACAGCACACAGAACTATTACTGTAACAGCACAGCACTACTACTGTGAGAGCACAGCACCAATACTGTGAGAGCACAGCACTACTACTGTGAGAGCACAGCACTACTACTGTGACAGCACACAGCACTACTACTGTGACAGCACACAACACTACTACTGTCACTGCACATAGCACTACTACTGTGACAGCACACAGCACTACTACTGTGACAGCACACAGCACTACTACTGTCACTGCACACAGCACTACTACTGTGACAGCACACAGCACTACTACTGTGACAGCACAGCACTATGACTGTGACTGCACACAGCACTACTACTGTGACAGCACTAGTACTGTGACAGCACACATCACTAGTACTGTGACAGCACACAGCACTAGTACTGTGACAGCACACAGCACTAGTACTGTGACAGCACACAGCACTAGTACTGTGACAGCACATAGGTGTCAATCAGATTTCCTGAACCCTTTTCAGGCTCTCAAAATGTGCAATTCATCCTGAAAAATATTAGTGGGATAGCTGCCACTTTACTATTTGGTTATTCAGAGACCCTCTCTGAATAACCTATAGTTCACCCATCCAAGGCTTCCTGGTGTGGGCTGTCAAATTTGATATTGGGCACAGATTCCAGAAGGACTTATTTTGATGCAAGCAATCTTCCCCTGAAATGGTGCATAAGGTGAAAAAAAAACTTTACTTTGACAAGGAGCAATTGCATCTGGCAGGGATGTCAGATAAGAGATAAAAATGAGGGAATGACTAGACTGACTAACTTACCATAAAGACATAATAATAACAATGCTAACAAATAATAACATAACTCATATGTGCTGCAACCCAAGTAACCATTGAGATCAATTTTTTTCAGGTTTGTTGAACTCTTTTGTGTTGATTTGATCAGAGGACACCTGCTGGTAGATAGTTTCACACTAGAGCTCTGCATATAGCACATTTTTTTTCTGAAAGTAAATTCAAGAAATGTAAAGCATTTCTTTACGTTTTGACATGAGCATGTACTAGGGGGCTAAATGTGCAAAATTTGACACAATCTGCTTGTACACATGCCCAAAAAATCAAACATTACTGTAGAATGACAGCAACAACAACACTACATTGTAGGTGGTTGCGTAAACCTTGGTTCAACTAAGTCAGGGCCTGCAACTAGATCCTGAAGATATCTATAAAATTATATTCAGGTCTGCTGCAGCAGTGTAAAATTACACCTCAGATACCCTAATAAAATGTCATAAAAGACAGACAGCCAATTTACAGTGGTATACTGTAAAAGCAAGCGATCAATGGTGCTAACTTAGAGGGTATTAATAAACTGCAGACTGTGCACTTTATCTAGCACCAGCAGAGGTGGACACTTCCTGCTAACCCATTGATTGCTGTCGGGCAATCTGAATCCTGTTAACTATGATGGAAAATATGCCCACAGCAAGCTTACAACTTAAAGTCTAATGATGAAGCCAATGATTGCAGGAAGAACATCTATTACAGAAGAGGGAAGTCAATGTGAAGTTTGAAGGAGATGCAAATGTGAAAAGTCCACAATCTTTTTACCAGTGAAGATGAAGGCAAAGGTTTGGTCTCTCTGGCTAGCTATGTGCAAAAGTGGACACCTGGCAAAAGTGTCCTTCATCTGCCGAGAAGAGGAGACAGCAGGAGGGAGAGAAAACTAGGGAGAGAAAAGGGAGAAGATGACCTTTCAGGATGGAGGGAGGGAGGGGGTACAATCATAGAGCATTGTGAGCCAGGATGAAGCTGGGGACCCTGGTATTCAATCCATTTACCCTGTAGCCATACTGAGCCAGGGCTTCCAATACCAACCCCTAAATGGACATTAAGAGCAAAGAGGCTATTGGAACTGACCAGGGGACAGAGCCAGACATGAAACCTTGATTGAAACCTGAGCAAATGGATGAATTCAATGTGAAGGGAAAGTAGTCTTAAATACAAAGTCAACTTTTTTTCCTTATTCTTATTCCCCCCCCTCCCCCCCTTAGACATGCCTCATCTTTAAAAAGATAACAGGCTCTGAAAAGTGAGTGGGTCGTGCTTTTTTGCTCTTACGTCAGTCTGTGGAGGACTGACCTATGGACTTATGAGGAGAAGCTAATGTTTGTGGAGTGGTTAGATGTTATACCAAAGAAGGATTATTGTACAGGTCAAACCATTTATGTTTTGAGGCAATAAACTAATGATTGCAATCTATGCCAAACATCCTACACCTAAATATATGTTTTTTAGCTTCATAGGCACTTTCAATAAGATACATAGGATTATGTACCATAAACTAGAAGTATCTTTAATAGGTAAATAAGGAAAATATTGTGAAACTTAGGTTTAATGATGAAAAGGTAGAGAGTACAGAGATTAGAGTGGGGATGTGGTACAGTCAGAGGTACAGGAGTTTTTTCAGAGAGAGAGAGGGTAACCTTCAACAAGCATCTGAGCGCAGGTGTATTGCCATCTGTTAGGCAGAGCTTCATATCAGGTAGTCCTTGAGGGAGTGAACAGCAAGATTGTCCTGACAGTTCCTCCCCTCCCCTGGCACATCCGAATCAATCAAAGACAAATGCACTGATATGCAAACACACAGCTCCGCTGTAGTACAGTACCCTGATTTGCCATTTAAGGCAGTTCCACCCTCATCTTTTAATCCATCTTCTTTCAAATATCTTCTCCCCTACTCATCTTCTGCTGGCTCTTTTTACAATCTTATTGGGTAAAGGAGCAATCGTTGACATCAATATTATTCATTCTGGTATCATATGTGGGTTATGAAAACAGGTGAGGAATAGGCAATAGGAATATAAACATATTTGTACACAGATTATTGCTTGATAAGAAAAAAATCTCAAAAAGGATTTGAGGGTTTAAAAAAATTATATCTAGAAATGTTCTACAAAGTTACATTGAGATCTTTGGACTAAAATCCTTACCTCTATCTTGAATTCAACTACAGCAAATGACAGAGCAAATATTTATCCGCTGCATTACTTAATACTGTTGTATTACTTTTGTTAGCCAATGTAGAGAAGTAGGAGCTTAGGTGCCCGCCAGATGATAGCGATGCTAATGATAGCCGACTTCACGCACATTAGTTTGCAGCCCTAGGCTCACCAGACCCTCGAGTTGGATCGAAATATATTATGTCGAGTGCAAATAATGTTCATACATTAAATACCTGTTCTTGTTACCGCTAACAGTAATGTATTTGTTTTGTTATACTACATTCAAATGGTAATTTGGTTATTATTTCTCTGCAGAGAAACCACACAACCAAATGCCCCCATACACCTATACACATGCATAACTACAAGAGAAGTAAACAGAAAATCCATATCTCTCAGCGCTTTATTCCTGCATACTCTGGAGACGGTTGAATCCCAGACAACAAGACTGAACAGTTATGGGTCAGGAGGGAAAAGCTCAACCATTTGACCTTCGCCTTTCCATACTTAAATGCATCTTTTTAAGAGGAAGTATGTAGTAATACAGCAATATCCAGCTGTATAATCTATGATTTGCTTTTCTTTTCCCCTCCTCCACCAGAAATGTAAATTTATAAATACACAACTACAGTCATTATTAGTAATGATGGAACTATTGGAAGACTGTCTAAGATGCAAACCTATTAAACAGCAGACTACATGCAATGAATGGTGAATGTTTTTTTTCCTCTTTCCTAGCTTTGAAGAATACCCGCAGACCAAAAAGATATGCTGTGGTCCTCAGCAGCCTAGCGTCTCTCACTTCCTGGAGTTTTAGGCTCTTCAATCTCAACCCCCCACAACAGACGGCCATCACCGTGGCGATATTGTACTATTGTATCGACAACGCTACGACAATGCACTGCAGGTGCTGTAGGACTTGACGCCTTAGAGCGGCGAGACGCTGGAAGCATATGCCGCTGATGTGCGCTTCGACACAGCGTGGGCACCCCAGCTTAGCTCTCCCATCTCTTGAGGAGCTTGCATTAAGCGCCTTCATCCAGCGGCATGACCGGATCATGCTGCCTCCACAACCCCGGCCTCACACCTTGAGTTATGTTTTAGTAGTAACTTTCTGACATTATATTATTCAGGGTATTTACTGAAAACATGTACATCACTTGATTAATTGACTTGACCACTCTTTGCTGCTGGACGGGTTATTGGATTGTATGCCGCCTCTGTAATAATTAACACTTTTCTGGAGGGGAGATTCAGCAGCACACGTGAGATGATTTGCTTGTGAATTTACACTACTGGGGACAGGAGTTAAAAACCGAACAGGTCCTGTTCCCCCATTGTCTTACTATTAACCTTTCAGGCTTATGTTGTGTCTATGTTTTGTGTTGCCTAGAGACTGTTGTGTTTGAGGAGGTTGTTTGTTTTGTCTTTAATGTCCCCAGATGCAATTTGCATCCTCCACCCCATTACCTCTGATCCATTCCCCCTGTTGAGTATAACTATCTTTTTTATGTAAACGTCTGTAAAATGCATGTAAAAGTCTGGATGTCAATTTGTAGATTGAATGAGAAGTTAAAGTTTGAGGTTTATTTGCCATTTGTGACATGTACAAATGTGTACAGGTCCATTTGAATTATTGGTCCTGCTCCTATTGACTGTTTCCTAGAGATATAACTGACTTTCTAAATAATATATCTAAATCTTAATTTCTACATTGTAAAAATGTATTTCAGGCAGGTAATGTGAGTTAGGGTTAAGCCTGCCCAACTCACATAGTGAGTTAGGGTTAAGCCTGCCCATTTTAAGGACTGTTGTATAATTCATATTGCAGATGCTGACAGCCTAAGCCCCTAGAATTAGAGACAAGCTGATTTGCATTTGAGCCGGGATAGGTTTGTGCACATGCACAAGATGGCTAACTGATTTATTTTAAGAACAAGGGGAGGAAAGATGAGACATACTTAACATGACCATGCTGCACATAATTAGTAAGTAATATGATTTTTTTATGAACAAGGCAAACAATAGGTGTGACTGTATTATAAGAGCTATGCGATATTGATGAGTCATGTGTGCTATGTTCTACTTCCTGTTATAAGTATAAATGTAATATTACCACGTACATTATGCAATTTCTATGTAACATTAGAGAAGTTGCACGTTTCTCACAGAGTATTCAAGTTGGAGAGATTGTAGCTATTCCCCTTTGTTTCCTAAAACTGAACTCATGAAAAACAAACATTCAAATAAACTTACATGCTGTTAAAAAATGCCAAAACATCCCAGAATGTTTTCACCATAGAGGTCTATGTGTTCTCCATACAGTAAGCATGTTTGCTTGCCCTAAATGGAAACTTGACAACTTATTTTGAAATTCATGTTGATTTCGACCATTGTATGTATTTCAATAACCTGTCACCTGTATGTATTTTATGTATTTATGCATTTGTTGATATTGGTTACTGTTAGGATGATTTCAATTGGTTTCCGTAAAGATGAACGACAAGTTAAAGGGCTGATTTGGTTTATTAGAGCTTGGATCATCTAACCACTCAAGGCAGAGTGGGTTACAGACGGCCTTATATACAATGCAGTAGATACATTCAAATATAGTTTCCACATAATATTTCCTTACAGGGCACAACATGTGGTCAGCATGTTTGTATTACTGAAAGGTTATACTTGCCAGTATTGTAAGTCATTGAAGCCTTTTCCATCAACCTTTTAACCTAAGCAATTACATGCACTTCAACGCATAACGTGTCACAGGATTTTACGGCCCTTACATCTCATGTGGCTCAACTTATATTGCACTTCGTAGGTACAAAACATAATACTATTAGCCAACCTTTTGACCTAAGTAAAAAGGAATTAATAAAAACCGGACATTTCCCAGTCTTACTCTACGATCTCGTACCTAGGTCTTACTATGTTTCCCAAGTTTCCTCTTTGTTCATTTATCGTATACCATACAAATACAGTATTTAGTGATTTTATTAACGGTTTACTAGTTCACTAATGGTTTGGTATAACTTAAGTTTCCATTGGCCTTCTTTAGGAATCATCGTCTTCCCGCTTGTAAATTTTTCAAATTTGTTCCATGACAGCCTCCCCCTCAGGGATGTCCTCCCATGCAAACGCTGGATCACGTCACTAGGCTTTTCTGCCCAAACCTGAAAACTTATGAAGGATGTCATATTGTGAATGAAGACACTCAGTGCTTGCTTGTATCTAGATGTCCCCAAAATCATGCACACATTAAAATATTTAGATTCAATCAGATGGACGTCATATAGATTCTGACAACAGTAGTGACAGATGCCCATCCCTCCCTCCCTCCCTCCCTCCCTCCCTTTCATAATTTTTGCCCTAAAAAGGTATTGCTTTAAATTTATGGAGACAAGTGCAAGAACCCCCAAATATAGAGTGCAAATATTATAAACAGCCTGCATTCCCTTGAGCACAGCCATTCAGGAACATCCCTGCCAGTGACTACACATGACACAGACAGGGGTGGAGAAATCGACAATTACCCCGAAAGCCCCTCCACAGTTGGTGGTGAAGTGCAGCCCGTGCAAGATCACACAGCCACTGAGCACAGTTACCCCTCCATCACCCCATCTCTAGCTGTGACACAAAGGCCAATATGTGACCCTTGATGCCTCTCCCACGTGGCACCCAACGTGGGCATGATTACCAGTAATTAGGCCCGTCTGGCAGGCTTTCGTGTCGGTGCCATACACTGAGTGACATTGGGAATTAAGTGCTACATAAGTAATGGTCCCTGAGTCAAACGTGTTGGCCGGTTGAGTAATGGTAATAGAAAACATTTTAAGGATTCCAGAAATTAAATATATAGGAATTATGTGGTGCTTTCATTTAAGTCAGGTTTAAGTCAGATTAATGTCAGGATGCTCAACATGACTCCTAGAGAAGTCTTGAGAGGTTCTCTGCTAGAAAGCTAACAATTTATTAAAGACAAACAGGGAATATATTCTTTTATGATGATGAATACAATATAAGGCTTGTTTTCGCTCTGGTTCAATCTAGAAGCTTCCATCCATTCATTGCCTGAAGCATTATTTTGCTCAGCTCAAATGGCCAATGGCTGTGCTGTGATAAGGTACTGTGCATTTTTTCTTCCTTTTTCAAAAGGTTGCCACCATTGAGCCATCTGCATCCCCAACCATGTAATCTATAAAAGTGTGACCGACCACTCTCTTCAAATGACAACAACCCCCAGAGGACATACTGTAAAAGTCTCAATCCGGCCAAAGCCTATTGTCAGAAGCTACCTTCTTTTTCCTGTGTTTCTTACCAAGGTCTTTCTGTTACAGGGGGAAAAAAACAACACTGCCCAGCGGTGTCCCCGACGCCCTCACACAAACGACAGGCTCGGAGAAGTGTCGGATCCCTCTCTTATCTGAGCCTGCCAGACACCGGCCCACCATGCCATCCCACACAGAGCCTAAAGGTGCACCTCGACATGAAGGCATCTTAAATCGGCGATCGAAAGAGGAAGACAGAGAGAGAGAGAAAGACTGAGAAAAAGAAATGTAGCAAGGGAGAAAAAGAGAAGGAGAGAGGAAGATGGAAAGAGAGAGAACAGGAGGAAAAAAGAAGAGCTTCCTAGCCTGAGAACATTCTGAGGGGGGGAAAAGTGGAGCACTAAGCGGAGGAGGGCTGATCTTGAGCAATAGGAGGCCTCAAAAGTGGATCTGCACCACAACACCAAATTTCTCTTTCTGCAGGCTCATGAGGCTATAAAACAAATGGGGAAAAGAGAGAATAAGTTGTTGGGTTTATGTATGACTATTGCACTGACTGTTCCTCGCCAGTGTGATGACAAGCTAAGATGTACCGGTAGATCAGTTGCAGGCAACAAGCTCAATCCATCAACTTTGTTAAAAGCTCCACTACACAGCAAGCCTGTTGGCAGAAGTACTCAGAAAGACTGCAAAAGGCTGGAGGCTGTCTTCCTTGTAGGCGTGTACTTCATCTATTTTACATGAGGGACTAAAAGCCTTTCACCTGTGTAAGATACCATGTATACTAGTCCAAAATTCTATTTTGACAAGTCACTGAACCTTCGGATGTCGACACCCACAAAATTCAGTTTTGTCTTTCACTCTCAATCTGCCATGCGTCACCACCAGCTCACCAAGATACTTGTGCATGTCTACATGCGCACCCACATAAACCCTTGCCAGCTGCTCGCCGCTTAGACTTCAGGCTCCGAGCTGCCAACAAAAGTTGATTACCAATACCAGTGGCCCCCTCACAAACATCATGAGGGGACAGAATTTCAGTGGCGAGGTGACAGAAAGCCATACAGAGTATAAAACAACTCAGAGATAATAAGAAATAGACACAGCAAGGAGGAGAGAAACTGAGAGGTAGCTGAAGAGAGAAGATGGAGTGAGAGTAGTAAAGAGACACTGCTGAAGCATACGCGCGACACCACGAGCAAAACACTTGAGCACAACACTTCAACGGGGCTAGATTGAAAACAAGGCACAGGCTCCCAGTTGAAGCTCTACAAAAACCCTCCCTTGTCCACAGTAATTGAGACAATGCTCAGTAAACAATGACTATGGCATATAAAGTGGCAGACGTTCTTCACCCATTTGTGAGCTGCGAGTACTTGTACAGACACGTGTTTTATGGTTCAACCTTCCCATGTGGAGGACTGTTATGTAATTCATACTGCAGGTGTTGAGAGCCTAAGCTTCCAGAATGAGGGACAAGCTGATTTGCATATGTTTGGGGTAGGCTGGTGCACATTCACAAGATAGCTGACTGAAAATATTTGCAATTAAATGTATTTGAGAGCAGGAGAAGGACAGTCTTAATATGACCATGCTGCATATGAACATGAATGGATAGGATTTTTTTGTCAGCAAGGCAAACCTCTTACATTACAAAAATTAATTGTAATGTAACGCTCTTACAGGAAATGGATGTTGCCACGATCCACTTTTTAACCCATTTCAGAGAGCTATTTTTCTTAGTAAGTTTACAACGTTGTCCATCTGGCCTGTCCAATCTGTTTATGTGTTGCATTATCAAACACTTTCAAATATCTTATGTTTTTTACTATACTCACATAGTTACTATACTCACATGAAAAATGTGAGTGTAGAAAAACTACAGCAGATGTAATGTAATTGTAATGTAACGCTCTTACAGGAAATGGATGTTGCCACGATCCACTTTTTAACCCATTTCAGAGAGCTATTTTTCTTAGTAAGTTTACAACGTTGTCCATCTGGCCTGTCCAATCTGTTTATGTGTTGCATTATCAAACACTTTCAAATATCTTATGTTTTTTACTATACTCACATACTTACTATACTCACATGAAAAATGTGAGTGTAGAAAAACTACAGCAGATAATCAAGAATCAGAGCAGTATTTTGGTGGTTAGAGCCAATGCATGGTCAATATTTTACCATGTACAATGCAACAGTAAACTTTTAACAACAGTATTACATAGTACATTACGGTACAGTGTAACAAGAAACAGCATAATATCTTATGAATGCAATCATACTCAATTTTGTAGGTGCAGTCTCTTTACAAGACCTTAAATACAACTTGCAGAAAGGGATTAGCAGCTACGACGAGAAATAATGTAATACTAAGTATTGCTTTGGGTGCCCTTGGGTCAAGCAATAAGTAATTCGTTCAAGCGATGAATCTTCAGACCTTGGCAGAAGGACGGTAGTGATAGACATGCGTACTAATACGTGAGCGAGGCAAAAGATGACAGGCTTTGTAAGGTTGTTCAGTTTCTATGACAGGTGACTGGTGGGTCAATAGTGTCCATTGATTAAAACTTCCCACACAACCAGCGTGGAGTTACACAGGATTGTAACATTTCACAACATGTGCAAATATAACATAGAGACTGACTGAACTGCTATCTTGGCTTTGATACCTTCACAGAGTTTAGAGATACACAACCCTTAAGTTGTGTATTTTTCAACTTAAGGGTTGTGTCAGTGAGTTTAACAATCAAAGTACTCTAACACACAGATTGTATTAAATTCATAAGAGGTCAAAAAGCTCTACTGTTCGAATGATGAAATCAAATGCAATGGAGGAGTTCTAGGACATTTAAACTGACACATGCCTGTGACAGGTTTACCTGTCACTTCTAGCAAACATAAATCTAGAGAGAAATGTGAAAAATGTGTTTACATGTAAAAAGTTAACAGTATCAAGCTGAAGCAAGGCTTAGGAGAAAAACAAATTTACACTTGGAGGACAAATTCAAAACAGCAGTGTGGAATAAGATAGCTAGACTTTGTTTTGGTGAGGTGGAGAACTTCGGCTTTTGACTTTTTGGCTTTACATGCACTAGCAAGTATCTGCAGCTTTTCCGGTGTAATGTCTCATTTGGTGAACAAAAGAACATTCCCCCAAAGAAAACACACTGAAGCAGTTGCAGCATTTTTACAGCATTAGTTCTGCTCCAGTGGTTTTGTCACACTGAATTGGGGGAGGATATAAAACTTACGCCGCTTTAGCAAAGATCAATGTGCTCTCTCCAAACGCATTTTTCATTGTGTGCAACCTGGAAACACATCAGAGGTGGCCTACTTTCTTGCTCTTTCTTGAAGCTTGTTTAGCTGCTTTTAAAGGAGGTAGATTGTTATTTCCAAAAGTTATTAATTGCCTCTTGAAATTAAAGAATGTTATTTGGAACAATGTTAAGGTGGTGTAATGAATAACTAAACTGAGTTCAGATAATGAGAAAGGTCTTTATTCCCAAAATGTTACCTTGCAGTATTTCCTACCACAAGATTTGATGAGACTCGAGTGGATTAGGCATGAAAAAATAATAGATTCTCAAAGGTATAAAGAATGCATAAACAATACATAAACTGAACATGACATACAAGATGAACTTACACAATGACAAGAACTTTATAGTATCTTAAACATTTTAATCTTTTGCTGATTAGTCCTACCCCCATCGTTGTCATCAAAACCATATTTTACATCAGAGTACTGTTATAGCCTACTGACATAATGGTTAAGCATTTTGACTATCTTGTTTCTGAACAATGACACAAGGAATCACTTTGATGACACTGATTTACTGACATACATGTCTATCTTTGAGAGATGAACTTGCAGGTAATCCATTGTATGGTGTTTGTATTAATTGTTTTGACACCGACAATGGACTGTGTAGGTTCAATTCAGTTCAGTTTTCTTGTTGCATGCCCACTCACAAGATCCACAATTGCTTACTGTAGTGCAGCTCAGCTCAATGCTGTTCTGTTTATTTCTAAGGGGCAGCTACATGTCTGAATCTATGTTCATTGTTCCAGATCCATGAATGATTTCTGGCAAGTTTACCAACAGCAAGACAATGAAAGTGGATACTTTATAGATCAGTACATTTTGTTACGTTAACATAACTCGCATCACTTTGGAATGCCATATGTACCAATACATGTAATTTAGTGTGTTTTTGTTGTAACCAGGCATTACAGAAAAGGTAAAAAAGGGATGTTTTAGTAAATAATGTACATTATTACATGAAGATAAGTAGGCTAAGTAGCCTACATAATCAATCCATCATAAATATTTACTCTGGAAAATTACAGAAATGTTGGAATCCAACTGATGTTTGTTCCCTAGTAAATCCTCCTTATCTATTAAGACCTCATGGACAAAAATTGTTCTGCAGTACTGAGATCTAACTAGACTTACAGAAAACTGTAAATACATCTCTCCGAAAAAAAAAAAAGCTGTGGTTGTATGAGACGTTGCTTATTTCTTCCCTGTGTGGTAATTTAAACCTACTGTGGACCGGAAAAACTGGCTCCAAGTCAGATGCAGGTAATTGGATGACCTTTTGGTATGTAATAAGACACACAATAGGCATGTTTGGACTGCAGAGCTGAAAAGAAAGTATGAGGCTTAAATGGGAAATGGACATGAGGCTAGAAAAATAAAATCACCTCGGGAAAGAAATGAAGACGAATGTCTTCACAGTTACTGAGGTGAAAGCTATTGATTATTGTGTCTCCTTATCTTTGCGAATGCAGGCTCTTTCCTGCCGATGTAGTCATTGCCTTACCACAATCATCCCACAGTCCTACAAGAGAACGGGTGGGGTAGTAGTTTTTGCTTTTAGCAGATCAACACGATACGTCATCGAAAAAGGTTTCACTCCATGACAATGGATGCAAATTAGCTACAATATTCAAGATCCATTCATCCATTCAAGATGATTCAATATGTGTGGTTCTTGTAGTGTTGAAGAGGTGGCCTACTAGACCAGTGTGTCCTGTCTTCCCCCTCACATTTAAACTTGAATGTATTTTCTATCTTGTGGAAGTAAACACCAAACATTGAGATTGCACCCTGTGTGCCACAGTAAACATAGCTTCAGAGAACCATGACTTACTTCTCATTGCTTGAAAAGTAAAATATTAACTTTCTCCCTGAACAATTTGTGAAAGAATCCTATATTTGCTTGCAAGAGAGTTTGCTGAAGATCTGTATAAAAAAATAAAAACTGTTTGCTGTTCCACCAGCTCCTTCAGTTATTTGCCACTCCTCTCCGGCAAAAAACAACTGTGAAAGAACACAATGACTATTTTAACACTGTCCATATTGTTCTCTGAGGAGGATGCGGATCTGACTGCACTACTGCCAATTGACTTCTTCCTGTATCTTTGATCACTATTCTTTCATCTTTCACGAGTTGGGGACCAGCTCGAAATTGCTATATGCCATGATACGATATTCTATCTTGGAAGCGTATGAAAAATAAATTAGATTTCCTAACCATTTTCAGCCCCACCCTCCTTCACCCTGCTACCTCCTCTTTCTCAAGCACGTGCCAACTAGACTGGAAAGCTCAGTGAACACAATGCTACGATGCTGCTGTCACTGCATAGATAACAGAACATGACCGCCTTAATGAGAACATTACTGTCTCTGTGTTAGGTGCATTAATTAAAATATCAACCTTGTAAATTCAAAGATGAAAGGGAAACCAATTCCAACCATCGTGATGGCTTTTCCCAGATACGTTTGCTTGTTACCACTTGTTGAGTTTAAGAGTTATAAAGATATTGTTTCAGGAACCTTTTTTCATTAACCTGTTTCATATAGATATACAGTATATAGATAGGACCTCCACCATATTAAACGTCACAATAAAAAACGAAACAATTTATAGTGTTAATTTGTCCTGCAGAGTTTATCACACCAAATCAGGGGGAAATATTTTACTACTGGTTACTCGTTCAAAAACAAATAAGTTAAGTATGTGTCAATTAATCCAGACTAGACTGATTTTTAAGAGGATATGGCACAAGAAATGGCAGTTAATAAAAAATCCATTCATTAGACTTCGAGACTTTTTAGACTTTATTTTCATTAGAAAAAACACACGATGAACTGTCAGCTGGAGGCCTGTGCACGGATTTCTTGGGATTTTCTGGTAAAGGGTTATATATTACCCCAGATCATTCGTACTTCAAACCTGGAGTTCTCACAAAAACGTTAAAAAAAAGACTTCATGATACAACAGAGCTGTTGAACTGAGCTAACCCTCTCGGATTCAATAAGCTGTAAGAATGTTTCCCTCCACCCGCAAGCATAACTATGGGGTCACATTTGCAAGGACTGTCAACACATTTTTACTTAACATCCTGATCATTCAAAGGTTAATTTCTGTACTAGTCAATCAGTGAATTGTTGCAAGGCCAATGTGCTGTGTTTGATGCAAGCATTAAAGGAATAGTGCAAAAGTGGAAAATCTATTGAACACAATTCGCCTAAGATACACCATGTAATTGAACACGGTAATACAATTAAGGAAAATAGCCAAGTTAGCCAAAGCAAAAAAGTAATTTCCAATAATTATTGATATATTTGACACCTTTATAAAACCTGGAGAGCACCTGAAGTTAAGGTCAACTCGACTCATTGGACAGGGATTGGGTTGTATTGGAAATTAATGAAATATAATTGGAAAACAGTTTTACTATCGTAACCTGTAAAACTGCAAGTGCAGGTGTGTTACAAGGAATGGGTTCTTATGTAATTGGGTTGAGGTGGAATAGGAGGTGTACATAATGATAAAGGGAATGATTGAACTGCTTCACTACTTTATACAGTAATATGCAATATCACAGACTTTACAGATTTACGTTCTTGCATTTTACTTGCATTGAGATATCTGTACCACACTACCTCATATGATTAAGATTCATGAGGCAACATCAGCTATTCAAACAAAGACCCTTCAATCCCCTTAGAGAACAATGTAGAAGCAAGGGCAGATTAGTTTGGTTTGTGGAAAATTATTGAAATAGCACGCAGCAGGGGTATTTGCCCAGTGCCACAGTTCCCCAATGACATGATGATCTCCGATGAAAATCCATTATTTTTCACTCCGCATCTTATTAAAGTATTTTCCTAGAGCTGGTAGTCGCACTAAATGCAATGACTTTAATGAGGAGGGGTTTTGTCTGTGCTTGTTTTCTTGAGAGTGTGTGTGTGAGAAAGAGAGACAGAGAGAGAGAGAGAGAGAGAGAGAGAGAGAGAGAGAGAGAGAGAGAGAGAGAGAGAGAGAGAGAGAGAGAGAGAGAGAGAGAGAGAGAGAGAGAGAGAGAGAGAGAGGCATTGTGGGGAAAAAGAGATGCTTGTCAAACAGACAGCAGATTGATAGGGGTCTGATTACATGGTCCGATTACATGGTCAGATTATAATCCGATTATGTTTACATACATAGGTTGTGTTTACTGTACCTAGATGTAGTATATGGCAATCATTAAAATGCCTAGAAAGAGGTTAATAAATCAGGTTTTCTTCTGTTAAATCTGCAGTTTCCAAGATTAGAAGGAACACAGTTTAATGAGTAAACACACAGGCTTATACCTAGATCTCCATGTAGGTGTTAGTCCTCTCGATTTCCTTTCTTTATTGCAGTATAGTCTCACAGAAACGACATTCATCTTGTAATATTCAGCAAACCGATTCCTAATTAAATGCGGTGTCTTACATCTCACCACTGGGAATCTGTTGGAGGTCAGGTCTTTGACCTGATTCCAAATGTGAGTGCTCTACAGACCCTCGTATGGTTTCTTACCTTTTTGTTTCCTTCCCCTCTAGTTTATTACTAAAAACTGGTGCGGCATTGCTTGTTGTATTTAAAGATTCTAATTGTGTATGGTAGACTGAAATGTGGTAAGTACTGGATCGACACGCTCCCTACAGTATATCTGGATCTATGAAGCCAAATCTTCTGTTGGTACTTTGGAATTTGACACATCGCTTGTCTCTATCTTGATTTTACTCCCACAGTCCTCAATTTCCCTCTTGTCTTTACCTCCCTGACTGGTTGACTACGACATGAACGTTCACAACCTTCCCACGGGTGCTATGAATTCTGGGGCACTTCACATTCTTATACTGTTTTGCCTATCGATCAAGGGACCAACCGAACAACATTCTAAGCCTCCATTTATAGAATCCCCACCCAAAGGCTTAAGCTGTCAATCATAGCAGACAGATCTCACCCAGGAGACCAAACCAGAGGGTAAGCACTTCTTCCCATGAATATTCAACTTTCTCACAAAAGCTGAAATGTGAAAAAAGAGAGAGGGTGTCAGACAGAATTAATGACCTAAGATACAAGCTTCACCAGATTTTATCTTTAGCTTCTTGAGATGATCATTGCACCTGCCCAAACAGTCAATTAACAGCCCATTGCCACTGACGTGCTTCATTACACTGGTTATATTACCATTTGCACTTCAATTCTTCTGTATTACTAATGGCTCAACACAAAAGATACAACAAGAAAGCTGACTAGCTACTTCTAGGTAAAACCCTGCTCTATGTCTGCAGCTTGTGCTTCACCACTAGCAGTTACATTCAGTTACCATACATGGTCTAACACATGGTTGCTATGGTCATTACCGAGCTACACCAAACCACCTTCTCTTATTGTGCACAAAGTCACAATCGATCTATCAAACTCAATGAGGTTTATTGGTATTAACATATCTCTTTAACGTATCTATTTTCTGTTCTTCGTGCCTTGGAGCTGAGATGTTGCTACTTTGCAATGTGCCTGGTAATTGTTCCTTCACTCTGACCACCAAACCACTGTAGAACTATGCACTTCTGATCCTTGATCTTCAACTGTACTTTCTCTATTCATTATTTGTATGTCACTTTGGATAAAGGCGCCTGCTCCATGAATACGATTCAATGGAATGTCACTGTGAGAAGAAAGCACAGGTAAGAAGAAAAGAAAATGCTCACACTGTAACACAGCCCCAATAGGTCCACACATTGCTTCCACACAGCTGTGTGTAAATAAGTCCTTGAGCTGAACTTCCTGGTCTCATAGTCACGTCCTTACCTGCAGCCCTCAAATTGCATAATTATTCAGTAACTATGGAATGTTAGGGGTCACCTTTATGGTTCAGATCTGTCCCTTAAACCTTCATTCTTCTTCTCCTACTATCTTCAAATGGACCAAAAAGAACATGGAACATATCATTTACAAGGATGACCATAAACAATACAAATGTTTCCGGGCAGTAACTCAACCTCAACTTGGTACTTTACCAGAAAGTCATATGAGGCATTGAAACAACTAGAAAGCCTTCCTTGAAAAACACAGCAGTGATGTCATGTTAAAGCTATGGGAAAAGGGCAGTACTGTCTTGAGACTCATTACAGCATAACTCCAGCCACTGAAATATGATGATCCTCTAGCTGAAACCCTTGTCATTGTGGTATTGACCAACATGAGAGACAAGTCTCCACTGTGACACTCCATTAGTTACAGTTATGGACTGTCAATGTTTTTTTGTGTTTTTATACATTTCAAGACTCACTAAAGAATTGGTGTTTTACTGTATTTTTTTGTTATAAATGTCTGGTGATCTGATGTGAATATGTCAGTTTAGGACTGCATGCCCATATGGAGTAATAGTATTTTCATGTCACTTTGCTGAATTCTATTCTTATATGCTTCAGCCTCTTGAGTCATTGCACCACTCTCCGAAAGTCACACACAACCTGCTTTCTCCACAAGTGCCTCTCGATATGGCACATAAGCAGTATAATTTGAGAGAAACAAAAGGTAAATAGTTGGATGAATATTAACACAAAATATGATGCTCGGAAACAAAATAATCTACAAAACCTTAAGCCGCTGCTCATGTCATCACAGACACTGATATTATTAAAATGTAATGATAGTTATTTAAGTGTATTGCAGTATTGAATATGATAGTTCCAAAAACAGTTGTGTGATGTATGTGTATCCGAGACAGCACAAGCAATTAAGAGTCTTAAACAATAAATTCTCCATCATTTAATACACAAACCAGTCATTACAACTGAACCCCACTTACAGTGAACATAATCTTATACGTGAACAGGCATAGCTCATGGGGATGGGTCTAACACAGCAGTGGACCAACTGACTGCAGATCAAGAGGTTGCAGGTTCAAATTTCCCTGTAAATATCTTTGGATGAAAATATCTTCATAGTGAAAATGTTGCATTTATCATAAAATGCAATACAACCACCATTCACCACAATTGAGTACTGTCTCTATGGCGCAGTAAGTTATTTTTCACTTTGTCCTCCTTTGGGTGTTTAGACGTAAGGGCCTACTTTCTAAGCACATGCACACAGACATACAGTATAGTTACACACACACACACTCTCTCTTTTTCTCTCTCTCTCTCTCTCTCTCTCTCTCTCTCTCTCTCTCTCTCTCTCTCTCTCTCTCTCTCTCTCTCTGACACACACACACACACAGAAAACAAACAGTCAAACAGCATGTCCCTCCCTATACGCATTCCTTGTTCCTCACTCATTCCTTTACATTTTCCCCAAAAATAGAGATTTATTATTTAATCTCCGAGGCTTGAAACTTGTTTATCCATCACCCTGTGTGTCTGAATGTGCTGCACACGGTAAGGAGAACAGGAGGGAGGATTGGGTATGTTGACAGGATGTGTTTAGCAGTTTATCACCTAAACCCCCTCCCCCGCTTTGTCAGTTTAATACCTTGTCAGACATCCGCTTTAAACAACCCTTTGAGGAGCCTGGGGTATTACATTAGACTTTATAGTTGCAGAGTTCATCTCTATCCCTCCAGTGGTGGTAAGACACACCCCCAAAAAACGAATATCTCTGCGACTTATAAAAAGCCCATCTCATCTTTGGAAACATATTTCCGATACAGAGTCTAAGCCGCCAACTTTGTGATTCACTGTGGCAGCGGATCATCTGTATCCTTCAACTCAGCTCATCCTATCACGGTATGTTTACCTGTGTTAAGATAGAAACCCTCATGGCTGGCGTCTATTATCGATGATGGAAAGGATTTGTTTGCGCTTCAATTCCGTGCTTTCATTACGTATTACATATTAACGTCTAATACTATGATGTACTGAAAATAGAGTTATAAATAAGAACTGCAATTTCCCCACTGCGGGACAAATAAAGGATGATCTTATTTTATCTTATAAAACATATAACCAGAAATTAATATTTTATAAAATTATTGAAATAAAAACTGATTTTAGAGTACTTCACAACAGTTGTGTACTATAGTAGTCCTTTTCAGAGAGTAACTGCACTGAATCTTAAAAGTCCTACACCTCATGACCAGGTGAGTAAAAGCCAAGATCTTGACAGGAAGTATAACATGTTGCAGATATGCTGCATATCAGGAAAGACACACCGTCTCTTTCCACTTAGTTCCTTCTCATGGTCTTTCATTTTCATCTCTTTCTGTCTCTCCCTCTCTCTGTTCCTTTTTCTCTCTTGACAGTCCTACATGCTGTCATTCTGATTAGACGACTGAACGTGCCCTTTAAAAAGACACCCCTATCAGTACATTCTTATATATCATGGCAACCACCACCAAAAATTAAGCTCAGAAAATCTTGGAACTGTCATTTTTATGCCAACACTAAGTGTAAGTTGTCATTTATCAGGTCCTAAAATCATAAGAGTTAGGTGCATTTCTCACATGTGCCTCAGTAATAGGGCTGGATTGACCTTGGTGAACAAAGACATCAAGATACTGACAGGTATGACTCCGGAATCAATGATATTGAGAGTGCGAGATAAAAGTAAGAAGCCGGGTACAGTTGGGCTGCCGGGAACGGATGTGCAGTTCAGTAACGAGTGCCTTGGGGCCGAGCTTAATGAAGAGGATTAGCAACGTTTGATAGGGCTTCTCATGAACAACCATAGAAGGGTCTCGTTACAAGTGGGAGTAATGCACAGGGAAGATACTGTAGGTGTGGTAAGTCTTCTAACTGTGACAGATATCTTGTGGGTGCCCAAGGTGGATGGGTAACACCAACAGATAGGGACATTAGATTTTTCGTGTCCCATCCTGTCCACCCACACACACACACATATACACCACTGCCTTGAACAACTGTGTGGTTGTGTCCAAGGACTATTTGAGCGATACAGTTATGAAATAGGAGTATTGGGGAACACCAGTGTGTACTGCATTGTATGTCTTCGCAAGAACAGTAACTAACTGTAAAAGCTGACAGGAGGTATTGATGTATGTGTGTTAGTATACTACAATGCAAGCTCATCCTAGTGAGGGTGTTTTATTGTGTTTAATACAACTGTCTCGAATGTTGACAAACAAATGTTTTATGCGGTTTAGGGCTAGGTCCTTTATTATTCCTCTCCTCCAATTCCTAAATAAAATACTGTTTAATCTCCAAAACTAGGAATGAAGCTCAATGTGTTAACCACAGAATTAGAATGAATGACATCATGTATATGGGGAGCTACTTTGTAGCTTACATGAATTAAAATGTCACTAGGCAAAATTGAAAAAAGGTATTAAAAAGTTAGATGCTGGATCTTCTTATGTTATTAGTCCTTTAGTGGCTTGAAACAGATTAACATGTATTTTAATTAAATTCAATATTAGAGAATCACTGGCTCAGAAGACACAGTAATATGAGGTGCAGAGTCTGAAAAGATTTAGTCATAAGTTGAGAGAAGTTTAATCTTTGCAAGAAAAACTATCGATGAGAGCCAATTTTTGGATCAGAAGATAATCTTTTACTGAGCTTCTAATGGGACCAAGAACACTTTGTGAATATAATAAGAAAAATTTACCAGAATCCAGATCGCAGTCAATTACTTTGGCTGGTTATAATTGTATTCTTTAAAAGAGGTTTAGCAAAGATGTTGAGTTTAAAGACTGTGTTTCACTTTTCTTTTGAAGACTTTGGATAATTGTGCTTTGCAAACTAATATGGTGGTTTATAATGCATTGTAACACCTAATAATTCCACCATCATAGTTCATGGGGATGCTATTTAAAACAAAATGTTCTACTTTTATGCAAAGACAATATTCCTTTTGGTAAACCTGTACTACACTGTAGCTTAATAGCTAAATTAATAGCCTACATGAATATTTGATTTATTTCAGTCTGCTAGCTAGCAAGTCAGTCGAGTGTTGTGCCATCTGCTCCACTTATCATGAACAATCTTGCTGTCTTTTTAAGATGAAAAAAGATAGGCCTAATTGTCATTATCTGTTCAACTTAATAAATCATATTCATTTTCTTTCCTTGACTTTCAATTCAAACTTCGAGAATGTTACGAATATCATATGCAAGTGTGTCAAATTTAGCTACAGTTTGCGAGAGATCTGGGACTCCCTAACTGGCAGTGGCTTGCCTTGTCAATTCAAAAGCCGAGCCTTTTATATCATCTATATTTTTGTTTATTTGTCGAATCCAAACAACTTCCCAGCTTCACTGCATGTCCTTGAGTCCTGAGCCAAACACCTACTATATTTCAACTTGACAGTGCCTAGTTCACTAAATAACCGTGCCACAAACCGACACAGAGATTTGTGGAATAGTAGTATGTTATATTGTATTATACTTTTTGTATAGGCCAACTTGCACACTTTACATTTATTAGAGAAAAAGTATACTATTTTACATTATTATATTATCTGTAAAAATGATTACATAATCTGTTTTGAAAATGACCCACTTGAAAATGTAATAAACACACCATAATGTAATAAGGTATTGCATTATTGGTAATGTTAGTACAATATCAGTCAGGACATTTTATTTAATTAATGGTCAAGTTATTACATTATTCAGCTTTATTACATTTTCGATCAACTTAAGTGCAAATGCAACTTCTTTTCCAGGTGTAATTATTTTTTTTGATGTTTTTTGATGTTTTTTTGATGTGAAATGATGTTGTTATATACATTGTCTTTGTCTGCCACACGTCTTACAGAGTTCAATACATCTTTAAATTTGTTGTTGTTTCAGCAAAGGAAATAAGGGACTTCCCTTCTTCCAATCATTGTGAATCTATGAAGCATTCCAAAAGGCTGAAAGTTGCACATGGTTTGGTTCTCAGTACCAAAATGTGCTTCCAAGGTTTGATTTCAAAGACAATTCTATCGCTTGCTCTTAACTTGGGGTTAAAACGTCCCCAAAAGACTATGCCCTCCATTCTGGTGTGGGGGGTGCAAGCCATCTAGAAACTCCCCCACTGCTATGATTTATTGAATCAACTCAATCCGGCCTGCTGATTTCGTTTTATCTTTCTCATAAACATCTCACAATCACAACATTCCATTTCCCCCCTGGGGTACGGCATCTCCACCGTATCATTCACCTGAACTCCTTATCGGTTTTCTCCCCGAAAGCTAAATTGAAACAAACACGGATTACCTCAATGTCACACCAGCTTTGTCCTCAGCATAATGGTGGGACAATGAGCTTTTCTGCTACAGCTTTAAAGGACGCAAGAGACTTTACCAGAGAGACCGAAAGAGAGAGAGTTTGCAGCGATATCTTAGGTCCTAATCCAACTTTGAAAGGAAGAACACTTCATATTTCGCTGACTGTTCATCCTCATGTTGAAAGGGATATTATTAAGTCATCCAACAACACAACAACAATGGAAATTGGACACAATACAATAACGGAAATGAAACCAAATATAACCTCAGAATGTAATTTTCAGAATGCCATCTGGTAATAAAATGTTTCCACCCTGTCTGCCAATGTTATTTGGTAAAGAAGCTAAGGCTAGATAAGGTATGACCTCTGTGATATTCAGTTTAAGAACTCATCAGACAAAATCATGATGTACTACCATCGGACTATATCATAGCAACAAAATAATCTAAATGTCTAAATGAATGTTGTGTTTCGCACAACTCTCTCAAGTTCAAATGAGCTTTAGTACATTGCGATTGCATGTGAAGAGTACATATTTGTTTTGTGGTGAGTGTTTTAGGGTTTTTGTACTCACAATGTGCAGGTGGGGCTACATGGTACATTGGTTAGGTCTGGTATCCAGTTTCATACTCCTCTAATAACAACAGGGTCCATCAATCCCAAAACCACCCGATTCAATCATTGTGATATGAGTCGTCCGTGGGTCAAGATCTTGTGTAACCTGTAAACAAACCAAAGAACTCCATCTTTGAGATGACCTAATTATAACTTTAGATCCATGCAGCAATATTCTCCATGGAATATGTAAAGGATGAAATACAAATGAGCTACTGTCTGTCCTCAAGGCACCTTAAATCTTGTAAATGAAAAAACAGGGAGGATCAAAATAATAGATGTGTAGCAAGACAAAACCTACAGTATTAATTCAACAAATATTCGCTTGGGACAGAGTAAAAGCTGCTGTTGCTCAAGGCAGCTTTGAATGAGATTGAATAAACAAGACATTTAAAATTCCCACACCAATCACCTAACAGTTTGTGATAAAGTACTGCCATGTGGGCGGCTGTATTTTTTTTAAACTCCATATAATAGGTTTTAGACACCAATCCCAGAGGTTCACAGTAATTTCTTCTCTCTTTTCTAATCTGTACTAAATTGGCATTGAGTGATGACCTAAGCAACCCTCTCATGTGTTAAGAGTATATCAAGTAATTGTTAGCTCAACTCATGTGTGTCCAGCCTAGCTTAAACTCCACACACTGTACACTATGAGAAGGAAAGATTAGTCCTGAACTACTGGCCAATACCAACTGCTTTGGCTTGCATAGGAATTTATGATTTAAGATATAATTTAGTTTGCCATTAAACATTACAGTGTCAAGAAGACTAGGCAGAAGCAGCAGGGTTAGTTAGGGTTAGGGTTCACGTGAACTTCATTCCTCCACTCTGTCGACCACAGTATGTATAATTCAGGAAAGGCAAATCTATTACAGAAGTCAGAGCAGAGAAATAAATGGCAGCCTATCATACTGGCCGAGAAACAGAGGCTGAAGACTTGAGTGAGTGACAACTGTCTGAATCAACATGACAGTGCATTTCTGGATATTCCGGTCGCCAATGTTGTGTATGCGGTAAGGCGGACTGTTGTGTGTTGCTATTGTGATTACATTTGAATGTATGATTTTCAAATATGATTTGTGAGCCTAAAAAACAGGCACATTTGTTAAAGAAGTGCAATGCTTAGTACAATCACTTAATGTCATGCCTCAACAAAATCATCAAATAGCATGCAAAGTTTTACATGTAGCCTTAATAGTTATTATATGTAAAATCACATGTTATAAATTAATACATAGCAACGCACGGACGACAGAGCAAAACAATCATCATCATGGCATCATTCAAAAGCCATCAGAATTCTCATGCATTCTACTAAAGATCTCCTTTCGGCAATGTTGGGTGTACCTAAGCTTCAGAGATTTCTGGACCGCTTCGTTTGTCTCTGTATTCAATGCCAAGTACACCTCTATTTTGATCTGTACATAATACAGCTAAAGAGATTCCTTGGCCTCCAAGCAGTATTCTCTTTCTACCCATTTAAGTTTATGCCCACAATCAGCATGGTGCCTTGATGAAGGCTTGGCATTGTCCAGGGGAAAAAAAGAATAATGCCTCAAAAAGTTCAACTAGTTCAAACGGTTAAAAAGTCAAGCTCTACAATATAGACATGGCACTTGGCATATGACAAACACAAGTGGATGTCAACAAAATTTATTCGCCTCATGCAATGTGTCGCTACATTTTATCACCTATTCTGGTGTCAATGGGTCCTACACCTACTCAGTAAACTAAAGTAAACATCACTGTACTTGAGAAAAAGTCTAAGTTATTTTATACACTGAATACAGAAAATAAATACTGAACGTACCAAAATGTATTCAGCCCAATTGAATATACATGTACAATAGACATGGAATCAGTAAAACATCCATTAAACATATTAGTTATTGTTTTTTTGAGTTTTGGGGGGGATTGTACGAGTCCTTGTTCTGACTTTGTTGAGGTTCACTACTGTACTCTTCATATTTGGGGTACGCTTGGAATCAGTAAGTTACTAGACGTCAGTTTTTGTTGACTTGGATTTTGTCTTTCACTTGTCCTTGCACTGTTCCGATTCAGGATGTATTATGTGACTGACAATCCTCAAAGTGTAGGTAAGTGTCTATCTCAAACAGACCCTTCTTTTTATGCAAACACAACTGCCATAATGACACGACAGGTTGCTGAGTATCCTATGACATTAAATCAGCAGGGATTTGCATGTGGTATCGTGGGTGCAAATTAGGTTTCTCAAAGACTTATGGGTTGTGAGGATGCCACTCACGTCCTTTCGCCCTGCTGTTGGTGAAGTTTTGATCCGAGTGCTGGGCAGTTGGCCCAAATGCGTCCCTTTGAATGCAAATGGATGACGTCTTCAAAGGGGGCCCACTCCCATCAGTCACCTTATGGTGTCGAGACAGATCTAAGCAAAAGCTTCACTCAGACAGTATGGTGTATGGAAGCATGAAAGCAATGCCCTTCTGGGATCGTTATGTGTGAGCAAAATATAAAAAAGCCTAACTTGTGGATGTACAACACTATGTCATTCACAAACATTAGCATCGCTCAGTAGATCCAATGTTTTTAGAAGTACTACTGTGGAAGAAATTGGGATTTCCTGTGTGCTTACATTATTCACTAATCAATAGAACTTGTCATTGGATACTAGTTATTACGTTCTCATGTAAGCTTGCTATTAATAAGAGTATATTGTGTATATGTGTCAGGTTAATAGATGTTCGGGGTCAGGAGAAAGTACTGGCTAAACGTCCCTTGTCCTGACTACAAGGAGAGCTCCAACTATGAACACTCTAGTCTGAGAGTTGTCATGTGTTGGGAGCAGTGAATCTCTTTCTCTTAGACTGTTGTAACGTCATTACTGCCTGACTGTCACTATCTATGTTTACATTCTTGTGCCTTATAAAAGATGGTCCTCCGGCTTTCAGAGCGGAGAGAGACATGATTGAGACCTAAGCCTGGTGTTGTGTTGTCATTTATTGTCAGAGGTCTGGTTTTCTCTCCCAAACTGCAGATTGATAAATACATATTAAAATCCAGAACTCAACTGAACTTAGTCACTCTGTTTATGAAGAGACGGACAAAACACTTTCTTCATCACTGCACACTCACAAATACTTGGACAAGCATGCAGAATTTGCACTTTGCCCAGTTTGGTGATGTTCTGTTTAGTCATTTTAGGTGTTGGGTGATTCTGTTTTAGGATTAAAGGATAACTAAAGTCCTAACCTCTTTTAGTTTTTTTGTTTAACGTATTACCGGAAAGAGTGTTTTCTGTCACTACAGGAAACCTATCCTTGACTATTTAGGCCCCATGTTGCCCTTATTTCATGGCGACATGATATACTAAACCTAACCGAGTTCGCACAATTTCACACTATAACAAAGTTTTCTTAAAATATGCGTACACAATGATAAATGATGTTACATCATTGAAGTATCAGATTGAACCAAAATTTCAAGACTCTCTCTCCCTCTTTATCTCTTACACACAAACATAAACACACATATGCACATCTGCAAAAGTGCTGATTTCCCATCACACCATGATAATGTACCCAGGGAGTTTTGTGCGAATGGCTGTTTTCACAGCATAGTCAGTTGACCACAGGGGAGGTCACACTGTGGTTGGGTGCCATGATTAGCTGTGAACTGTTTACCAGTACTCAAAGCTATTCCATTGGTTAAGTGGACACTGATACATTATTCATATTTTACAACAGAGTAACCTGATGTTTTTTTCTGGTACGATACACCAGTCTGGCTCAAACCTGCCCCAGGATAAGGGAGCTTGATTACAGGAATGCCCAGGTTTGAATTCATTCATTTACATGACAGGAAATAGGGAATTGCTAACACGAGAGTGGTATGAAGGTGGGTTGGTATGTATGTGTGTGTGTGTGTGTTTGGTGTGAGCTTGTGTGTGTATGTGTGAACATTGGGAGACTGGGAAAGTGACTGAGTGCACAAATTTGTGGAATAAAGAGCAGGCCGATACCATGTGACGTGACATTGCTAGAGAAGGAGCATGTGCCTACGTGAGATGTTTGAAGAGAGACAGTAGGAGAGAGAAAAAGAGGAGTGGTGCAGTGAGCACATTGAACACTTAGAAATAATACATATGAGAAATTAGGCAGTGTATTTATAGACTCACTAGCATGCAAAGAATATTATTAAGTCATGTAATTTACTGTGGAAGCTGAGCCCTGCAGTCCCATAAAATGTGCACATTTGCATGTGGAAAGTCTTGACATTTCACACTAATCCCACTGAAGCACCATAATGGGATCTTGTAGAGAGAAAAAAATCCACACCTTATTGTTCTCTAGTTTGTCTTGGGGAAATCATGATGATGGGAAAAATGGGAAAGATTATTAACATTATCTTAGTCTGAAGTCGGGATAACAAGGGAGGGGAAATAGTAAGGAAATAGTAGGGAGTGCCAATCCTAAAATAAAGCCCACTATAAACGTTAAATTAAATTATTAATCCTAATCTGATATCCAAAACACCGGTTCACCGGACTAATGTGTGCACCCTGTTGGTTGAGGCCTCACTGCAGCGGCTTGGGTTCAAATCAGGCCCAAGTCCATTACTGCATCATCCCCCACCTCTCTTTCTTTCCTTCATTTCCTGCCCTCTCCAAACACACAATCTCTGTCAGCAATAAATGGTAAAGGCAAAAATGCCACAAAAAATGTGTTTACTGTCACAAATTCCTGAATCCAAACTAGAAGGATGCTGCCTTGAAATAAAAGCCCAGATGTTGGACTTCTCAATAAGGTATCAGAAATTTTTAGGAAATGCATTCAACGAAAGTCATGCTTAACAATCCTCGGTTAAGTACTATACTTTTTATAGAGAGATATCATATATTTATAGAAACTAATATAGGAACTGTGTATATAGCAGCCAGCACTTTATTTATTTGATTTTACAGGAAAAGCTGTGTGTAATGCATAATGAAATTGTGTTTGCACATACTGTATGCACAAGTACTGAAACAAGAGTAGAATCAAGGGTGCTAGCTTGGCCCATAGTAAAATAAAAAGTACATGTATGTGGTATGACTGTACCAATGGCATTGTTCACCTGTACGGGAAAGGCGGGCCTTGACTTAACAAAGGATGACATTTTCAAAAGGCCACTCTGTGTGAGTTTTCTATGAGCTTGGTCATTGTAAAGCTACAATAGTTATGTGCCTCAGAGTTTCAAGTCTAAGTAGAAAAGTGTTGAAACTAAATGCTCAAGAACTAAAGATGAGAATACACAGCTGGGAGCAAATAAGTTCTGAGCAGATAGTTTGTTTTTAAAACTGATCTATTGATCCTAAAATAGTTCAACTTAAAACTAAACAAAAAACGTGATTGTTTTAGGCAAAATCACACAGCTACAGTTGGTCAAAAAAAGTAAAAATAGCCTCTACCTCTATTGTAGGTTTGATTAGTATTTGATACTCTAGATACATTTACTGTAGATAAATATTGTAGATCTCCCACTAGATAATCTTCATTTCTTTAGATTTGCAAAAATAAAACATACCAAATAAATAATATAATTCTTATTATCATATTCTCCATCGTCAAAAAATATGTACAAACATTCACGTACATCCAAAACACCAAAGTCAACCATGCTCTAACTTAAGGTTTTGAACAGATAAGATTCTTGTACCGGACAGAAACTGATAGCCCACCGAGCCATGTATTTCTAGGATCTGTAGTCTGATTTGGGCTGAGTAGAAAACCTATTTCAATCTTCACTAGGTTGGCAGACTCTCCGGGTAAAGTCCTTATGGCAGTGGCCCATGTAGTCATGATGAAGTTGGCTACTGCTACAGAAGCAGTGTGCCAAATTAAGTTTGGCAACTTTTCTACCTCAGTTTGCAATGTTCTGATTTGTGGAGCTTTCCAAAGACACATTCTTTTATAAATACTAAACAATGCACATTTTCATCAATCCTGTTTGCATCATTAATTTCACTTTATGTTTTACAGAGTGCCAAAGTTTATATGCAGCGTTCATTGACAATGGGTTGTAGCTAAGCTCATGACATTAACATGCATAACACTATGCATAAAAAAATAGATAAAATAGATATATTGGTAAGTCTTCCCTGGATAAACCAATATCCAATGAATCCTTGTCTCTTGCTAAGGCATCCTGTGTGATACCCCATGAACCTTTGCAGACCCACAAACATATATTGTGCATGCCTGCAAACATGGCTATGCTTGTGCACCTACAAATGGACCACAGAGCATAAAATGGACGCAAGAAAGAAAAAAGGCCCCTGTCAGGGCGTATTCACAGGGGAAGCCTCAGCACATTCCTTTGGCACTTGGGCTGGAACACCTTCACAGGAATCTGAGCCAGTAGACTGGAATGCAAGCGACAGGTACATAATTGAAGAGAAACAATTAAAGCTTTGAGGCGGGTTTGCTAAATTGCCATGCCTACAGCATGGCAATTATGCTGTCTTTGTTGAGCTCTGTGCATGGCACACCAAGACTTCTCTTTGTACAGATGCTGTTGAACATATGGGCTGAGAACAAGGAACTGCAAAGGCTCCTGGGTACCAGCTAATGCTCTGGGGTACCAGCTACCACTCTGGTGTGTGTAGTCTATCGCTGTTTTCCAAAGCTTGCACAATTAAAATAATTTTGTATTTTATGCAAATAATCTGGAAGTTGGTGGGAGTGGAATGATTGCATCATTTACTAATTTGGCTGGTCCCTATGGCCCAGTGGGTACAAAAAGAAGTTATGTGAAAAGGAGTAACTCTGCACAGATTAAGACCACCTAAATTCATGAGGCTAAGATGGACATAAAAAATATTATAAATACAATATATATAAGGAATTGCACCAAATGTGATAGGAAATAAACCTGTGCAGACATAAGGAAGGTGTTAAGGTGCAGAATGTATAGATAAGGGACCCAGAATTAGCAGGAGAGGGATTCAAATATTTCCAAAGTGCATCTGAAGAAAGGAGCCAATGTGACAATTGGGTATTAGATTGTAATTAAAGGCTGCTGCTGATGTCACCCAGCCAATAATAGCAACTCCACGTTATGGTTGGTTGACATTGTAAGCACAAATATCAAGACTAATTGTACTTAGCATTCATGCACAAAGCAAGTCTTCAATGAGCACACAATGATCTCACACGATGCATGCTGTTTGCTATACTACTAATGAAAAATGAAAATGCAAAAGCCAATCTAATAATTACAAAAAGGAATTGAAAAGGAAAAAGCATTTTACATTGATTTCAGGGCTAATGCTGGCTAAGTAGACAAAAATGTCAATATAAATGTGTCCCTGGTTTCTTAAGGCAGACAGTGAATGGTTCATACGACAATGTACAAAAAATGTGTATTTCTCAAAATGAGGTTGTAGGTTATTCCTCCTCTTCTGTCATCCCCCACAATCAGGCAAGTCTAACTAAGAGATAGGCAGAGTGGGGGTGCGGAAGGAAATCCAGGAATCTAATGTCGTTAGGTTGTAGTTGTGTAGTTATGTTGTTGTGGGCTTTTTTGAAATAATAGTAAAACATTTATATTAGTCAAAAATAGTAACAGTTAAACAAAAGGTTCCCTAATTTGGGGCACCCTATGGGTATGGACGGCCCCCCAAGCATTCAGAGCATTCACTCAAACCGCCACGGCCAGATCTGCATGTCACACACAAGGCCTCTTGGGTCCAGCCAGCACAAACAGAGCTGCCACTGCGAGCCTCCATTCTGTGGCACCACAATCTCTTCTGATGCATCCACAGGGGGGCAATTACATTCATTTGAATATTGTCTTATTATTGTTTTATGCTAATAAATATTTTGACATAACTTGTCCACATGCTTTTCTGATAATGACATGATAAGGGGATTCACAAACAGCATTTGGGCTAAATGGTCTATATTTACCTTTGCTGTGTGTGAAATGTCCTTGGTTGCTCATCTAGCTTACCATCAAGTTGCTTTTATCCCAGCTGTGTCTCCTTTGTAATATCCAAGTGCCATGCATTATGAATGAACACAGCGCTCCACAAAGGAAGCAGTGGATTCTTGACTATTGTCGTACTGCCTGATCAGAAATACCTTTTAAATGCACCCCTGATATTCTACTAAAACTCTGCGGAATCTACTTTAACACTCCTGAGGTGTGCCCAAAGTGTTAGCCATTTGAAAGCTGGGACCATAATCTTGCTCATGGTGCGTTTTGGTTGCCATTGCATGGCAAAAGTATTACTATATGTTTTCACTATGTTATACAGGCAGAACATTAGTTGATCATAACAGTGCTCTCTTATGGCTAATGAGCGACGCGAGTTCATGCAGGGCACTCGGGCAGCACGCGTCATCCGCTCATTACTACACCTGTGTTAGCTAGCACAAGCCCATTGGGCCACGTCCAATAAGGCGGCATTAAAAAGCCGCGCAGAAACGCACACACTCACCCCCGGTTGCTGTGTGATCAGTGCTGCTGCCGCCCTCCACCATCCCCTTCTCCCCCATGCTGTCTGTATGTCTATCTTTCAGGGGGATTATATCTTTATTGTTCCCTGCGCTTCCCTTAGATCATCCACTCCGCCAAAGTCTGACTGTCCTTGATTTGATTTTGATGCTGCCTATGACAACCATGTACAGAACCGTCTACATAGGATGACAAATTGACAAATGACAAAGCACCACAATACATGAAGATGCAAAAAAAAATAGAAAATAATTCCAGGAGGTATCTCCAATAAACAAGGTTGGCTATATTTAGCAACTGCATGTTGGAAGTCCTCCAAAACAAAAAGAGAAGTTGCTCTTTATTCATGCCTGTGATATACTTTAGGTTTTGTCTGGCAGGCTAAATCCATTGGCTGATTA
Organism: Osmerus eperlanus; assembly: GCF_963692335.1. Taxonomy (NCBI): domain Eukaryota; kingdom Metazoa; phylum Chordata; class Actinopteri; order Osmeriformes; family Osmeridae; genus Osmerus; species Osmerus eperlanus. The sequence continues at coordinate 7,398,938 of NC_085026.1, read as the reverse complement.
GAGAGAAGAAGGCAGTTCCTTTGATCAATAAACCATGACTATATCTCTGTGACTATTTTCTTTGATACCTTCATTGGAAAAAGGCAATTCACTCATACATGCACTTTCATATATGACAGATGTCTACCAATAGGATTGGGTTGCCACAGTGTGCAGGTAGTTGTTTTAATAACACGGTTATGTTCAGCTAACAACTAAATTGTAGGATGAGTGGTAACCTTTCTTAAGTCATAGCAGTCATGGCTCACTCAACAATGTGCATATCAAATTACATTTACATGAAAATACAGTTATTGCAATACATTACACACCATGATAATGTATTAAACATCTAAAATTATGTAAGTTTCCATTTTCTGGTAGCAACTACCAAGTCATACCAGTATCATGTACATAACATGATTCTGCTAAATAATATGTACAGGTGGAAAAAAATCCCTATTTATTGCTTTCAGTGCTTACAATAAAGCAGTCTAATTTTCTTACAAAATAACTGCTTAATGATTATGAATCACAAAATGACTCATCACATTTCTAAGATGAAAGTAGAGGTCACCTACAGCTACAGTTTTGCATGATTAAGGCAGAGAAAATACAATCATGATGCAATGCATCTGTAGTGTGGACATCTGTCACAGCAAAGATCCATCTTTGACATTAATTTCTGAGGTCAAGAGAATGTTATTCTTAAATTACATTGAGACACTCCATCTCTTCACTGCAGTGGAAATTAATGCACCTGTGTGTTGTGTTGTCACATATTTTGTAAGGTGATTGCAGGTTAATAGAAACCCTATTCATATTTGTTTTATTTTTATATCTAAATTGTTAATCTAGAGCAAATGTAAGGAAAATATGAGTTTTTCCATGTTCGAGTTATCAGTTTGACCAAAAGTATGTGAGGCAGTACCCCCATGTAGTACCCCAATACAAAGCTAGAACCATACATACATGTATTGTAGGTAGGAACTTGACAAGCCGGTACGGATCCTAAACCTCATCAAACACCTTTGGAATACAAGCCATGCCTACAGTGCCTAAACCCAAAATGCCCACTTGGCTGAAATGAAACAAATAAGCTCAGTGTTCCAATACCTGTTGAGAATCCTTTCCAGAATATCGGATGCAGTTATATGTCACTCTGTATTAATGACCATGATTTTGGAAAGAGATCTTCAAAAAGTAGCGGTCCATATTTTGAGCAGATGTCAGCCATATCCTTTTGGCCATGTAGTGTCATTCAGACAGGTGTTATTTAACATGATTGTATTGAGTGTTTACATCATCAGTGTGGTTATTATTTGCGACAGCTCTCTGCCCAACTCTGAAAATGAGAAACCCAACTGAGACGGTCTTGTCATTGTATTAGTTGTAGCAGAGAGCTACAACTAATAATTCCCCTGACAGAATAGCAGAAGTAAACCAAGGGGTGGGGGCTTGGGTGGAGTCTGGGGTGTTAAAGGAAAACAAACAGTATTTTTTTCAGTGAGGATGATTGGATGTGCGTAATATGACAGTGATGTTGCCAACTGACACAAAACCCCACAGAGTCACCCGCTTGTTTATTTGAATTGAATGTTGCCCGGACACTAAAATCTGGATTTCCTAGCTTTCTAGGGATTTTGGGACTTGGTTATTAAAGTGGACATTTAGAGACATAATAAGAATAGGCCACAAAGTGAGAACTTTATTGTTGGGTAAAATACCCTGACCTCTGGGACCTGCTTTTCTCTCCTTTCATACTTCTGATACGAGTCAGCCACTCCAGGGCACGGATGATTTCCTCTGTGACCCACTCTGAGAATTTACAATTATAAGCTCCCTTTGGCAATGATTTTTGTACTTGGGTGTCATCAAAATTGTGTCACCGCCTAACAAATTTGCCTCTCTTATTAGCCCTGTACAATAGCTTGACGATTTTTTTCCAGGTGAGCTTTTCAGGAGTTTACACAAGGATATATAAAGGTTTTTGGAATTCTTAAGAAAGAAAATCATAAGTTTCTTGATAATTGTAAAAGCGATTTTTACATGACTTACTTAACTGGAATATTTAAACATACCCTTTGCCTGGGTTTAAATGAAGTTTTCACATAACCCTACCCTTTTTTATCTGCTCCAATTGCTGCCAAATGCTAGGACTCACCATCTGAACATGAATGTAAGACCACAGAGCACTAGCAGAAGCGGCCTTGTGCAAAAATATAAGTTTTACACATTTACAAAGCTGGGAATTGTATTTAGAACACAATGCAAACAAGAAGCAAATCAAAATTGAGATTGCACAATAAATTGTTAATTGAACTAAATGAATGACCTTCTCTCATTAAACATTTTAGGAACCTTGCCTGTGAGTAAAATAGCTTTTGAATGAACAGGGATACAAAATCTTGGTCCTTGGCATGAAAGATGTGTCTGATTCTTAATCTGTATCTCACCAACCACCTGCATGTACTTGGGCCATATGTTTTGTCAAAAGCATTGGTGCGGATCCAGTAACTCTAATGATGCAAGTACATGAAACAACCCCTTTGTCAGCCAATGGTGGTTCCTGCAAACACATGTGTAGCAGGTGTTCGGAGTGTGTCAGGCGGGGATCCCTGGGGAACCAGCACAAACGGAGCACACATGATTGAGACTATTTTGCCGACATTTTGCGTTGAGTGGGGGGCCAACTTCCTTGAGGTCTGGGACCTCACATCGAACACGTGTAGCTTAACAACTGAATCCTTTGGCAGGATGGGTAGTTGTTCAAGATCCCGCTCTCGTTCCTGTTTCCCCGGGGGCCACTGTTACTCTGAATCTATGGCAGTGACAGGTTGAAACAATTTCATGAACAACCAGCCACCTGTGTTGTTCAGGGGTAGTTGGACACTGGCTAACATTGATAGGACACCCCCCCACCCCCCCCCCCACCTCGACATTCACACACATTTTACAACCTCAGTGACTACCCTCACACCCCTCTCACTTTTCCTTACTGAATTTTTTAAGTAGGTGTCACAGATGTTCTCAGGAGCAGAGGTTTGGTGCACAGTTTGTTGACTGTTCTGTGTTTTCACCTTAATTCACGTTCAACATAATGTAAACATGCCCCTGTTAATGTTTTAAATGCATACTATTTTTTACTCTCGGTATGGATTTCCTTTCATGGTTACTGCACGTTTATGCTTTCGGTAAAACTGTAGCTGCATTTAACAAAAAACAATGTCTTTAGTTTAGGGATATTGCAGTCAGATTCTTCACTGGGAACATGAAGAAAAGGCAAATATGTGCAAGCCAGGATGAACATCTCTATTATTTACTAGGCTAAATCTTTTTGAACCTCATGGCTGTATCACTGCTTCCATTGATATTATCATACATCCAATTAGCTTTCTCCTTGACAGCCAGAATGTGGGAGTTGTGATTCAGCTCTAGAATACTCACTTGATACACATCCTTTGCTTATGTAAACCTGCCAAGTGTATTTAGGTCTAAAACAAGTGTCAGCAACACACTGATCAAAATTAAGTTAAAAACAGTGCTGTACTTTACAGAGGGATGTTTGTTTTGGTGGATTATAATGATTGAAAAATCCAACACCAGCATATTAAATGAATCCACTTTCTTTTATCTGAGATAATGAATGGAAGCTTCTTGTTTGTAAAACCAACCATAGCAAATAACACAACACAGACATCTGGACCAGAAGTGGAAAAAAACACAACAACAAAAAACTGCAAAAAAAACACTTGCAGCTGTTTTCCAACCTAAATATATAGAACATATTATTTTGTTTATTTCATATCTTTATATTATTTTGTTGTTTGATTTTTCTTAGCTACATAAAACTGTCATGCTGTTTCTTGGCTTTGGAAGAGATGATTTACAGTCAGCCTGTCCTCCCCTTTGCCCCAGGAATTTCAGTCTCTAAAACAGGTGTCATTATTCTTCAGCGAACAATATAATTTGATGAAATATTCTGTGCAAAGGCTGGGCCATGTGTCTGTCCTGAGGGAAATGTCTTGGCTCTGACCTAATCTCCAGAAATAATTTATTCTGTGAGCTACAATTTATAGATACCACCAGAGACAAAAAGTCTGAGACAAAGGTTTTTGAAATAAATAAAAGAAAAACTTGTTTTTGGTCCTGGCTTTAGGGCATGATCCAAAATGCAAGATACTGAATTTGTTTTAATCCAGTAGAATCTGCATTAAAATGTTAACATGAAATAAAATCCACATATGCAATTTAAAGTCAATGGCTGAACCATATGTGGCAGCTGTGCTATCTGCTGGATTGTATTTCATTATCTATTTCTTTCAAAATCCACTGTGTAACTTGGGGGCTGATGATACTGAGATATGTGGAATATGCAGTCAGTTCTGCAGGCAATGACATTCCCAAGTCCCATGAGAAATTGATGAATAGTGAGTCATTCACCAATATGCAAGCTGATAGCCTTGTACAGCAAAGAGCTGTAAAAGTAAAAAACGCCTGAATCACACATTTGGCCAAGTAATTTAACAGTATTCTGGCAGTTATATCCTGCTAAATCAGTATTAACGGCAGACTCTAGACTGCAGCAACATAGTTTGGCAAGTGCTCAATCAAGGTCACAAGTGGCTTTCTCTTCTTATGCAATTAACCTACTTTCTCAGTATGGCAACAATCTGTGGGGAAGCAATTAAATTCCAAATACTTCCCACTGTGTGTGAACTCAAATTTGCCAAGACTGTTGAAACAGAAAGTGATCTGAGCATGCTGTCTTGGAGAGGGCATCCTTTCCTTCATGAGATATGACGTATTGCTCTCGTTGTCTGACCATTCAGTATGAAGAAAGTTTGGTAGAAAAAGGCAAGGGAGAAAGGTAGTAGAAAAGAAAGGAACTTTGAAAGGAACCAAGCTAGGAAGAAAGCTAGGGTGGAAAGAATGAAGGAAGGAAGGTGGGAGGGAGGGAGGGAGGGAAGTAAGGAAGACCAACTTTTTCAAGCACACTTCACCAGATAGGCACAAAGTTGTATGATCCCTCTGGTTTAAATCGCAGCAAGCTCTTGTTCTTATCACTCTCAGAGAGCACGATATCTCTGGTACAATAAACGTGAAGTGCTTCACTCATAGAATCTAATTCCCTCTGACTTTGACAATCTATCACATTAATCCATTTACTGGATCCTGACTCAGCAAAATTGGGCTATGATAGCCCTTATATTCCTTTAAAACAGATAACACATCACAAAGCTTCCCAGCAATCTATATACTTCACACAATTGCAAAGGGATTAGTCTTCTTTTTCTTTGTTTGGTGTGTACTGACCTTGCTGTCTTCCTGCTAGCAACAAACAATCAGAAGTTTCTCTTTCTCCTCCCTCGAATGAGTGCTGCAAGGTGACTTGTCTCCCCGTGCGGTGAAGAAGCACTATTCCACCTCATTGATTCACTCTTTCACCTGCGAGATGGCAAGAGACACGAAGGTTTATGAGAAATTGCATTGGTGAGCCTCAACATTTTTTGTCTTACGTAACATTTCTGTATACGGTAGAGAAAAGACGTGTTTACAGTACATGTCTGTTATTCTAAAATAACTGTTAAGGGTTAGAATTAGCCACACATTTGTAATACATTATCAACTAATGAAAAGTAGGTTGAAATACTTCGCAATTAAAATAGAAAATACTGGTCATTTATTTGAAAAGACAAAATGAAGCTGTTAGCTCATGTGGATGTGGAATGTGGATCAGAGTAAAAATGGGGTGCCATTTTTTCTCACAATAACAACGGACCATCTCAACAACACATTGTCAGGTCAGGTGCCTGATGTGCATATCAGTTAGCCGGGTGATCAACTCAAGTGGTGCATTAGTAATCACATGACACTTCCATCCATATCTCTTCATGTGGAATTTTATCATTCATGACACTTCCTCCGCGAACCTCCTTTCGGGACCTCAACGTTATTATTTGACAGGGGATGGGGGAGGGGGGGGGGTGATGATGCAGCTGCTGTCACAGTCCCTGAAGTCAGATTTCTTCAAATATGGTGCACGTCTTTTATTCTTCTATTCTCACACTTTCAAGATGCATTCGCCTATAGGTGCCCTGTGGTAAAAACTGAAACGTTCTCACGGTTTGTTTTTTGAACAGCCAGCATGATCCATTTTATTGTGCAGCTGCGACAATCGCCATCTCTGATGTGTGATCCATCAAACGAAAGGGCTTTCATGTCAGACTTTCTTATTGGCTCCTGCCTCTATTTTTATTTACTGTACGAAGATGTTTTTCATAGGCGAGCTGTTAGCTCTTAGGATTAATAGAGCCATAGTTTGAGATATTGTTGTTACACCATCTGGCAAGAGACCGCACCCATGGGTGTTTGATGTTGCACTTAGGATATGTTGTTTTTGCTGCAGTGTACTATGCACTACTGTACTTAAAAAGTACAATGTGAGATGTTATTATTGCACTGTAGTACAGTTTTTTGTACTCCATGCACAAATTAAGTATTAAAAAAAGTAAGTACCCTAAAAGCGTCTGTAATCAAGATGTTGTTGTTGCACTCTATTTAAAAATGTGTTAGATGTAATGGTATTACTGTAGTATACTTTTTTGTTCACCCTGCCTGGTAGCTGAGATGTGGTTACTTTGTAAAGTGCCAGTACATACAGGCTATTCCTTGACTCTGACCACCAAACGTCTGTAGAACTATACAATTCTTGTCCTTGATCTTCTGTTGTATTTTCTATATGCACTGTTTGCTATTGATTTGGAGAAAATCGTCGACTAAATACATTGTAAAATGCAGTCTAAAGGCAACCACGACATTGAGACTGAATACAAAATTGATCCTTTGAGACGTGAACACACAGTGTGCAATAATCTTGGTAAATGATCAAAGAATATATCACCAGCTCTACCACCAATATTGGTGCCAAAGCAAAACTCTCAGATCTGTTTAAAAATATTTAAAATAAAATACTTGATTATATTTCATCAGAACATAAATTAATGTGTAAAACCATTCCCTGAATGGTTAAGATAAAGTCTGGAGCCCTTGGTTTCGCCAAAGTACCCTGGAGCTTCTACTGAAAAAAAGGTTAACAAGAAAGTTGGGAGTGTTTAGGTTTTATTAATGAGCATAATAATCAGCAGTTATTGACAAAGTAATAAATCAATGACTGTGTGGTGCATGTTTAGAGATTGTATTTTTCAAAGACTGGGTAAGCATATGAAAGGCTTTGATGAAACTGTCTGGATATAACAAAGAAGAATCTTACAAATAGTCTTTTTTTTTCACACTGTGGAGGAGTGTGGAAAATTGTATTCTCATTTCTTTGTATGCGCACCATACAAAGAGAGATGCAATTGTGCCTCTTTTCTCACCTAAAAAACGTTCCTAGTTTGAATGTGGGAGAGGAAATCTAACTATAAATGCATTAATCACTGTGCGTGTGTGTCTGTCTATGGCTCCCTTATCTTGAGAATGGGTACTGTATGAAGTGGAAATTCAAGTGTATTGCTTAAGACCCAAGGACGTACAGTGTTGAGTATGAGGTTGTGAAGTTGAGCGGTTGATGACAAAGACCTTTATTGATGGGCACTGCACTAGCATGCGCCGACTTGTTAGTTCTAATGCAGACATGAAATGGCAATAGAACAGCAGTCCATGGCATGTTGTCATAGTGTATGGTCAAAACGCAGGTTGAATATTTGGATCGGAATACATGATATTGTATGTCATATAAGGATCATTATCCTGCTGTTAACACGTATGCTTGTTAGTATAGCACTGTGCTTGTAATCCTAAGGTGCAGAGTTTGCTCCCAGTACAGCTCATTGTGTTACTGCTTTATTGTGGAGAAACCTAACCCTAATTTAACAAGTTTAATTCCTAACTATAACCATATAAGTTAACTGCCTAATCATAACCATCATTGAAAAATGACTGCTACAAAAAGGAGTTTTTGCAACATAAAAAACGACTTTGGTATTTGGAGAAATGCTAACATGTACACTTTCCAAATGTAGGAGCAACTTTAGAATTTTTTGCCTGTTTAGCAAGTTTAGTGTATGGAAGAATAATGCAACCCCTACTGTGCACCGTCAGAATGACCTACTTCACAGGGCTGTTGTTTTTGCTTACACCATGACAGTACATTTCTGTGCAACCAGCTTGCCAAACCTGTGAGTTTTAAAGCACAAAACCACTGAAATGCAGCCAGTTAATGGGAACTAAGACTCTTCTCCCAACCATCCTTTGAGAGTATGCCATGGAAAATGACACCATAGACTCATAGACAACCCTTGCCTTCTTTTGTGTGGTTGAGATTAAAAATGCATCTTGTCCACCCAGCCTTCCATAATACTTGGTCATTCACACACTGTATATTCAAAACTCTCACCAACACGCACCGACAAATGAAAAAATCCAGTCATGTCCATATCTTTACTTGCATGTTTTATGGGCCATTGCGTGACTTACTCCTGCCTCATTTACTTGAGTGCCTTTCCCTACCCTATTCAAAGTGATAGCATGGCCTCTATTAGCAATGTATGGTGTGAATCTAGCATGACTGTGCTGACCGAGGATCTGTCTGCGAGTCAGGGCTATGCTAGTTATCCCTTAGGGCACCCCACATACACTCTCCAATGCTACCCTAAGGGATGCATTGGGGAGACACTGTAGTCTAACTCTTCTACTGCTACTGGCGACTGCCTAATTTAAATGTTCAATCAGAGTCAACACTAAGGGATGAGACAATGAGTTTACGTTGTCTCTCGGGATTGTCTGGGATACATTGAGAATAACTGTGTGTGTATGTTAATGTCATGAGGTCGTTGAGGATGCCCCCCCTCACCTTTTCTATGAACTAATGCGACACATAAGAGACTAAATCCACAGAAGGAGACCATAGAAAGGTAGTGAGACAGACTGAGAGAGAGAGTTAGAGAGAGAGAGAGAGAGAGAGAGAGAGAGAGAGAGAGAGAGAGAGAGAGAGAGAGAGAGAGAGAGAGAGAGAGAGAGAGAGAGAGAGAGAGAGAGAGAGAGAGAGAGAGGCAAATACTATATATATATATATGGGCTAGACAATATATGTGCTAGACACAGTTTCAGACTGACTGAGAGAGAAGGACAGTCCGCCAAACAGAAGAAGCAAAACTGACAAATCTTAAACTTTAAAAAAGAGTGAGTGAGTGAGTGAGCGTTAGAGAGAGAGAGAGAGAGAGAGAGAGAGAGAGAGAGAGAGAGAGAGAGTGCCAGAACAGTCACCAACATCTTCAACTATCTACAGCATCCCTACCAACTAACACATCAAGTCCAGGTGAGTGAAGGCAATGCTGGATCTGTCCCACACGTCACAACCCGTCAGATTACGTCACATGAACAGGCCCAGCGCCAATGCTCAGACTGGGACTGCTTGTCTCAAAAGGGATTATGGGTAATGTATACACCCGCTTATGCATTAATGCTGCTTACCTCCCCGTCAGACCTGCTCCAGCTCAAAGGTGCACCGTACTCAAGGTACAGTGTTTGAATGCTAGGGAACTTTAATGATCTCTCATCTTCAGACACATGTCCACACCCCTCTCGCACTTGGTTAAGGACCTTTGCCGATGACGCAGAGTTTAATGTGATTTTTGTGCCATGCTTGTCAGTGATAGTACTCATTGCCTATCCCCAGATTTAGATGATTTCAAGCATGCAACAGACTGGTCTGTGTGTGCGTGTGCATGTCCAAGAGTGTATGGGTGTGTGTATGTGACTGTGTGTGCGCTGAGGAATGGTATAAATCAAATTAGATCAAAGGACAGCATGTGCAAGAAACACACTTAATACTATATCATGAATTGTTTATCAGCTACAATGGGCCCAGAGGCATGTTTATTTCATGTCCACTAGAATTCTGTTATTAGCACAACTACAGGGCCTAATTATATATTATGTTCCTTTCCTTACGTCATAAAAACCCTAATCCATTTCACATGGTCTCGATATATGAATCGTAGAATATTTGTAACACACTGCTGTATTTCGACAGCATATTCTTTCTAAACGCATCCTGTTTGGTGTTCACTCTCTCCTCTTCCACAAAGATACCGTCGTCAGGGCCTTCAGCATCCCACTATTGAATTGAACATTTCCATCAGCCGCATGAATAACACAGCGGGCGTCGCGGCTGTGACTAGAAGATGACAAGCTGGTGCACTACCAGTCATTCGCACAATGTGACGAACTGTCAGAGCCGAGACAATATCACGTCCCCCGTCACCTCCGTGTCACGGCCCAGAGCAGAAAAACACAGAGCGAGGTATACAACTGCACGGCGGACGCATACTGAATGGGGGAGAGATGTAAACAACGAGCAATGTTTTGCCTCTCCGATTCAGGGGGAGGTCAAAGGTTCTGGAATAACTCATGCCAGCGATGCTTGTGCACCTGCAAGCACAGGCTTGTGCGCGTAAAATACTCTAATGGAAATCTAATTGATCTTGACTGAAATGATAACTCATTGTATGCAATAAAAAAAATCTACTCTATGGATGGAGTTGGTCTGAAATGGCTCACAAATGAAGAGAATAACTTTTGTTGAGGTTAAAAGGTATAGAACAGACATAGCAAACACCTATGTCTATATACCTTAACTCGCTTGACAAAATGCCAGCTAATGACTCGCTAACATCAAACAACTTGCAATACACACAATTAGTAAAAACTCATATGCTCAATTCACAAGATACAGTGGAATACCAGGTCCAGTGATGTACTGGATTATACTATTAACATGTATGTTGCTTTCAAATACTAAGCCAGGGTTGTTATAACTGCTATAAAGAACACTAAATACAGTACATATTACATTGATTAGGCCTATACGTAGAAGTCAATAGAACTTTAGTGAGGAGACCCACAATGTTGTGTTAATCTGTTTGCCCATAAACAGGAGGCCCGCTATCACTTCACTGTCCTCAGCTCCTGAGGGTCTAACAGAGCAACTAGAACCACTATTCCCACATGCACACAGAAGCAACCACACATACACATTCATCAACTTTTCTTTTCACACTTAACACACTCTGATGTAGTGGTAACCAAACAGCATACTGTACAATTGTTTTATATTAGCTTTATATTAGTGTGTGTGTGTGTGTGTGTGTGTGTGTGTGTGTGTGTGTGTGTGAGAGAGAGAGAGAGAGAGATAGGCAGAGAGAGACAGAAAGAGGGGGGGGGCTCCACGTGAGAAAAGAGGTGCCTAGTCGTGCTAATTAAACGCCTTCAAGGCTTTACTCTGCCCTGCCACTAATCCCAGGCAATAAGAGCTCTGCACAGTGCTTAGGGAGAAAGGTAATGGAGGGGAAATCTGCTTCATGATGCCACACAAATGCTGTCCTACTCAATCCCTACAGGTCATGCCACCATCACCTTCTGGGGCCTCCCTCGGAAGCACCCGGGTAACCTACTTAGTCTATTGCTGAAATGCTGCCAGCTACTCGTTCGCTAGTCAACCATCTGCGAATCTAGTCAGTCTAGTCACTTTCTGTTCCTGTGGGATACACATTAAAACTCTTCCATTCACAAAAACGGATCAAGCCAAAACCCACTTCACTACACTGCAGTCTCACCTCTGTTTCTACACATTCGTTTCCACGCACTGAGGGAGTAACAATGTTCTTTTTTTTTGCAGATTTTGGTCGGTAGGCTACCCTACAGCAGCCTCCCAAAGACACGAAAGAGCCATACCCGTCAGCACGAGAAGCAATTTGTTAAATGACTGTAGAGTGCTCTTATAATGTTTCATTAAATGATCCCTATTCACCCACCCCTAGTAAAGCCTCTTTTACCGTCGTAAAGCCACTTTTGCCGACAGTGGGATTTTGAGCCGCCTAGACGCAGTCAATTGCAATCTGATATTCCCTTCCACGGTTGAGAACTACAGTGCGGCAACCATATGCAGCAAATAAGGCGCTTACGGAACTCCATTTCAGTGCGATAAAGCCACCGTGCTTTGCAGTGATAACAAGTTTAACAAGTAGACTATGCAGACAAGTCTTTGTCGAAAAAGTGCTTCAATAGTCAGACTTTGTCATATTGACTGTATTGTATCAAAGTTACATTTTCCATTTGTGTGACTTTACGAGTAAAGATGTGCTACTAGTTGTGACAAATATGATTTGTCGGGTTTGGAAAAATGAGCATATCTGTCTGTATCACTGGGAGCCAATTCGTTCTCAACACTTACTTGCCCAATGTGTACAGGCTTTCACCCTGTAGACCTCTCTGTCTTAACAGACTTGCACAGACTCTCACTCGCTCGCTCGCTCACTCCCTCACTCACAAACACTAAAACACAGGTTTTGTCCTTTGTTATCAACCTGCCATCAGTCGTCTGACAAGGCTACTACACTCTGTCTAAGAAGCTCAGGTGACTTCCACTACAACTGCAAAGCCAAGGAGAGTGGATTACTAAAAGTCATAATGGTTGTTGATCTTCTCCACTCTGGGTCTGCACTCAAGTGCCTTTATGTAGTGAAGCATGAATACCGTAACACATATAACACTAAGAACCCTGTCAAGGCTACTGCACTAATAATTCCTCTGGCACAGTTGTTTGTGTTTAATTTGCACGGTATTATCTATTGCAAAGATATAGCCTATAAGGAAACAATGTTGATCCATTCAGCACATGAATTTTGCACATAACACATGTAGTTAATTCATTTAATAAAAGTTATTTTGCCTGTGTCAGTCATCTGACAATTTGTTTTCTCTGTCTGACAATATATATTTTTATGAATTTGGACGTAGACGTCTTTTGACATCCCATTACATTCAAAGTCCACCCAGAGACTAGATTTGGATGTACTGTTTCTCATATTTGAACTATTTAATAACAAACCTAGATCAGCTTTAAAAGCAATCTTCTAATGGAACCAGTAGGCATGTTTCTGACACCAATAGCTATATGAAAAGAAGAGACAAGGAAAGTTGACAGTTTGAGTTTTCAATCTGGAGTGTTGCTGATGCTCTTTCTGTACCAACCCTAGGAACATTGGACCAATTCTGTTATCGAAAGTATGTCACTATGCTACAGTTACAGGGTGTACAGTATCTGCAACATTTGCATAGTGCAAGCACAAAGTACACAAATACAGAAGGCTATGTGTATTATGTTGATAAGCGGGCATGCTCTTGGTGAAAGATTTACAAGATGCCTTGTACCAATAATATTTGTAAATCAAACCCTCAACATATGGATATGGGTCAATACTATGGCAGAACTAAACAACAAAACATTATTAAAAGCATATGCAAAATCAATTCAGGTAACCTTTTCCAAACATAGCAGTATCTGTAAACTCATGCAGAAGTTATGGTTTGTTTAACCCTTGCCCCCTCAATTTAAGTTTTCCCATTCAAACCTGCCTTTCTTTGAGATTGTGTCTGGAGTCTATTCCCTCCATCATTGACCCTTTGTTACTGCAAAGGCCATGGATACATGTGCTTGGCTAGAGCTACACATGAAGAGTTGCTCAATTCTGAGAAGGGATTGATAATAAAAGTCCCTTTTTGTAATGGGAAATGACCCAGATGCCCTGTTGTGTATTTTTGCTATGATATTTCAAGTCTCTGTTTCTTTAACAGTTTTCTTTTTTGGAATTGATGACATCAAAAAGGCACAGTTCGGTTATCATTGACTGTAAAGAAATTTAATTGAGAGAAAAGTATGGATGTCATCTGAGATAAACATCACTTGTAAACATGCTGCAAGAATAAATGCTTTTAAACTACTGTATTTCTGAGAAAACAACGTTTTTGATTTAAAATTGCATTTCTAACTCTGTAGTTTCAAACACATAGCTAAAGCATGAAAAAGTAGCATCACACTGGGTCCACATTTATCTGCCGTAAAGAAATTTACCAACCAAACTTTTGTGTATTGGAAATGCTGGGCCATTTTTTATTCTGCCAGTGGGGTTTTAAGACAGCTGAACACATTTGTCCAAATTGGGGATTCGATTTTTGGAAGTTAGTGTTAACTCCACATCCAATAAGTTTTGATGCACAATACTGTACTTAAAACATACAGCACACAAAAGTGTGCCTTGTATTGCTTGTGGCAACCTGAATTAGAGACCACACAGACAAAGATAGGAGAGACTTCTCAAAGTAGCAGCTATATATATGAATGAAGTCATCAGTGCATCAACAGTGTTCTTCACACAGTAGTGTCATCGTGGGTGGACTCAAACCCAAGGACACAAGTCATGAAATGCTTCTGTACTGCACCAGCACTCTAACAAAGTATGATATTGAATCCCATGAAAGAGGTTATGGCCTAAATCACATGTCCAATCTCATGAGAATCACCACAGCAGGAAAGAGGTAATGCCATTTGTCATTGGTTATATATCCACAGAAAAGGGTTACAAGAGGTGGAATGGAACAGCCTTATATGAAATGACAAAACATTCAAGCTTTTAACCAAATCCGCCAGACTTTGTATGATTTGTGACTGTTGCACCCACCTCGTAGATACCAGCACTAGATCTGTCTGTTAGACTGCTCTTGCCAAACTATTGTATCCTCTAGAAAAAAAAGCATCCACGGAATCTACAAAGATTGTGAGGACTTTTAAGGTCAAGATATTTTAATTTTAAGTCTATTTTAGACATAAGCATGAACATCATAAACATCATGTTCCTCAGCTCATTGCTGAATAATATGTGGTGACAAGTACTCCCAGAACAACAACAAAAAAGAGAGAATTTTACAACACAGTTTCTCAAAGAGCATGTTTCTCTAAGACTTCGTTTATTAATCTAAAATGGTTTAAATGCAATTCAACACCTGCTTGCTAGGAGAAGAGCCCCTAACAATCGTAATGACCTACACAGTCTTCCATAGTTCACAGTCAATAAAATGCAAATGTCATATACCCCTAGTCCATACTTGACTGTAAAACAAAGTGATTCAAGTAGCAAAGTTATGTAATAAATCACCAATTACAGACAGAGCTTGACAATGGTGACGATGTGACAAACTGCTGGATCTTGAGCTACAGAAGAGGGACATTTGATGTGAAAAAATTCCCCAAAGTTGTGTAAATTAGTTTCCTGATGGTTGCTTTGATGTCAATGTACTTACCTCACAGAAATTTCATTAATTTATATTTAGGTTTTGCACAGCGCTCTCTGTCTTTCAACAAACTGTGGATTGAAAATATTCCAAAATGATATGAGGTGCAGGATGGGGTCTGTGGAAGAAATTGGGATTTCCTGTGTGCTTACATTATTCACTAATTAATATAACTAGTCATTGGATACTAGTTAGTATGTTCTCATGTAAGCTTGCTATTAATAAGAGTAGATTGTGTTTATGTGTCAGGGTTAATAGATGTTCGGGGTCAGGAGAAAGTACTGGGTAAACGTCCCTTGTCATGAGTACAAGGAGAGCTCCAACTATGATCTCTCTAGTCTGAGAGTGGTCCTGGGCTGGGAGCTGTGAATCTCTTTCTCTGAGACTGTTGAAACGTCATTACTGCTTGATTGTCACTATCTATGTTTACATTCTTGTGCCTTATAAAAGATGGTCCTCCGACCTTCAGAGGGGAGAGAGACATGATTGAGACCTAAGCCTGGTGTTGTGTTGTCATATATTGTCAGAGGTCTGGTTTTCTCTCCCAATCTGCAGATTGATAATACTTATTAAAATCCAGAACTCAACTGAACTTAGTCACTCCGTTTATGAAGAGTGTAAGATTGTACCAATACAACTGCACTGCATTGTTAGATGTTGTAACACACTATGTAGATGCATTGAGGACTGTATAATTCATATAAATGGAGCATACTGCATCGGCACCTCAACCTCCTGCACCCTGATTTATGGATATAGTGCAGTAGTTTTGATTCAGAATCAGGTCAGAAAGTGGCAGTACTGTAGGTTGTAGCTTTAAAAAGACCCCCCACTTATGTCCAAGTTTCCACAAAATACACCAGACTCCAGACAGTTTCAAATGCTTATGAAAGAGTAAAATAGACACATGCTTTCAAAGAATGGGAGCAGGTTTAGAGCCTAGGGCCCCATTAATGTATAATGACTAGAGGCTTGTACCATGCTGCCATCACCAACAGTGCAGAGCAGACCTATTGTTTTTTCATAAATGTATTCCCAATCCACAAGTCATTGTTTTATTTATGACTGTTGCATCAACCCTGTAGACACCAGCATGGTATCTGAGCAAGCGGGGGAAGTGGATAGATAAAAGTCTCGCCTGATGGTGCCAAACAATCCCTCGCAGCCCGTTGAGAAAAATGTCCATTAATCAGTGATTCTGGAGTACAGCCTGTTGCCTTCATGGCAGGTTGTTACTGTAAATTTAACAGAAGCAATACTGGGACAGGCTTCTTAAGTTTGAAATACTTTGTTTTGACTGCTCTGCTCTTTGGGAAGCGTTTGTAACTAAAGTCTACAGTAGTATTGGAGGTACATCCCTGGAGGTAATTGTGACCCATGCCTTGCTCGTTTTCTTGGCCAGATGGATTTTCTTTGAGTTGTGGGAAAGGATGTGTCTCAACAACACCAGTAAACCACTGGGATCTCACCGCTGCTAGGAAACAGGAGACGTCGGCTTATTTCCTCCAGGATGTGGCACCTGAACAGGTGGCCAGGAAAGGTGTTTCCAACTTTCTCTCAGTCTCTCCCAACTTGGAATAGAAGCAACCTGCAGGTAATTATAATAGCGCCAATTTCCCCTGGCCCTATCCCCTTTCTTCACCTCCACTGTGTATGGCGTATAGGTGTTCTTTGTCCTCATTTGGAAGCATCTTTATGCTATTACTTTTTGTTCTTCCCAATGTGCATGGCATAACTGCATAAAGCACAACGGATCACACAATATCACGTGGTAAAAGGAGGTACAGTAGCAATGGGTATTCATAATACTCCTTACATTAGGCAACTTTTGAGACTTTCTCTTTGGAGATATCAGATTGATTTGAGAAATTAAACAAACAATGCTGTCAAAGTGAACTGTTAGTTTAGATTAAAGAAGTTAGGTTAAAATGTATTGTTTAACACACTTACAGTACTTGTGTGTAGGAGGCAAATGGACAAGTAAATTAACAGCAAGCTTCCGAACACAAATTAAAGTAGACAGCTGAATCTTCATAATAATTGCCAATAATCATTGTGGAAGACAATGGTCTAGGGGATATCCTTTGGCAAGTTTTAGAAGGAAATGTGTTGATTTAATATATATTAAATATTGAGCACATTGTAAAATGTGATTAACTACTGACAATCATGCATTAAATTGTGATGAGTATTTAAATTGTTTGATAGCACGAGAAACAAATCAAGGCATGCCTATCAGATTGGTTGATGAACATAACTAAATAACATTCCAAATGACATAATTTGGCCTCCAGCTCCTCTTTCTGTTATCCTAAGTCTGTTTCTGCCTCTGTCTTCTGCTTTGCTGATGCAGTTCAAAACTTTGAAAGAAAGGGGAACTGTACTCCACATTTAAGTAAAACAAAAGGTCTAATCATAGACCAGTATACTTCATACAAGATAAGATAGAAGTGCTCAGAAGTTTTATAGCCCCCTTCCCTTCTCCCTCAAAAAGCTTCTGCTTTTTGCCAGGCCATCACTGAAAATAAGAATTTGTTCTTAATGATTCTGCCTGGTTAAATAAAGGTTAAATGAAATAAAATAAATTCTACTAAGACTAACTTTCCAACTCATCCAGTGCGAATCCCGCTTGACTTTCTCTCACACCACTCAAGGGTCTTTAGAATTTTCCGTGGAAGTCAAGAGATTGGGATTGGTGACCAAGAAAGGAAGCTCGGGCATGCACAAAGTTGGTCAAGGCTTGTTATCCCTGGGAAAATCAATGTTCGCTCCCCTCAGAGTGAGCAAGCTGTTTCACACAGCACTCACGTACACCCTTGGAATACAACCTCAGAAAAGGTGGAAGTAGGTTGACTGACATGTGAAGGTCCGATTCAACAAAGCTGTAGATTGAAGAGATTCATTAAAATGTCCGGCAATCCACTCCAAATTGTTAAAGTATCTTAAAGGTTAAATTCTCCAACATGTCATGAATTACAATACGGTAACAATTTCTCTGTACTTTAACATCATTCAAATGCAACCAAGGGGAGGCAGGGTCCCACTGAAAATAAGCCTAAATTACAATCGTCTGCTAAATAATTAGAGACTTAATGAAATTACCTTACGCAGTAAAGAACCATATGCAGTAAACGTTTAAATTGATTTTCATTTGCACTGAAGCACAACCAACACACCTGTGCTGCTCCCACTGTGTTTAATTAAACAGGCTGCTGGCTTGAAGTTATTTTCTTCACGTTCCTTTATAAGGGCTTTATAAGGTATGTTCTTAGAAAGTCTGTCCAAGGCTCAGGCAAAGCCTGATTATAGTACTGTTATTCTACTGTCCATCTTAAGTTCATTAAGTGCCTTGCCCAAGGACACAACGTCAGTTGGCATGACCGGGAATCAAACTGGCAACCTTCGTATTACCAGCCCGATTCCCTCACCGCTCAGCCACCTGACTCCCATGACATAGCCGCACCTTGGTCACGAACATTAGGTGAGGAACGGAAGCCATCTGTTTCTTATAGATTGTATTTGGTTAGGTACTTAGTTTTTTTTGGCACCATTTACAGTTCCCTTGTTTAGCTGAAGAAGTTGTTTGGTCATCAATAAATATATGAGCATTACAGTTACATTTATTGGCGTTTGTGTTACCACGCACCCACACCATTCCCTATTCATAGACAGAAGGATTGAAACAGGCAGCATGATCTAGGCTCTGAATAGGCCCCTGCTCTAGAGCGTGATCATTTCTTTACAAAGTAGCCCAAGTTTCATTAGTCTGCTTTTCATTTGCACAGCCATTAAATCACAGTACTGGGGGTATTAGTGTTCATTCAACTCTTGTGTTATGAAAAAAGCCCCTGTGGTCAAGTCTTTGATCAAGACTAAACTGTAACTACTGCCTAGCTTTAAAATGCACCACTATAAAACACCTTCCCATGCATTTCATTTTAAGGATGTCTGCTGATTTTCAGTGAATTTACATTCAATAGCACCAGCCTCAGGTGCAGCACATCATGCAACATGCCACTAGCTGTTATGGTTCTATAATTAAGATCTGGTACTGTTCTCATCATCATCACGATGCCTTACAATTTCATTGACTTGATCTTAGCAGTAAACAAATGTTCAGCGTCCACATGAGTATGCACCCACCCCTGTAGATAGTTCTTATTCAGGATTCATGAACAATGTCAGTGAGCGCTGTGCTCAGTATCAAACCACAAGACTGTGTGGAAACGTATTCTCAGAAACAACCTGCGACCGCCAACCAGGACAATTTGAGCTCTTCAGTCTTGAAGGTAAAATACACTGTAAGCCCCATGAAAGACCAGACAGACTATTAAGAATCCGATGGTCTCCCTAAAGGGACAACCGAGGAACCCTCTCTAAATCATCTCTTAGACTGTAATCATAACAATAAAATGTAATAGGAACATTGGAGCTGCATTAAGGGAGCCAGTTTAGCTCTTAAGGAGTAGCTTGCCAGTGAAGGGAGGCCGCCAATAAAATGACTGAACATTGACCGTTACTCATAGCCATTACTTATCATACAGTATGCAACAAAGCTAGGGCAGCACCGCTAACATTTTAAGCCTGGCTACTGAGACACTTGTGTTTCCATGGGCAACTCTGGGCAGCATTGACACATCAACCATTTATCACACTGAATAACTGAGACCAAGACCCAGAAAATAAGCTCTCAGCTTCCAGATAAAGAGTGATCTCTCACTGGATGGAAATATGTCACTGGCTGCAATGTACCTCAAACAATCTTGAACAGTGTCACCACCGTGTTTTCTTAAAAGAACTTTGTGCCGAGCGATGACTCATGCCTGTGGACACAAGTGTCTGCACTGAATGAGACTCTCGCTAGACAAGCCCGGAATTGGTGTGACACTCACGTACGGGGTGGCTTGTTTGCAAGCTTTCGGGGGCGTGGTTGAAGCGCCAGGGGCCCCGAGCGCAGCGCAGTGTGTGGACGGGTGACAATAGAGCATGCAGGCGAAAAATTTCTACCCTGAAATGAGCCACATGATAGATGATTGTGGAATACTGAGTGACATGCCTTTTTGTTTGCCTATTCGGAATCCCTGTCAGCGAAAGTGGCAAGCCTTCTAATTGTCCTAAGCAGAATCAAAGGCCATTTACTCAAGCCAGAGATGTGCACAGCAGTTTCTATAGGGATATATGGACCAACAAAGCCATATATGGTATGGTGTCACTATCATTGTACAAAGAGAGTACTTAAATTATGTTTGGGACACATCACAATCCTCAGTCCCATTAAAATCGTCATAATATCCAATCTACAAGGCATATAAGCAATATGAGAAATATGAATCCAAGCAATATTAATTATTGTGTCCAGAGATGATCAGGTCATATTATCAGTTTTTTTATAGCAGGTTGTTCAGTTGGTATATTTACGTAGTCAAGGTGAACCCCAGAAGCCAATTAAAATCCCTTAAATACAGTATACTATAAGGCCTACACTATCAAAACACATCACATGTTGCACTCAATTGCAACCGATAATTTTTAAATGTTATGTTTTTTAAGCGATGTACCTTTTTGTGTCACTTTTTTAATTGTCTCGAAAAAATTGTTGACCCGACAGTTAAGGATTTGCACGGTATTCCCCATAACCTTCAACAACACAGTATGGCACAGTACTCAAATACTACACTGGCACAGTACAATAAGGCATAGTACCCTGAAAACAATATGACTGACATCCTATTGATATTTAGGCCCTAAAATATTTTACTGTGGCTTGAATTAATGGGAAGTAATTTGTATCCTGCATGACCTATATAAATGAGTCAAATATTGCAGGACAGACTCAAAAACTGGTTCCGGCTTTTCCTATCTACAGAGTCTAGCAGCTTTGTCACAGCAAGACAGGCGGAATATCTCATTTCATGTTTCTCTTGCTCATTTCCAACTAGGAAAACCTTAAGGCAGTTTCCATCTCCACAAAGTAAATGCAACGCCTCCCAAGTGTGGCGCCAATTGACCTTTTGGTCCCCAGTACGATGGTTCTGGTAGTCTTAACATAAAGCCCATGAATAACAAATGCCTTCTCCATCGTTTGACTCAAAATGTTTATCCGGACAGTGTTTTAAGCACAGTTTGCCAGTTAAAGTGACTCATTTTAGTTATTTTACATTTATTTATTTTGCTTAGGGAGCTCTGGGAGATAAGCTTTTCGACCCTCTCTAAATTACAGCTTCTTCACAGAAGCGACATCCCCGCCGGAGCCTGTGTGTTATCTCTTCTCAGCGGTACAAGGGGCTCTCCATTTTGGCTCTCTGGAGCGCGACTGTTTCCACTAACCTTGGGGCCCCATCATACCTCAACCGTCAGAAGGGAAGTGAAGAACAACTTAACAGAGATACTGGTTTGGCATAACAGAGTTGATAACGGGGACAGTGATGATGACTTCAGTCTGCACTATAAATTATCCATCGCTTCTCTAGGACTGACACTGTGTGCGCCAGAATGGGCTTCTTGGCTGCTTGAAGTCATACTCTGGGAGGTGTCAGGGATGTTATTGAAGCGAATACAATGCCGCTAGTTTGATAAAAATTGTAAGTAGTGACGTGCTTGTAGTGATGGGTTAAATGGGTAAGAGCTTAAACTTCAAAAGAAAAATGGGCAATTCAAGTCTTGGTAACCACACGCACTGATCTCTCCTGCTTTCAAACAAAGTGTTTGAAACAGAGGTTATCTTTCCGCAGGAATTTAAGTCGAGTTCAGTTGCAAAACAGTACACAACGAATGTATTCTTCATAGTATATATAGATATTCACAAATATACTGTCTACTCTATTCTCATACACTCATAAGTATTGTTGTTTCACTGGGTATGAGAGGTTATCTTCATAAAAAGTGCAAGGTGACTGAGTCTTAGGATCAATGCTGGTACACCATCTGCAACAGAAAGTATACATTTTGATGACACAAATATGAACTATCGATCATTAACAGACTGGCAAAGTCATTGGCAATAAATTACTTTGTACATCATTTATTTTGTCTACAATTTTTTTTTTTTTTATGACAGTTGAGGTTGTACTTTCTGGTCAGACCTGGACAAATGTTTACTTTTTGAGTTTTAGTTTATAGTAGGACATAGACAATTCTGTAAGAGCTTGATTAAAGATCAACCTAGGCACAAACTACCTTCCAGAAGGTTTTTGGCAATATCTCAGTGTTCCTGTTTCCTCCTTCCCTGTTTCCACTGTGTATTGTATTGCACTGATTTGCTAAACAAACCATGGTATTCTGTATTAAGACAAAAGTACACTCTACGCAAAATATCAAGATTACGTTTATCGAAATTGCGACAGGAAATGAAAAAATAATTAATCACAGTTAGCAGTTACGTGTGCACACATTTGTGCTGAATCCAGTCTAAACTAGGCTACAGTATGAATTAACTGAGTTCAAACAACACAAACATACCTACGCACCTGTTTAGAAGGTTTGAACATTCCTACACACTCAGTTGCATATCATCATAGGTCTCTTAGCTGCAAGGCTATTAGATGGCTGTACCAAGTACCAATAGGCTGCAGTAGGTCACATGAGTAACGATTAAGTTTGTTAGGTAATTGTTTCTAATCCCTGTTTGCTTGAAGCAAGGTGCTCCTCCTCGAGGGGCAGACCACGAGATGAACGCTCGCAGTGTTTCCATTACCCTCGGCCTGGTCATTGTTCTGAAGGTAATACTTTTCAAATGTCATATGTCTATGTCCATGTCCCTCTGCTTCCCCACACTCCCTCACGACATGCATGCAAACATCCATACAGTGTATCCACACACATGCACATGGATACATGGAGAAAAACATACAACAGACACACATTCACAGAAACACACTCAAACACACGCACTGGAAAAACATGCCATTTCAACCCTCCCTCTGGAGATATTTGGCCCCAAGTTAATAGGCGGAGATTAAATTGGCTTTGTGTAGAGATCACAAAACAGAGAGCAAGATCAGGTCCAAATACATTTATGTCAATCAAGGAATTTAATTTTACTCTAAAGGAGCCATTTCATGGCACATTCCACTCCACAGGAAATTTACTGGAATTTACCTGAACCCAGTTGTCAGATAATGGTTCAATTATATAGAGAGCAGCACAAGTATTTATTTGATGTAGAACTCAACATCAGTTCACTCTATCAATAAACTGAGTGAACTGATGAAAGTAATAACACAGTATATGCTGTATTAATAATAAGCAAATCCGGGTCTAACAGAGGTCTATATAGATCAAATACTTATTTAAGATTCTTAAAAAAAGGATGAAAGTGGATGCAGTATCGAGCAATCTGTATCATGTTTCAGAATCAAACTCTCCTGTGTCTCCTTAACTTCCTCTCTTCCTTTACTTTCTCCCTTTCTGTGTCTCTTCAATCCCCCCCCCCTCCAGAAATAAAGTCAAACTTTCCAGAATCCTGTCAGAGTCTAGCCTTTCAGCACGGATCTAGGCTTTCCCTGGAGTCACGCTGGCCTATATTTTAGTACAGCAGTTTCCCAGTTGACATACCCAGTGATTGTGTTTGCCTGTTACTACTCAACGCTTGTCTGTCAACCCATGCCTTTTAAATCTATCAACACTATCAGTCTGAGTGTTACATTAACCATTAGTTGACTTTCTTATTAACTGTAATGTTTAAAACGCATACTGGTATGGAATTGTAAACATGCTATGTTTTGATTTACAATGGGGAGTAAATCGTTTTCTTCTCCTAGGGGAAGAAAACGAACTCTACATGATCTGAACAATCAATGTCTGTTGTCTACGAGCTAATTCTGTGAGGATTATTTTTAACAAGGTAATCCTGAATGGACACTGGAACCTTTGTCTTCAGCTCCATTAAGATACAACACGTGGGCCTGGGTTTGTGTGAAAGAGAGAGGGGAGTGGGAGTAAATTAAGAGGGGGGGGGGGGAGAGGGAGAGTGTGCATGGGCATGATCTAAAATGAATTAGAATGTGTCAGTTATGCAGTGTTGTTGCAGTGAAATACTGTAACAACCTAATTTTAACATGAGGCTACATCATGCTTTTCTCTTTTCTAATTCGTGTAACAACCTTATAAAGTTAAATGGAAGAGCAGTTGAATGCAGATCAAGCCCCAGATTCAATTCTCCTCCTGTACCAACTCTGGAGAAAAGCGTCTGCTAAATAAATGTATTGTTGTATGAATGATCATTGCATTGGTTAATTAATGGTTTATTTTTCTAGAAATGTCGATTTAGTCTACACGTCATGTTAAATTGCTCCTTCCAGAAAATAAAAAATGTTAATAGTTCAGAATGTTATGTGCTAGGCTAGGCATCTAGAGGAGCGAGTCAACGCTTATTCCGAGTTAGCTATCGGAGCTCTCCGTGGTGCTGAAATTTCGACGTGACACAACTAACCAAGGGGCGCTGATATCTGCCAGGAATCTCAGTTGCTATATATATTTGAATAGGATATGTCAATGTTACTTTCAAATCGAATAGATGGATGCCACTTTTAAACGTCTCTTCATCCCGTCAGAAATCGTGCCCCTCATGCGCATAACCAGTGTAATTTAAACATGTATGTAATTCAAAAACCGCGTGACTCAAAGAACAGACAACACACACACACACACACACACACACACACACATTCACACAGACACACACACATTATTTTCTACAATATGAATGGGTAACATTTGCATACATACACAGAGGCTTTTCCCCTTCTCTTTAAAGTTGAGGGATTTATATTGAACCCAAGTAAAAAAAGAAAAGACCATCCAGACCTTTCCTGACACCAGATTCCGGAGTCTACATGCTGTCCACAGAAAGCACCCTGTCAATTGAATGAAACCAACGAAATCCATCCAGTAAACTGCACAAGATTATGACAATTCTACGTCTGCTTGATTACAGTAGGCTAACGCAATAAGTTATCTGCAGTAAACATGCCTTAACTGTATAGTAACTGCACAGCTTCCGAATGATGGATAGGTTATACATAAGCAGTCTTTAAATAAGACCATAGATAAGTACAGATATTTTCTAATGAAGTATCACACAAACATAACATAACCAGTGGTATTCAGGCATGGGAACAACAGTCTATAACACATGGGAATTATGCACATTTTCCGAATACGTTTATTTATGCCCTCATCGTTTAATCACTCCATTACAGCCTACTGATACCACATGATAATGTATAGCATATAATTGAAAAGACAAAAAAATTGGCAAAGCTTGTGAAAATGCGGAACTCAACTCCAATTATACCAAAATAGCCTACCTTTCAATACTGTTTTAAATGTCATGTTAGCTCAAGCTGGTGAATGATCGTCTTCTTTAGGTTATGGTTCACTCAGAGTAAGAAAATGTCTTACGGTAGCCTATGTCAAACTATTCATGAAAATGTTGATTAACCACTGAACAAATTAATTAGTGAGTTGAAGAACCACAATGCACACCATTAATGAAAGCAATGCGAACGCGAAACACTTACCTATATTGTAGCATATGAATATCCATTGTAGGCTTTGGCAAGACATGTCGTTTACTCCCTTATCGGTCTCATCGCCTTCTTATTCCAGCAGAGACACTGCAAAACGAACAAACGGTACGCATGTTTGCCTTTTACTACAGAACCTGTTCCGAAAAAAGTCCGTATGAAAGCTTCACACCTCGTAGTTCCCGTCAAATTCGCTGTAAAAAAAGACCTCCACTGGAAATGCGGATTCACATACCCTATTTCAGACAGGCGGGATACTACCAAATGTATTTTAGTTGAAGCCAAACTCCTGAACCTAAGTTTTTTTCACCAACACCCAATTCAATGAACCGATGCGGTTTCTGCAAGACTCCTCGGCCCGGGACACATTTAAATCGAGAGAAAGAATACAAATAATTTGGAGAAAGAAATTGATCTCTTCCTAATCCGAAGTCAAATGTGCAGGTGAAAGAGATATGTTATATGTAACAATAATGTCTAGGAAGTACAGCGACGCAGATGTCCAACCGTTTTGAGCACAGTAGCTTTTAGCCTACCCTACAGTAGCTCAAATTCTTTACACTCTTACACTCCGCCTGCGATTAACTCAAGAAGATCTCTAGATGGCACAACTATCACAGTGTCTCTCGAGGACATTATAGGGAGAGGTGGAGCACAGATACACATACATGTAAGAAGCATAGCACTCACACAATCGCATATTTTTGCGAACAGGCGTAAACAGCGCAGTAGCCTAATCGTGAAACCAGTTTGTGAAGTCTGTCGAGGTTTTCACACTGCAGCGGTTGTACTGATTGAGGATTATCTTTTAACAAAGTGGATTACCTTGTAAAGGTTCGTGCTACCTGAAGCATAGATCGCTAACCCAGGCCGTAATGAAAAGAGTAGGT
This sequence comes from Osmerus eperlanus, assembly GCF_963692335.1. Classification (NCBI taxonomy): domain Eukaryota; kingdom Metazoa; phylum Chordata; class Actinopteri; order Osmeriformes; family Osmeridae; genus Osmerus; species Osmerus eperlanus. The sequence continues at coordinate 7,372,411 of NC_085026.1, read as the reverse complement.
TACCGTAGCCCCCACGAGACATATCCACATTCAATCCAGGCAATAACACGTAACATTCACAAGCAACGAAAAGTGCATTGGCGCAATATAGAGTAGACATGTATTAGTGTTTGAACCCTGACACTTAACTTTTCATCTATCCTCTCTCTCAACTCAATTGCAATTACACCAAACCATTAGTACACATATTGTAGACTCCTATATTCCATTGCTATGAAACGTTCCATGAAAAACAACATAAAGACTTTGGTTTAAAATATGTAATATTGGCACCTGTCCTCACTCTGCATATTTGGTTAGAGTTCACAAAGAGGTTCCCTCTCTCTCCTTCCTTCCCTGTGCATGATCGATGTGGACAGTGGGAGACATGAGAAGAGGCCTCTGTTTGTCTCTCACCCACAGTGTCATTGATCTTAGTTCCTAGATCCTGCAACAAAATCCACTTAAACCAACTTTCAAGGGAGCAAACACCTAATTATTCCAATTACTTTAACTGGACCTTTATACGGCAAATCTGAGATCCCAGGGGTTTACTGTAGCTTTGTAAAAGCAGCAATGTCGAGAGTTTTTTATTTATTGTATGGATACATACAGTATGCCTTTAGGTCTTATAACGAGAGGGCAATTAAAATGCATATCGAAACTTAAATTATCAATGGGTAAAGTGAAAATAACAACTGTTTAGAAACAGTGTTTATAAGTGGTTGTTCAGTTTTATAGAGTTTATGAATACTGGATATATATATATTATTAGAACAATTTACATATTATCACTGACTAGCAACCACCGATCTTCCCAAAACTATGTATATACTGAAACCCAAGTCAAAGTAAGCTATTACTATGTCTGTATCATGCTACATCTCATATACATACACATTCATATTTTAAGGATGTTGATATAGGTTTTGTATTCAGGAAGCAGCAGAGAAATAGACAGGCTATCTAGAATCATCAACAGTATAGTTGAACAGCAACATTGTCCTAATAAGATTTACAGATTGTCACTTTGATACCTCCATCATCTGTTAACAATTTCTCTTTTACATAACATGACAGGTTTCTAGAAAATGTGTGTGTATGTGAACTTTCTTTATGACATGCAATACATTATACTGCTGTGGTGAGACACTGTTAAACTTTTAAACCAGCCTTTTCCCCATGGCTATAGAAGACATTCTAAAAGGCTTTTAGCCACAGTGCAATTACATTAACAACATTGGAAGGAGTGGCTTATATTAACTCAATTTCACACAACACTGTCCTGCTCTGATTCTGGGGATACCAAGAGAGGAAGAAAGGGCTTTTAGCCTCCGTTTGACATGTCTGTCAAGCTCCACAACCTCCACAGAGTACTCATTTGAATTCATTTTTCATCAAAACAAGAAACTCTGAAGATCCTTGTGAACGGCTATCAAAAGATATCCCAACGAGAAACCTGATAACCATCTTCAAGGCCGATCATGCACAGACGAGATCCTTTCTGAAGGAAGCTTGACTGGAATTTCTACCAGTTAGTCTCTGTGAAGTATATATACACTATATGAACAACATTCCTGGGACACCTGACCATCACACCTATATGAGTTTATCTTATGTCTCATCCTAAAACTACTGACAAATAGTTGCCCCTCCCCATGTGGCTATAACAGCTGGGTATAACAACATTCTTCTGGGAAGGCTGTCCACAAGATTTTGGAGTGTGTCTGTTGGATTTAGTGCCTATTCAGCCACAAGAGCATTAGGGAGTATGGGCACTTCTGTTTGGACACCTGGCTTGCAGATGGCATTAGAATTGATCCCAAATGTGTTTGATGGTGTTTAAGTCAAGGGTCTGTGTAGATCAGTCAAGGTTTTTCAAACCGGGAAGACCCCACAAGAGCTGCAGTTTTGGAGACACTCTGACCCAGTCGTCTAGCCATCACAATTTTGGCACTTGTCAAAGTCGCTCAAATTCTTACGCTTGCCCATTTTTCCTGCTTATACCATCAACTTTGAGGATAACATTTTCACTTTTATGCCTAATATATCCCTCCCACTAACATGTTCTATGATAACAAGATAATCAGCGTTATTCAGTTCACCTGTCAGTGGTCATGATGTTATGGCTGATCGGTGTGTATATACCAACACCTTTCTGTTCACAGCTGGGGAAGATCTCACCTATGAAGACCACTTCTGTGTATGTATGAAACAATTACTGTTTGTTCAGATATGTCCCTCCACAAAAGGAAATGGAAACAGCCTCAACACAGGTAGTGCCTGAAGACATTATGACGAGATTCTGTACACATAGGACAAAATAAACCAATCCAGTTTTCCAGCCTGGACTTGTTTACGTAAAAAAAAAGAAAATTGCTTATTAATGAGGAGTTTAAGAAACTCCACAGACACAGACTGCTCTCTGTTAAACCTACAAAGACACAATGAAAAGATGCTGTTTCTATTCAGGAAGTTGACCATTGTAACTTATCTGGTGAATATATTAACTACAGTTAAGTTAAGTGGGAAAATGTAGGATGCTGATCTGTTTTGCACTTTATCCATGCCATTAAGGAAAAAGTCATCCAGTTACAACCATCCCAGTTAATCGATAAGAGAACAGGTAAAGATTTCCAACAGGGCCAATTGTGCTAGGTTTTCTCAAGGGTGACCCAAAGTGCTATTGACACTCTTGTGCCTTGAAGACATATGGTGTCAATTGTTTGTGATTTTGTGTTCAATCAGTCACAGCACAGGTAAGGTTGTTAGGGTGTCGTTTGCCTCTCCGGAACCATCGATCTTGCACCTATGTCTGTTTTGTGACATCCTGGTCAAACCGTATCAATGTCAGTGACTGGCAGAACAACTCTATATTGTAGATGAATTATTACATTCTTACATTCTCCTCTTATCAGGTTTACAGAGTAACAAAATGTTTCCCTTTTTTTGCTTTCTCTACACTGGACACCGTTTTTTTTTGGTGTTGATTTGACATTGCGTTCTCATGGTCCAAGCCTCCATATTAAATCCTATCATTTTTGCTATCCATCGGATGGATTTTCACAGCCAAAGGTATGTGTAGAATAGCACAGTTTATCTGTGTCCAATTACAACAAATTAACAATAATTTGTTCCAATGTAGCATTAGCATGCATAGTCATGAGGCCAAATGAAGACAGAGACGGCTAAATTATAATTGAATTCCAGCGATTTCATGCTAAAGACTCTTGAGAAAATATTTAATTAAATGTTGTACTTTTATTGCAGTAATTACTGACATGTTAGTGTTTTATGATCCCATACCAGTGAAGCAAATGTTTAGATGGATGAAGTATATTCAAGGATATTGTGAGTCACATTTACATTTACATTTAGTCATTTTAGCAGACCCTCTTATCCAGAGCGACTTACAGTAAGTACAGGGACATTCTCCCCGAGGCAAGTAGGGTAAAGTGCCTTGCCCAAGGATACAACGTCATTTTGCACGGCCGGGAATCGAACCAACAACCTTTTGATTAATAGCCCGACTCCCTAACCGCTCAGCCATCCGACTCCTTACAGTACACAATCTCACTTGAAAAGGCTTGTGTATCCTGTAGATATACAGCTATGGCTATGTCATAACCAAATAATAACACAGGACAGTTGAACTTAAATCCCCTGGTATTTTGGCCATTGACAGCAGATGATGTATTCCATGTGACGGTCAATCAGTCAATCAGCAACAAGCAATTGGGAAAAAGAGTGTGTTTGTCATGACAGTGGATTTATTTGGCACCCACTGAGCAGTTAAGCTTCAGGGTAAAAAACGGTTTACAACTATGCAAGTGTGACTTAAAGGGGGTGAACAGGAATGATTTCAGGGCCTTAAAGGAGGATAAAAATGTGTTACACTTACAATTTTGGCTAAATAGAAGTAGCACTCATAGTCAGTAAGTAAGTAAATATAACTTAATTTGTATTTGTATGCTTTATTTGCACATAGTACGCTCATAACTGTGAATAAAACAACTGCATACGTTTTTTGTATCTGTGCATGTTTTTGTATGTGCATAAGTGAAACATAGATACTGTGGAAGAAATTGGGATTTCCTGTGTACTTACATTATTCACTAATCAATATAACTTTCACTAATCAATATAACTAGTCATTGGATACTAGTTAGTATGTTCTCATGTGAGTTTGCTATTGATAACAGTAGATTGTGTTTAATTGTCAGGTTTAATAGCTGTTCGTGGTCAGGAGAAAGTAGGCCTACTGTGTAAACGTCTCTTGTGATGACGACGGGGAGAGCTCCACCTATGATCTCTCTCTGCCCTGAGAGTGGTCACGGGCTGGGAGCTGTGAATCTCTTCCTCTGTGACTGTTGTGAGACCATTTCTGCCTGGCTGTCACTATCTATGTTTACATTCTTGTGCCCTATAATAGATGGTCCTCCGGCCTTCAGATCTGAGAGAGACACGATTGAGACCTAAGCCTGGTGTTGTGTTGTCATTTCTTGTTAGAGGTCTGGATTTCTCTCCCAATTTGCAGATTGAACTAAGTCACTCCATTAATGAAGAGACGGACAAAACACTTTCTTCTTCAATACATAGACACAGAAAGAGAGAGAGAGAGAGAGGGAGTAGGGGGGTTGTAGGAGGATTCTTGCAATATGAAGAGAACCCTCAAAGTGCCTCGTTTATCCATCAGTCATAAACATATTTTCTGTGTATGGCAATTGTATGGTTAAATAGGCTTTTATGTGACACAGCAGATGGCCAAAGTGTATTTCTAACAGCTTAAGAAGAGACAACTTTGCATCAATTGAGGTTGACACCCACTGTTTGTTTAGTGCACAATTGCCAGTCAAATGTGTCTGTTCTTCTGTGTGTTCACAATGTCCACATACAGTCTTTTAGGTTACATTAACACAAATGGGAAGAGCTTGGAATAGATGTGTTATATTCTTTTTGATTAACTGATAAATATGGACATTGTAAGGACTCAATATGTCACTGCAGGTGAAAATCCAAGGATAATATCAACATCTATTTGGAGTCTGAACACGGCATACACCAGGACTCCTTTCACATTTTATGCTACAAGATACAAGTCATGTATCTCTGCGTGTTGCTTAAGCAAAGAGCGGGCCTCCTGTTGCTACACAAACAGGAGGTGGTATCAGCATTTAGAGGCTCAAGAATCATCTAGCATCACTTGCCGAACAGACACAACTCTGCTGTATATCCTGGGGTTTGAGCTATTCTGCACTCAGAGAGATCATGCATGGGTTGTACAGACATTTCTTTAACATTGAACATAGATACTATAAATGTATATGTTTAATTCATTCAACCAATGAACCAAGGTCCTTCAAGGACCAACTATATATTTATCATGTTCACAATTGTGGCACAGTGTCTGCAAAGTCTGCTTATTTCCAGATACTAAACCGTCTTGTGTTTAATTTGTTATAAAAAAAGTAAACTTTGGTTAAAAAGCATTTTCCATTGTACTATTATGTAATGCAATCAATGTCACACTGTATTTTTTATATACAATATCTAAACATGAATTTTATATTTTCTCTTATTGAAACAAAAACATAAACTACCACACAACACAATGTGTTGTGAATTGGCATACTTTATCTTCAAGAAGCACTCAAATCTTTTTCTCAAATCTATTGTTATGTTGTTATCACAGAACCTGCATACCTGCCTTCAACAATATGTTCTTCAGTTGTCAGTTAATCTTTTGTCTACATATGCACATTGCCAACGAGACTATGGTTTGAAGGCGCTTTTCCAGATAATGTTTTAATTTTTATTTATAAGAATTTCATTTCCTTCATGCTGCAGTAATTACTTCTTCAGGTTCGGAGGCAAACATTGCTGACATAGACATTGTGCAATGGGTGGAGGTGACAAATATTTCATATGCATGGATATCAAACAGCCGTTATTGAGGAATGCAGGAAATGTAATGAGCATTGAACATCTGTGTTTCATTGGTGATAAGACTTTGTAACCACTGACGGGTGAGTTGTAGAGTAGTAAACGGTTAATTGATGAGGGGGTATTTTTATTGTTGCCAGTATGAGCCTCTCCGATAAGACGGCAAAAGTGTTTTAAATTTAATATATACAGAGTATAATATTAAAGGCCACTGGTAAGAGTGATATAAGGTACATTGGAAAACATGTTTAAATTAAACAAACTGTTTTATTTTAGCACTGGCCACATCTGAACTTAAAATTTACATTTAATCATTTTGCAGACGCACTTATCCAGAGCGACTTACAGTAAGTACAGGGACATTCCCCTTGAGGCAAGTAAGGTGAAGTACCTTGCCCAAGGACAAAACATTTTTTTTCGCACGGCCAGGAATCAAACCGGCAACCTTCTGATTAATACCCGATTCCCTAACTGCTCAGCCATCTGACCCCTCTAATTAAAATTACAAAAATAATTTTGTCTGTGGAACACATTGTGGACAAGGCCAGTTCATTAACATAAAATATTTTGGGATTTTGGACAGTGATGGTGTTCTGTCAGATCAATACTGTCCATTATTATTGGACTTTACTCCTTGCTCTTGAGGATTCAGCTCAGCCCACTGTCCTTGCTCTCCCCTAAAAAGCCACAGACATTCTCAAACAAACTAGGAAAAGTGAAAGACTGTAATGGAAAATGTTAAATGGCCATTGGGGTTGCCATTACTAGACTAGAAACAATTACATCATGTAATCACTGTTTATGCTGAGCAGCGGTGTAATGATACACTCAGCTTGTGATTCAATACAAATCATGATATCGGTTTCACAATACGATATGTATTACAATGTTTTTTACAGCATTTTTTAATTAAACAGAAATTCAAATATGAGATTTATTTCCAAACCATTAACAATATTCAATAACTTTCCTTGTTGTACATACAACTTAGTTAACTAATTTGCATCTTCAGCAGACCCTGCTGATTCAGACAAGCTTAGATATCAGTATATATGTCAGAACATAAATAGGAGATAGATAAACTGTAAATACAAAGCACACACTCATCCCAATCCCTAAATTGCATGAAACGTTCTCTCTCACACACACTGACGCACAACGCCAGTTCACTGACAACCCATACCGATTCAACACCTGCCGACACCGTTGACAATCCTAAACTTTTGATCAATACATAATTACCAGGCAATTAATTGCCCATTTTAAGTGTGGATCAGCTTCCTTTTAAGCAGTAATCAATATGCATGCTTTATGTATGTGGGTACTTGTGAGGATATTCAAAGCAAAGTGTAATTGCATTAAATGCCATCATGAACTTTTAAATGGTCTTTTATCATGCTGAAAGGGAAAGTTGTGTTTCTTGCTATGAAATTGTTTTCTTATGCTGTTACACAACTGAGCCAAATGACTTGATGTGTGTAAAGAACAATGCATTTGGACCAGCTTTCTAAACAAAGTGCAGGTAAATGTGGTTTGATTTTAGAAGATTGTACTGGCTCTCTATGGTATATAAAGTACAGTATACCATTTGGATTTTGCATAAATTATGGAATTGGGGGCCAGTGACATGGACAGCTTTGGACTCCAATATTCACACGCACTTCAACTAAATCAAATGTTGCTGACATAAGAAAGTCTTCCTATGTAACAGACTTCCGTTTCTTGGTGGTGAGAAGGAGACAAATTTTTCTGTGAACCCTCTGTCTCAATTTTTATCCTGCACTTTCACTCAAGGGAGTTTTGAAATGACTTCATCTGGGCTCTGGAATTGGTTCCTGATGGCACAATGATGACGGGATCCCAGAGGGACCAAAAGATGTTGAACGTGGCTTAAAGTCCCAGACCAATTTCAGCTGGCACTCGTCCCCAACCCTCGCCCCGTCGCCGCCCCCCCCCCCCTCCCCCCTCTGCCAGTCCATCAGGCTTTTAGGTAAAATTAGAGCCGGCAGCCACCATTTCTTCGGAGCACTTATGTCCACCAATGACCACCTTTTTTTAACCATAACATTTTAATACGTAGTTCCCTACAGCTAGAAGAAGCTTTCATAGAATAGGATTTTGATCTAATGTGTGCATGAGCACCAATCTGTTTTTTAAGTAAGAGTAACAATCAAGATTGTTAGTGTCCTATAATCACGCCTTTTCCTTAATTTGCCTTTACTTTGTGTTTTAAATGTCTGTCGTTGCTTTTTTGTTGATTGTTCTCTTTAGTTTTTTTCATGGTCTTATTTATCACTATTTTATTAAATGTTTTGTGAAATACCTGTGACAGTGACCTGTTTCTACGAAAGGTGCTACACCACATAAGCTTTAGTTCTTCAAGAAAACCGATAGAGCTTGCGAAACGGAGAAGCCTGATAAGGTGGAATTTTCACATGACTAAATACCACTCGCCCCTTGAGAAGGATCTCCGTCTAACAACACTGTGATCAAAGTATAATTGGGTGTGTAATATCAGAGCTTAAAGGGTCTTTAATTCGATCACAATCTTTAATCACGAGGGTTTGTGCAAGTTATCACTAGCTTGTTATTCTTGATGGTGATGGATGGAAAAAGGAGTTTGAGGTATTTCAGAGAGCTGGTGGTAATGACTAGAGCTGGCAAAGGTTGTGGTCTGGTCATGGGGGGAGGGGTTGGAAGGGTTGCCTGAGTGAATCAAAATGCATTAGGTCTCGTGTTGCTTTTCTCAGATGTTCAGTTGAAAGCCAGAGTGACAGGGTCTTGTAGGAGCACTTCAGATGAAAGAGAGATTAGCTGGGATGTTGGGATGTAAGGTGGCCAGCAAGGTCTGAGAAGATCACAGGATCAAAGCTTGATCCTTTCAAGGTGATTCAGGTTATGTGCTCTGTATGCATGGCACCTCCTTGTGAGGGTGTTGTGACACTCTGAAAGTGAAGACAACACAGACACCAGATACAACTGTTAAGTCTATAAAATAAGATGATACATTTTGTATACCTGAGAACACTAGCCCATTGAATTCACTTGCCCTGTATAAAAGCATGTTTAATTTATCCACGTGATAATTATTACTACACTTTATGACACTCCATGTGTGTCCCACTGTGCTGCATGAATAATTCCCAAGTAAACCATCAATCCGACTGTGAGGTTGTGTTCAAACTATATGTCGGCGCTGTTTTCCAACAGTCCCTCGGTCAACAAATATGCGGCACTTGACAAACAGCACTTGATGGTGCACGGAGCAGCAGTTCACTGCACTGTCATGTTCTTAAGGGTTCAGTTTTGATGTTACTGGAAAACATGAGTTTTTACACTTTTGCTGGTGCACTGCTTCAAAGAGTCAATCTACCGTGTTGCATGCCTTAGATACACTAGACTTTTGAGACATCTCTGTGACAAATGATGCGGTTTTGTAGAGCAACTGTATCATGTGTGTGTGCTGAGGGTTTAGAGCTTGGATTAAAGAACTTTGTTGTCCCATCACTGTTGTTTTCTTTGACAGATATATATATATATATATATATATATATATATATATATATATATAAAAACTCTGACACTGACATCAGTATACAAAAGCACTTTAGACTGTATTCTAGCATGGAGTTTTGGCACTGGGCAAAAACTGCCCTGTGGGCATAGGGCTGTCCCCTACGTTACCATAACTGCTTGGGTTTTCAAAACAGGAGTGTTGATCTATCTATTAGTACCAATCAACCAAACCCCTCATTAGAAATTCTAAAAGGGAGCAAAACAGAGGGAAATTAGATTCAAATTAAATGAATGATGAACAGCCATATGAAAGTGATTTGACCCATGACAAGGTGATTCTTAGCAACGTGTCACACAAGGTTATTTAGACCATATAACTTGCATAACAAGGTGTTTTTGGCTTCAGGCATTGGACACTGGAGTTTAAAATAGGAAAGAGTGCAGGTGTGTGACTTGGCATCCATGGGGAATCCTGACCGCCACACTTATGCTTCTGGTCATGCTTTCTTGGTGTAACACAAGTATAACAGACTAAACCACAGCCATAGCAAGACTACAAATGAAATATACGTCATGCGCATCCCCAGGTTGATTATCTTTGCAGTGTAATCAAGTGTATTCTCATTAACAGCTAATCAACACATCATTGACCTAAATAATATCACAGAGATGTAAACAGAACTTTGATCTCAGTCTCCACCCCACTCCGAAAACAATTGGAACACAGCCCTGAGTTTACGGGCCCCTGCAAGTCAAACTTCAGATAAGGTGAATGGACAAAAGCCAAATCAACATGCCAGTGCACGCCATGGAAAACATCGAGTCACATTTGCGTCTTCCTCTCCCTCGGCCCAGTCTCCTCGATAATGGGGCAGAAATGTGCCGAGGCACCTGTGAGTGCACTGTGCACATCTCGGGCTCCTTGAACACTTTACTTGAAACTTATTGACAATCAAGAGTGCTGCTCGCTCTGCGCTGGAAGCTCAGCAGAGGGTGTGAGGGAAAAAAAGACTTACACGCATAGAGGCAAAGAGAGAGAAAAGGAGTGGAAGAGGGGGTCATCTTTGTGAATGCTAATGCTCCTGCACTCCAGTTAACCCGACAAAGGACCGTTTTCTGTTCTGGCTCCATCTCCAGCTGTTTCTCGACTGCTACAACTCTCGTGTCCCTTTTAAATACCATTCAAAATGCATGCTTGCCTCATTGTGAATTACATTTGAAGCTTCCACTATAGATCTACCTCTGTGGAGAAGCACACCTAACAATTTAATGCTAATCAGAGCAATACAAATATACACTCATGAGTTGCAATGCGGTGCACATTAATAGCACTAGCATATGAGTCACTATACAGCTACTCTGTGTGTCACTAGACATGAAATTGCTACGTATGAATTTCATGGGCATTTATGAAGAAGTAAACTGTTAAATATAATCAATGATTTATTCAGTTATGTCCTTATGGTGATCATTATGTTTACTAATGCAATAGCAAGAACATGTCAAGGTGTTATAATTTTTTTCCTGGACCCATGAATTATGGCATGTCTTTAATGTATCCCTTGTTAAATATGAGGATATTCCTCAGATTTTCCTTGTACTGTCCAACATAATTAATTTATCCTATTTAAATGTTGTTAGCTATCTCTGGTTGGCCAGGATGTTTTTTCCAGGACACATTGTGACAGTTATTGCACAGTGCCTGTTTTCTGTTGTTCGCTTTCTTGTCGCGTAGGCTTTAATTTCAATTCAAGGCTGCCGGGGTTCACATTGAATATGAATAATCCATTACACAGACAGTGTGTTGTGTAATTGTTTTCAGAAGGGTTCCCGGAGCAGAGACAACTCCGTTTTGTTATCTTGTTACTCTTTGTGTGGCCAAAGGAAAAGAGCAAGGAGCATGATGAGTCGTGAATGCAGAATGACTCTCTGGTGCCTTCTCGTAATACAGATTGACTCTAATGGCAAAGTGAGGCAGATGGATGGGAGGGCAGGTGGTAAAGGTAAATCTGCACATCCTTATGTACCCTTTTCAGGTCACATTTGGGGTCAAAGTTTAAATAATACAGTAAGTAAATGTTGATGCAGAGTATGGCAATCTGTTTCATCGAACACCTAAGTTGTGCGACAGTAGAATGAAACGTCATGTTCTGAATCATACAGTTTGTTACTGTCAATATACACTTATGATGTGTACAAACATTTTGTTTACCATTTAACTATATTTGATACGGCTTAAATGGCAGGGTCAAGAAACACTACTGATCTCTACTACCACTGCTAAGTTATTAGTGACACCATGTGCAACCTAACAGCAAACAGCAAAGAAAGCAGTAATCTGATGTATACCTGAGCAGAAGTTATCAGTCTCTATTAACTCAAACAAGTGCAACCAAAACAAACTAAAACTTCATTCCATTGAACTTGATCCTCTTTGTATTACAAAACACATTAGAGCTACAGATTTAGATCAGAAGGACTCAAAAATGACGTTACTCACTTTTTCACCCTTCCAACATGCATGGTAACCAATGCTACAACAATAAATGTTTTCAGGTGTAATTCTGTAATTCATAGTAAAAGGTGACTTAATTTTTGTAAAACTCTGTGAATTGCCTAGACTGTAGGACTATCACGTAAGATGACAATGTGGATTCCTAGGCCACTAATAGCAGGTGTTGAAGGTTAAGAGTCACATTTAACTTGATCTTTATCATGCTGTGAAGTAGCACAGATGGCAGTCTATTCCCTTTTAACCTCTCTAATGAGTACAGGTGACCTAATGACTTTTACCATCCTCGGAGAGGCCAACATTTGTAATGAGGTTCCCGTGTTTAGGACCTTTACTTCAACACAACATAACCTCATGATTTTATGACCCATTTTGGGGTCAGACCGACTGGAGTGTTAAACAAATCAATAACATTAAGAGGATTATGTAATATATAGCTTTGTATTTTATGTTTTTATGATTCAACATACATGTATTTGTTTTTTTTGCAGTTATACAGTAGTAAATCAGTACTTTTGTATTTGAATGACTCCAAAGCACCTAAATAATCCTGTCAGTCAGATAGTTCATTGTTTAATGAAAGATATTTTAAGGGTGACAATTTCAACATGCAGTACAACGTAAACAAGGTTTTTGTTTACTGAATGTTTTTGTTTTGTTTCCAACCTACTATAGTTTGGAAATCAGAAACAAGGAGGACAAAGCAACATACTGGAAACTGGAAACTGGAAAAAAATAAAAATAATACGAGGGTAGTCAGAAGGATTAGAGTGTGGATTTCTATCTTATTTAGTTTTTAGATGGTATCACAGATTCACTGTCAAATCCCATGCCAGATGGTGCATCCACCACACTGCTCCTCTGAAACCACTCAGACACAGGGGGTGGCAAACAGTTCACCTTAAACAATTATTTGAAGAGACAACCCATTGTGACCTGAAATACACACTGCTTTATTCTTAGAAAACAAACTTGACATCAGGTTCAAACTGAACAATGTCTTGTATTTCCTTCAGCAAGTGTTTTCCAAAAGAAGACATATCTGGAATTTATTTGTAAATTTATGAGTTATTAATAGACAAAAAATGGTGTGTGTAATGTTGTCGTGTTGAAGAACTGATCCAAAAATTACAGTACTTTTAAAAAGTTCCAGCTTTACCATGTGGAATCTTGCAGTTCAGCTCATGGTATGCATTAACCATAGACACTTCCAGAAATAAATAATGTGCTGTGGGCACATGTCTGAATGTCACATTGTCATTCCCTACAAATAGTCATTGGCATGTTCCTTCTGCCAAGGGGCCAGTGAATATGCTAAACATGGATTATGTATTAATTTACACATGTGTTTATTTCCACATTCTGCAAGCACTGGCAAATTAAAAGGCAGAGAGGGGGGGAAGACTAAATAATATCAAATGCAACGGGGCTGGCTGTGGGGGAGGGAGAGAGAGAGAGAGAGAGAGAGAGAGAGAGAGAGAGAGAGAGAGAGAGAGAGAGAGAGAGAACGAAAGAAAGAAAGAAAGAAAGAATGGAAAGGAGGTATAGAGAGACAGTCACATAAGCAAAGAATAATATAATTGTATCTAATGATCCTGATCAGGTAATATTGTGTCCACCATGGATGCATGTGGTTGACCTGTGGTTGTGCCAGGCTTTGCTGAAGCCAGTCCATACCACACACCATGTCAGCTGAAGCCAGTCCATACCACACACCATGTCAGCTGAAGCCAGTCCATACCACACACCATGTGTGCTGAAGCCAGTCCACACCACACACCATGTCAGCTGAAGCCAGTCCATACCACACACCATGTGTGCTGAAGCCAGTCCACACCACACACCATGTCAGCTGAAGCCAGTCCAAACCACACACCATGTCAGCTGAAGCCAGTCCACACCACACACCATGTCAGCTGAAGCCAGTCCACACCACACACCATGTGTGCTGAAGAAAACAACTAATCAACACGACAACAAATGAAGTTGCTTTTGAAACATAATGGGGAGCAGTGGGACTATTTATATGCAAATGTTAACCTTTACAGTAACAGAAAGTATGCTCAATTTATCAGAACAACGCAGCAGAACGTAATTTCAAAGAGTGTTTTCTTCTGGATAATCATGTTTGCTCATGGACCAACATATCTTTCTGTCTCTTAGAATAGTTTTCATTATCTAGTCATAGAGATACAGTTTTGACATTGTAGAATATGTGATCAGATTACAAGTTAACGAATACTTACTATATCAAATATTTACTTTATTTCTTACTCAGTCTTTAAGTTATATGTAACATGCACTGTCCAAAAACAACGTTCACATTTTTGGCAACTTTGACACTAGTTACATCTCTCTGCAACCAATGAATCATTTTACATAATCAAATCCGTAAAGCCAGTACCCCCTCGCCAATATGAGTTGGACACTCACTGAATAGTTACCCCACAAACATATTCTGCCAAACCTGTATTCTTCTACAACTGTGTCCCACCAAGGATAACATCAAATCATTGCGTTCATGTTTGAGATGAACGCAAGCCGCTCAGCAAGCCGCTCTGTTTCCAGCCCTTTCTGTTGCTTAAACCGCAATTATGTGTTCACAAACCACAATTATCGACTGTGCTTCCAGCAGTGTTTGACCTAACACTAATTGGACAAAACAAAGTGTAGGCTCGAAAAGTTTTTGCAAAGAAGGACAAAGGACATCTTACTTAGATAACATGTTTAGGGGATGTTAAAAGTATAAATATTGGTTAGAAGGTTTCTGATGTTTGTATTGCCTATTCTTAACATCATCTATAGACTCATCTCCCACTGTTGTCAGGATTTGGACAGTGCAAATTGCGTGGGAATACATGAGTGGGTACTCAGCTGCAACTCATTCTGTCTTGGGCTTGAGAGAGATAAGAGAGAGAGAGAGAGAGAGAGAGAGAGAGAGAGAGAGAGAGAGAGAGAGAGAGAGAGAGAGAGAGAGAGAGAGAGAGAGAGAGAGAATCAATAGCTTCAAACATTACACCATTAGAGCTGTGCCAAGACACACTTGCAATTATTTTGTCTCTTAATTATCCGTTCTAAAACAGCAATTCTTCGTTAAGAAACTGACTAAAAGTAGGTATTTCATTTTTGTTCAAGGGAATGCATCACACTCAGTTGTGTGAAATTGTATTCACGTTTCAGTGTAAGACCCTTAGACTTTCATGTGTCTTTTCATCATATTTTGATCCTAGCCTGATAACTCAACTCCAGTTCAGACTTTCTCCAATCCAATCACTTATTTTCACACAACCCCATTTTGTAACGTCCTTATTGAGCCACCTACTCAATTATGCAATGGTTCCACCCACATGGTGGAGCCGTTCTCACTGACTACCCTATTAATTGCGTGAGAATGATACCAATTACTTCAGTTTCCATTGTAAGGCAATACAATTAGACTAAATATCATTGCCTTAGCTGTTTCCCCAGAGCTAGGCTGGTAACCCAGAGCCTTTGGAGTTCCTTGTTTGCATTCATAGTCTTTAAATTATGGCAATTCCCTCAATGCATGCTGTTTTATTCAGTGTCACTCACTACAGAGGCTAGCTTGTAAAAGGGGGCAACTGACACCCATGTGGAATGAAAAGGCTCAACCTCCTGCACAACAACCACAACACATACTTCTAAAACCAAAGAGGATTTTCTTTAAAGGTTTAATGGCAATATTTGGACACATCTCAATGGGGGCTATTTATAAACCCCCATTATAATATGTTTTGTTTTGGAATATATTAGACAGTGATGGATCAAAAGGACTCAAACATCATGTTCACAAAGATTTCAGTTCACAAGTTAGTTTTCAAATTGAGTATAGAAATGACTCATGGTGTTGATTCACAACATAACACCCTAACATATATGCTCACCTTCTATTCCACTGTAGAACATTGCAGAACTCAACCAATCCATTTTGGTGACAACAAAAGTTAACAGTAGGTCTCATTAGTGTGGATGGGAAGGCACTTACTAAGCATGGCATGGAGGATAGGGTGACCCATATTCCTGTCCTGTTATCTCTGATTGCTACACAGTGGCAGAGCTTGATTAAGTGTTTCAGCATCCATGCTCCACTTGAAGTAGGGAAAAAAGCAAAGGGGGAACATTTGACTTTTAAATCAGGCTGAGCTAAACTTGGAAGCCTCATATAGGAATCCTATTCTAGAATGCTGGAAAAGGAAGATAGGATGTTGAAAGGGGTGATGTAAACAAAAGAACAAGAAGTTGGAAGGAAAAAGACACTTGAACATCCAAATCTTGGATTGCCTTGAGAAAACTTTTTGTTGTGGTTTTAGTCAACAAGGAATTGAGGTTTTACTCCTACGGGGTAAAACAAAGTCTGGAGGTGAGAGCTGAACTTACAGGCTTGGTGGGTCATTTATCGGTAGTATGTCAAACTTTTTGTTCACAGACTTGTAACAAGAGAAATCATATTTACAATGATTCTAGACAAACATGTCTGAATCTGTGTGTAAGCATACAGATGTCAGCCCTGTCTATCAGACATTATGTTAATATTCAAGCGTTAAAAAAACACCACTATGTTGAATACCAACATATTGATGATATCTTAAGAAAAAATGCATTCTTTGAATATTTGTAAACTGTATGGTGAAACAGGAGTATAGCATGATGGGACTAGTTGACTATTTCAAGCATTTGCCTTTGGAGACCTCTGCAAAATGACATCAATTTAAAAAAATCGAATTTGTAAGCTTCGCCCTCACTCTAACCTAAACCATTTGGCCATGTGTTTTCATAAACATAATTAGTTGCAGTAGCATAGGTGTTTCTCTTGCAGTGGAAACATACTAACACCAGTTTTCCCTTGGTTAATACCTGTCTGTTAAGAAGCCAAAGCGCACTTTAACTTGAGATTTGACTCTGGCATTCTACTATTGCAGATATTACTGCTCCCTAGGCTGCCCATGTTAGATGGATCAGCCATGCAGCTTTCATTACAGACATTCTTAGTTTTAAGGAAACATGACTCTGAATATGTTATGTTTACTGAACATTGGCTTGGATAGGGGGTTCTGATGGAGTTCATTTGTAAGTCAAAGCGAGCGATCTGCCATGTATCAATTAACATCCTAGTTGTCCTAACTGTCCCTAAATGTTTATCAGCAGACTATAATCCTTCTTCTAATTGAATCTTATGAGACTTTGTGAACTTTTCACATTGTGTGATTTCTACCTGTTTGATAGTCAAACAAAGCCGAACAACCATGTCAACAAAATCCTAAATGTGAATACTGACTGCTATTATAAACAGAGATGCAATGGAACCACTACAACAATAATTTGAATCAGTAACACCACATACTGCTATTATACAATACTGTAATGCAATAATTCTGCTTTTAAACAATAGCCAAGTTGCCCATTTCCCAAACATGTGAGTTTCAGTCCATATTGCCATAAAATATTTTTTTACGTACAGAGACATCTCAAAGGAAACTATGGTGTTCATGTTACAACATCTTCAGGCTCAGGTTCCAGACATTGTGAAACAGTGAGCCACATTCATTCATGTTTGGGTCAAGCAGGACTATGCACAGTTGTGTCAAGCACATGGGGAGAAGCATCAATACTGAGAGTTTCAAATGAGGTCATCAATTGCTAAGAGATAGTGATAGAAAAAGCAAGAGAAAAAGAAATAGAGAGAGGGAAAGAGAGACCTCAAAGCCACCTTAGAGGTTTTGTTCGTCATCTCTGCAACGGTGTACAACACATCACCAACACGTTCTAAGTGTCTCTATGTATAAAGGCTGCTGAAACAAGCGGAAATGCACTTTTTTAGCATGTCTGTTCCATTATGGATTGAACCCTTCTTTATAGCGGGTGAAGCTCTTCAGTGGAAGAGAGCTTTCAAATCAGAGAACAGTATTTCAATCAGTGGGATGGCAATCCTTCCCATCCTGATGTCAAGTGATCATGAAGCTACACTTCTGCTTCTTCTTCAAGAACCATCTGATCTTAGGTTAGATTGGTTGTGACTGAGACTGAGGTACTAAAGTTAGTTTTGAGGGGGAACGGTTTGACCCTAAAGCATTGTACATCTACAATACTTTCTCATAACTTTAGAATCTTCTTTACTTTCCTTTTCTTAATTTGATTTGTAGATAACTTCATATGTTTAATTTTAAACATTAATCATCAACATTAATCCTTAATTTGTCAACACTAGTGGATATTTAGACAGAACCATTCCTACACAAATTTCACTAAAGTGATATGCAGAGAATGCTCCTTTAGTAGACAACTACATTTGGGATATTTTGATTTGAATCATAAACAATGTAAATCTATTCAATAAACAGTCTGGAAGGATTTTAGTTTAATCTGTTATTGTCTGATTCATTTTTAATTATCCTTTGGACATGGGTTCATGTATTGTTATTGCTGATAGTGGCAAAATAGTGGTATGAATTCAATAAAACATGTCATATAGTTTAATACATTAAATCTAAGCTAAATAATCGAAATTATTAGCTCTTATGCATGGTCCCTTTGCTTATTTGATAGCAACAGACTCTGCTGCTATCCAAGAGGGACAGAAATGCAAGGTGTATGTAGGTGTATGTGTGCGTCAACTGACACACAGACTTGTGCCAAACACCTGGCTTCCAGCAGTCCACCTGGCCCAGCCTCTGCTAGCATCTGACATGAAATACAAGCTCTCACAACAACGGTGTTCCTGATATGCCATGAACACCTTCCAAATTGTATTTATTATCAGTTTGTTCCTGTTTCTATACACAAGAACAATGATATTTGGTAGAGCCCACTCATTTTATTCTTGTATTATTTGTTGCGGTTGTTTTTTTCTGATTGTGTCAAGCATTGACATGCATTCATTAACTTGGTAAAGCTCTGTACAGGTTCTGATAAACAAATCATTTGAAAACCAAGTAAGTTTAGTTGTTAGTTACACACAGTTAATAGCAATATCAACAAAACTACACAAATGATATGGCAAGCCATTTGAGCTTGTGTAAAATGTATTCACTTCAAATGTATTTTAAAATAGGAATATTGTATCCAAATGATAATGCAAAAAAACTATAATAATGATAAAAAACTGAAATACTGTGGTTGATTTTTCGCTTTTCATTAGCATAAAGTAAAACAAAGGTGAAATTGAAATATCCAATTATCAATTTGAATCTGTATCTCCGAAATATTTTTAACCCTCTGTTGGATATTTTGCATAATTTCTTTAACATGAGAGTTTTACTCGTAAAGTTGCCCTTTAGACTCTGGTTTACAATGATCAGACTCATCTGTTTTTTGAATATTCCAATCCCCAGACCCTTTGAGCTACGCTGGAGATCACTGACAAGGATGAAAGGCAAAAAGATAAGCAGTCTCAAATTCTTCAAAGACTGAATGTTTTTTGAGCCCCCCCCCCCAAACCAAGACAGCCTATGACAGTTGGCTATGGGAAAATATAACAGAGAGAAACAGAAAAAATCGCCTCGTAACGACATAAGCAGACACTGTTGAATAGACCAAATTCAGCCCCACTGGATATCAAATTCTATGTCTGACAGAGGGATGAAAGACACACAACAATACCAAAACTCTCACCGAATGTAGCTTCACACCAACACAAAGACGAGGATTTAATCAACACCACCTTCCTCACTCTGCATCCAACGTACTTGAAAGATTACTCTTGGCTGCTTGCACAAGTGATTGGTCCACAGGGCACAAACAGCTTTGTTTTCATACAAAATACCATATTTTCATAATCTCTTGATGGCACTGTTACTAAGCAATACAAATATAATAAGTTTCACCAAAGACAAGAGTGACTAATCAAAGAAACAGTGTCACTTATGCAAAGGTTCAATCTTCAATTTGAAGGGACATTTAGCAATGACAGTTTATTGACATTTATTGGGACACAATGCATTGAAGGGGTTCCCATATTTAAGGTTATGAGCTCTGTGAGATTATTGTATCTATGGTAGATTTACATTTACATTTAGGCATTTAGCAGACACTCTTATCCAGAGCGACTTACAGTAAGTACAGGGACATTCCCCTGAGGCAAGTAGGACGAAGTGCCTTGCCCAAGGACACAACTTCATATTGCACGGCCAGGAATCGAACCAGCAACCTTTGGATGACTAGCCCAATTCCCTAACCGCTCAGCCACCTGACTCCCTTATAGATAAATTAGACACAGATATCCAGCAAAGTACACTTGAGATATTTAGTTGTGTGGAGCCAGGGATGGCTAACGTGTTTTTCATCGAAATGTGGACGAGAGTTAAGATTGGCAGTGAGAGCCGAAATCCATTAATAAATGGAGGTACTTTTGGTTTAGAGATTGGCAGGTAAATGTTTAAAATGCTGATGAAAACACTGACAGTACAACATGCATCATTTACAAGACAGGCCTTACAATTAGAGACTCTTTTTTTTACATAGGCTACTGTTTGCGCATCAGCATCCTCAATCCTAATCAACTCTCACCCCAGACTTTTTGGATGGCTTGTCCGAAAAATGATCAACAGTTAAATCCCAGATATGTCTTTATACAATTTATACTTGCCTGACCACATTTACAGGCATGGCAAGTAGTAAAAAGCTTTACCGCCATATGTATATTTAATTTAAAAAAACACAGTTACAGTTGTACAGAAATCAAACCTTGTAATGTACAGAATGTACATGTTTTTGTATGTTCATGTATAAAAAAATGGCTGCAGGTTTCTTTTTAGGCATCAAAATCCTTTTGATCTTGTTCCTGAAAAGAGAAGTTGAATTGATGTCAGGGAATATTCAACCATTGCAAATTGAATGAGTCAGACCAACAATTATTTTGAGAATGCTCCCATTGTAATGTAAACAGTGTTATTTGTTGACATAGCCACAAGGAACAACTTTAAATGAAAGTTGAACTTTCATGAAGCAGAAAAGACATAATTAAGTAAAGAGTGTACTAAGAAATTACATAGCACACTCAGAAGAGACAGAGTGCTTTCATAGTTTCATGTCACGTAACCATTATTTCCCTAATAAGTGAATCTTCCACAATTGCTGCTCCACGTGTGTCCGGACATTAGCTGCCAGAATGCTTTTCTGTTCGTTTGCAATTCCAGAGTGTAAACAGTTGGTTTCCCCAACCGTTCAACCTTGTAGAATCCCACAGCGGAAGAGTGATACATGATTGATGAATCAGGGCAGAAGATCAGCCTAGACCTTCTGACATTTGTTTCTTTATATTTTCATGCATCTATCTGTTCAGAGTATGCGTGTAGAGTACAATTGTTTTGTTCTGCATTTAATGCCATGTCTTGCGCTACACAGCAGACTTTTGAGTCACTGGGTGGGCAATTGCGAATTGGCCTTTATTGGTTGACTAAGTTAGATGGTTATGCTTTATAGACGTTTAATAAGTAGGTTTGTGGAGATCAGCGATCGAGGTCCCTGTTGTTTTTCTTCCTAGTTTGGGGCAGAAGTGATAAATAAACCTTTATTAGGCTTGCCAAGGTGATGCTGTATTGCCTAAGGTGTGGTTTACATTGAGAGTGTGTGTCAAAAAGATAAAGATTTTGAGAGACAAATGTCTCAACATAAATCAAGCCCTACGATAGTTCTGACGCTTAAAATAACTTTATACCAGCAAAATTTAATAGGTCATGTTATCGAGAGCAAGTGAGAAATTGCAATGTTCAAAATACAAAATAAGTCCTGGCTTTAAAGTGACACTGACCATGATAACTGAAAATGTTTGGAAAAAAGTAATCAGGCTTCAGATAAGGTAGACCCTTAAAACATGCTGTTTCACATAAAACAACAATATGCACCCTGAGGTAATATTTGAGTAACATTTGAACCATATGTACTGTGTCCATAAAAAAAGAAGAAAAAAAGCCTCCCAGTAGATCAGGTTCAAGAGAAACAATCTACAAATTCCTTGGCAAATATTTACTAGTTGTGTACCAGGAAGTAATGGCAGGTCATTTGTCTTCACATTTGTTTTTTATACTTGAATTAATTGGCTTCAGTTTATGTGACAGAATAGTGAAAGACCTTGGCTAACACTACATTTGTTATCATTATTATGCATAATAAAACAAAAGGGAACACAGTCGGTTTTGTAGGATAATGGAAACCATTACTCAGTGCTTTATGTGGTTAAACTGCTTGGCATAACCAATAAACTCTAAGCTGTAGAAAACCAGAATCTGGTTTTAGCATATTATATATGCGCTGTGCACAGACTAATTCCAGGGGTTTGTTTAGATAATATTTTGAATATGTGTTGTTGTGTTATTGAATGCACTCACTATCTTTTACTTGTTGTTCATATTGTCTCAATGCTATATATTGTAGTACTTGTTTCTAGTTTTTCCAACAGTAGCATTGAGAGTTAATAGTTTAAGGTGTATTTATGAAACAACAGAAGTACTACCGTACTCTGTACATGCTTACATATACTTCACTCAAGGGTTAATAATTTTGTAGAATCGATGTTTTCCTGCATTTAATATCACTGACATTGGTTTTGCAGCAGGTTGGCAATTTCTGGACGATTCTTGGAGCCATGTTTATTTCACCTTCATTTAACTTTGACAATTAAAACAACAATGCTGTTTAAAATGCTCTCTGGCTGCAAACTGTAGAACTATCACCATGTGAGTTTAATCTCTACAATTATATTGACACCCAAAGACGATACAACAATGATCAAACAACTACCTACACTACACAAAATCCTCTCAAATACTCAAAATAAATGAAATATTCTTTTTTTCAAAAGTTTCAAGCAAAGTTTCGCTGTGTTTGTGGAGACGGAAGAATAACTTACTGAACTCCATTCAGGAAGGTAAACGGGTTGTTATGGTTAGGGTTAGGTATTAATATTATCTGGTTTGGGTCTTACTTAGCCATGTTTACATTGACAATCTATTGTTGAACGTTTCACTCTCTGTTTCCCCTTGCTCTCTTGTTTATTTATTTCTTGAACAAGGTCATCTGTCTCAGTGAGAACTTGCCATGGTGCACTGACCTTTCTCTTTGAGCGAAGGCAAAACTGGCACATGTATCCTGTGGTGACGACTGCACATCTAGGATGAAGGGCACAGAGAAGCCTTCTTGGAAAAGGTCAGAGCACAGTACACCTTTCACAGACACACTTGAGTCTCGTCCACTCTTTTCTCCCTCACCCCATTCTACACAAAGAATAGTGTTGTGTGTGCAAATACTGTTTCCATGATCATACTGTGTCCATGCAAAACCAAGTTTGTGTGTTTAAGCTCAACATGCACCACCATGACCAACCATTGAAGTTCTTTTCACTGTAATTTACATTTGCATTTTGCACCAGACACTGTGAACGATAATATGATCTATAGCTACAGTGCAAAAACAACATCTTAGTGCAGCATAATGTTATATCCGAAGTGCAACATCAAACTATTTATTTTGCTCAGTCATAAAAAGATCTCAAATACAACCGAAACAGAAAAGACACAATAAAAAATTTACTGCCCTTAGGTCAAGAAAAGAGCAGATTAGTTGAGGTGAAGTTTGAAATGGTGCGTCTTGAGACCTCATTGGAGCGACAGTACAAACGGAGAGGTGTGCAGTTGAAACGGTGGAGCATGGAAAAAGAAGCTCTTCAGTCTGAGAGTGCAAGGACCCGACTTTCTTTGCAGTGGGGTCACAAGATGACCCGATGTGGCACACAAATCAATGCGTATGGCTGGATGATTTCCTGTGAGCCGCGGCGTAAGTAAGGGTCAGGGTTTTCTGATCCTCGTGGTGATCAGCAGCTAGTGGAACAACCTCTGCAGGGGAGTTGTGTGAGCGTGTGGTGCACTTGAATATTAGGCAGGCGGCTGTAGTCTGGATGATCTGCAGAGGGTTTATTGCACACTCTGGTAGGCCGGCAAGGAGGACGGCACAGTAGACAAGACTACTGTGGACTGTGGCCCAGGGTTGACTACTCTGTCAGAAACAGATGGATCCTCTTGATGTTGCGTAGAAAAGACCAGCAACTCAGTGGCTTGCACGTTACTTGAGAGGCTGCCACAGAGATGTATTAATGTGTTGTAATAATGTAATAATGTGAGAATGTCATATTTAAGGCATGATTACTTGGTAACACTTGATACAGTGGGGACTGTACCAATTATATATAAAACATTACTTTGAATGTTAAACCCATTTATTATCTATTAGCTAAACATATGCACATGTTTGAACGTCTATGGCATGATTTATACACTCAATTTCAATAACATGGGTAAAAAAGTGAATAACTAGATAACTAAATCATTCTTGTTACATGTTTTGTTGGGTTTACTTAGTACTTTGGCAAATTCTTTATACAAATGTAGCCGATGTGTATCGGTGAAACTCACTCCTCAGGTATGTAACAGGCCACCCGCATCAACGAATAGCTAGCTTTTCGTTGGCGTAGTTGGTAGTGGTGGCGCTTGGGAAGCCAGAGGTGGTAAGTTCGAACCCAGTGCGGGACGATTTGCCCGATACCTCTGACGGAGCTTGCAAGACCACGTCTGTTACACTGGTGCCGTGACCCGGATCGCTAGGTTAGCATCAGCTAACCGGCCGGAGTGAGTTTGAGGGGTGAATGTAGCCGATGTGTATCGGTGAAACTCACTCCTCAGGTATGTAACAGGCCACCCGCATCAACGAATAGCTAGCTTTTCGTTGGCGTAGTTGGTAGTGGTGGCGCTTGGGAAGCCAGAGGTGGTAAGTTCGAACCCAGTGCGGGACGATTTGCCCGATACCTCTGACGGAGCTTGCAAGACCACGTCTGTTACACATATTAAATATAGAATACTCAGTGTAACTGTGGGTTAGTATTACTCAGTTTTATTAAAAGAAATATGGCATTGAACTTGTAACATAGAGTAGTATTATATCAAGTGTCAACCCTAACCCTAGTTTATCACAATACATTATGTGTGTGTACTTGTGTATGTATCTGCGCAATACAGTGACCATTGAGGTAGTATAAACATTGAATGATAATCAGATTGTTGAAACCAAACGATGGCAAAAACGTTTAGTTGCAAATAACTAAAAGCAAGACTCTGTTCTCTCAGACTTTTCTTCATGGTCGGCAAGTTCTATTGAAGAGGGCTCCATCTAAAGAAGGATGAAACCTGAGGATGAAATACAGTCCTCTCAATTATAACGTACATTACGTTCTCAAAAGCTTAAATGTATATCATGACACTAATTGGGTGTTACATGCATCATTGTATCAATCTGGAAGACACATTTTATAACGATGCTCAGAATATATCAGTAATACCTTCCTTCAATCATATTTCCCCTGTCACAATTTCACTATTCTGTCACAGTGGTTAAACACATGAAATTAAACTGCTGTACCATGACAACCCTGTCAAATGCAATGCATTTGCTAATAATTCAATGTAGCAAGACATGTATACGTCAGCATTAATATATCGTCCAGGTATTCTAATACATACAGCTGTTTCACATTTAATCTGCTGACCCTTCATCGTAATAACAGTAACATCTTCTGACGAAAGTTTTGTTAGCAATGTTGTGTGAGGCTGTTTTAGGAAAATGCATTCCTTACATTAGCTCTTTTGCTGCTTGTTGTAAAAAAAAAGAAATGTTCCATATCCAGTTCAATGTGTGGAACATATCAGACTGCTAATTAACGTAATAAAAGTATTGCTCACCTCCTTTCCAACAAAAGCTCAGTCATCCTGTTATCGTCATTGACGTCTCATTATAAGTTTAATGACCTTCAAAGAGGTGTTATTTCACCTGATGATTACAAACATTATCTTGTGAGTGATGATGTGTAAAAGGCCACAAATAGGCAGAAGTTCTTGATTCACCCTAAAGACAAAATTATGGATTCTCATTTAAATATGAGTGTGAAGCAGCAGTAACAGCATGAATACCAAGAGCAACTATTCCTATAATATACAGTAAGTACAGTACATATCGATGTAAAGAAAAACATGTCAGCACATAACATTCTACATGACACAAAAGGTCAAACATGAAAACAAGATGGGGAGTTGTGTGAGGCTTCATTATTGATTGAACCTTCTGTTGATTTTCAACATTTTAGGTTTCGTGGTTTTGTGGTTTTTAGTTATGGTGTTGTTTTAGGTTATAGTTTAGCTCCATCCGAAGGAAAGGTAGCCAGGACTCCACAAGCCTCTTGTTCAAAGTCAGCAGAATCCCTGTTTGATATTCCTCTCCATTGTTTGCCATTTGCTTCATTATACTCCTCATTATGAACTGTTTGAGCTGGAACAACATTGTAACTCATTCATGTTCATGCAGCGTATCCAGGAAGACAACGAGCCAATGGGATCCAATCCAAGAAAAGAATGGTATGCTCACAGATTTTTCCAATGTCTCTAAGACAACTGACAGCCTTTCAGTTACATTGAATGGCATTGTTAGTGTTCGTCAAAGATTGATACCAGGTACCTGATTTGAAGAAAGTGTCAGTGCCTATAAGGAGTTTTCTATTCACTACCCTTGGAAAAAGTCATACAAATGAGAACCCAAATGAAGTAAAACCATCCTTAAAGAGCCATGTCAGTCAATCATTTGACTATCTCTCTGACTCTCTTTAAAACATTATTTTAAACAATCTTAATTGTTTTAAACACATAGAACATAGAAAAGAACATGATCATTAAGGAAACCTTTCCTTCTACTAAAAAAGGTTTTGTTGAACAACTGAACCGTCCAAAGTTTATTCGGCCCCGAAGGGGTTTGTGCTTGTGGACGTGGCCTGGTCAAATAGACCTCTCCCAGAATAAAAGCCAAAAGCGGCTTCAGATGGTGTGGCTCATTGTTAGTGCTGACCAACCCACCCACATTTCCCTCAATGGGTACCATGGAGCCCTCAAGGATTCTGATCCTGTGTTGATAGAGTCCACATCACTGACTTAGGCATTATTGTGATGACTGCGTGGACATGTGCCCTCATGACCTTTCCAGATGGAACGCTCCAGTTCACTTACTCAGCAGTGTGCTTATTCGTTTGACCCAAAGTCACCCTTTGTGCTTGTCAAAATACCATACCATGAGTCTTGAAGATTGTATGATACTCACACGTCAGATACTGGGACAAGAAAATGTTTACTATTAACTGGAAAACAAGCCAAGTATAGATTCAAGGTTAAAATGTGACATGCTGTTTGCTTTTGTTTGAATAGTAAGTGGACAGTCACTTTTACAAAAATTGTCATGAACTTGTAGCAAGACCAAGAGTTCCATTCCGTTAAACAGTATAGCCCTTTTTATTGTGTTATTGCCTTTTGATTCATAACCCTATCCATGTCAGCCTAAGTCGACCACAAGAGAGTAATACTTAAGCTTAAGCATAGTTGCAAATTTGAATGTGTCTGCAAGGCAAATTATTTAAGTATTTAAAGCATGTAACAATTAATAATTCGATTTTGAAAGGTGAAATCCCCTATTTACCAAACATTAGTAGTGTCTTTTAGGTACAGCAATGTTCAGTCTTACTGCCAAATGTTTTGGGGATAAAAGCCTTAGTTTTTGAATAAATTGTACTGTAGGCCTAAACTGTAACTGTCTAAGAGCTTGGCTGTTGAAATGTTCAGTTGAAGGTTATGTTACGTTGGTCCTTTTGAATGGAATGGATCGTGGGAGGCCTAAGTTGATGGATGGAATTTATGTATGCTGTCAGTTATCATCAGATATAAACCGACATGGACTTGAAAGGGTTCATGAAGGCTTTGGATGTTTCTTAGCTGCAGTGATACCCAGACTGGTAGGCTATTTTGTACATGTCTGGTTTCTATGAAGGTGCTCAAGCTGTTTTCTTTCAACTCAATATTGGGATTTGTAAGCCTAGTAAATATTGACTTTGTTTGTGTTTACAGAAAAAGCATGAGCTTGAAGCACACAGCAACCAAACATTGCTAATTTTAATTCATTTTACTGGCACACAATGTGCCCGAGGTCACATTGTGACTTTAACATTTTTATTTAGATTTATTGATGTTCACATTAAGGGAATAATTAAACAATTTTTTTATCAACACAAATATGTAAATAAAGTAAACAATGAATTTTTACTAATCTCAATTGATTGGATCACAACTGATTGAATCACGTTCCTTCTCCAGTCTCATTTGTCAATTGATTTAATAAGCAATGAAAAAATGCCTCTGAAAGCATTTAGTGTCTGAACTGTATTGATGGGAATAATTGCAAGCAACTTTTTTGTCTTGTTTGTCTTGCTATTTCAGAGGCTTGGTGTTCATTTGTGCCAGAGAAGCCAGTTCATGGGAGAAAAAGTCTAACTTACTAAGCTCCATGGTCCTGAAATTCTCTTCTGAAATTCTTTTAACTGGATTATAGAGTTACGTTTGTAAAGTTCAAACAGTTGATGAACGTTAACATTATGCAAGAATGTAATTGCCATCACAGCGGCTGTTTTGTCTCGTTCAAGTTTGTGTAAATGTAAATTTGTGTTGTCTAAAGAATTGTTCCCCCTGCTGTGGTTGAACAGGTCTCTTTGAAAATAGATTTATCTCAAGGAGAATAAACTGTGTGTATAAGGATTTTCGTTCACTGCTCCTTAGCTGAGATATGGTTACTTTACATTTTATGACATTTGTACACTTCGTGAAGGTGGTAAGCTTGACAGAAAAAGACAAAAAATAAATAAACGTTCAAATATGTGGATGGTATAGCTATTATTGGAAGCAGAGATTTTTGAGGGCATGCTGTAAAACGTGCATACTGTAAAGTATGTGGCTATGAACCATCACAAATGGCAGATAATAGTTCTCCATTCAAGTGTACATTTTGGGTTATTTTTATCAAAAGTGCTTGGATCATCACTGGATATAAAAGACACTACCCGTCAGGTCTGTTGTAATACCTGACTGTCAAATACTGATGTGCCACACCGAGGTCTTCTACACCAGCTGATTGGCTGCTGCTCTCTGCATCACCAGAGTATTAAAGGAATTGGTGGCACCTGTGTCTTTTTTATTGATTTAGTATTTAACTCATTGCTCATTCTTTTGTAAGTTCAGACGGAGCGTTATTCAACCACTCTAAAGTTAATGCCAAACCGTGTCTCAACCTTAACCTGTCTTTACGCTCCTGTGTTAAGATCACTCGTCTCTCCTAGTCTGCCTGTTTATACCGACTGTTGCCTGTATCTTGACCAACACTCTTGGATTTTCTGTACTGCCCTGTTAGCCTGTGAAACAACCTCTTCCTGTCCCTGTGCTTGGATTTACTGCAGGCTAAATTTACTCCACACTGAGAGAAATGTGTCATGGTCTAACCTGGGAAATATGGAGAGTTAGCAGGGACAATGTTTGCGGAGCCAGCTGTGGCTGCGCTCGTGTAGTCTTTCAAAGATAATTAGAGTTCCATTTCTTTTGCATTGTTGAGCTTCAGAAGGTCACCGCAAATTGCAAATGATGTCCGTTTGTCGTTCTCCCTCAATTAGTCAAATGAATCATCGTCATCAGAGCACAGATCTACAGAGACACAGTTTCTTATCAGTAGTTGGAATTATGTGGTTATTTCCCCACATTGGTAACCGTGCAGGAGATAAATGGTTGCATTAGATTTTCCACAACAAGTGAAAAGATTACTGCAGTGTTTTCATCAAATTGCCATAATTACTTAAAGCTTGTAGAGACTTTATGAATACACACCCACTGACTGAGGAAACTGAAACTGAATTTCATTTATCATTCACATGAGAGATATTGATTACAAAATAACTTTTGCAATGTAATTTAACATGCAATGTTCATATGTATTACTCATTCAATGTCCGCACGTCTGATGGACCCATGCATATGGCATGACAATTGTGCCTATGGCCGTGCCTTGACACCAACGGCTGTACCTAGCCCCAGACAAAGTTCCAGTTTTCCCTGCCTTCGTGTCTGTCTCCATGGGTGATTTCCGGTCCTGGTCTTGTCTCTCTCTCCTCTAGCTCCCTGCACCTCCTGTCTCTGTTCCAATCACCCAGCTGTTGTCCATCTGTGATTACCCGGCCCTGTATATATGTGTGTTCCCCCTTGTCAATCCTTGTGGGTTCCTTGTCGTGTTACATGTGAGTATTCCCACCAGATACCTGTTTTGAGAAATAAATGTTTTGTTTCTGGAAGATGCTACCTTGACTGCCTCTCACCTCCTGCACTTACCCTGACAATAATATCCTTAGGGTAACTATACAGCCATACACATTTCTGTAGACTGTATGTGGCATTCAAAGTCTTACTCTGTCTTTGTCATCCCTGTTGGAGATAAAGATAACGAGGTGAACAGATCTTTCTTTGAGGTTCTCTCCCACTGGTCTCATTGGGTATCCTTCAGCTTGAGCTTTAGCTTTCCATGGGGAAGAACATCTTCAGGGATACATTTCGCTTTAACCTTACACAAAGTGATACAAGAATAGTATGGTCTTTAGAAGGTACAACCTCGTGGTCCTCAGCCCCTGCCAGCAAGCACATGTTGCACAAGATGTATCCTCAAGGTGCAAAAGTCAAAGAGTTAGAAAGTGTGAGTTTGTTGAGAACCCTTTTTGAGAGCCCAACATGTCTTCTTCCATGTATACTGTCTAGACATTTATTTGAAACGTGTATCTTTTCCACTTTATCTCTCAACTCATCCTGGCTAATAGAACTGTTTCATTTAGAAGAAATGGCAAATACTGTCTCGTCATAATGTAAAATTATGATATTTAACTTGGCAACAAATGTTGCTATCGAGTACACTGTTGTTGCCTACGCCACTCGACCTCTGGCCTCGTGGCTACGGCCGAACACCACCCATGGGAATATCCCTTACCTACCCCACTCGCATGAGTACTATATTGCTTAACCCTCGTGCTGCCTTCGGGTCACATGACCCAAAGGTTCATAATGAACCATCGTTGTGTTTACCCAATTTTACCCAATACAAAAACAAATTAAAATAATTTTCTTTTAACCTTTGCAATGTGGGGGGTCTGAGACAGCCTAGCTGGTAAAAGAAAATGCTTCACTTTGTCTTTGTATGCAGTAAATCTGTCGCAATACGACGGTGGGTCACAATGACTGATGGGTCAGAATGACCCGAAGATAACACAAGGGTTAAATATACACTGTGTGTGTATTGTGTATAACATTTAGTAGTGGTGGGTTAGTGCAGTGTTTTTTTTTTTTAAGGGGACTCCATCATATTTAAAAGATGCAAACAAACAAGTAGGGTCTGCATGAATACAAAAACATGCATTTGCCTAATTGGCGTACTTGTTTGGTATTTTGGGTGAAAACAAATGTTTATTTTTGGGGGGACAATAATCAACTACCTATGCCAACCAGATTCAACAGTTTGAATTAATGATAAGAAATAATCCATCTCCCTTCTTACAAGACTAAGACCTTGCATTCTGTCACAGGGCAACTGCAATGCATATTAATACATTTCCAAGCCAATAAATGTATTATTCAGGCAATATTATGAATGAAGTAATACGAGTTCTCTCTAACATTGAACTCCATATTCCCTCCAGACACTTACTGCACAATGAATTATATGATGATGAATATGAATAACCGTGGGACTTGCTGAACTAACATTTCTTAACCTTTTCATGTTCCTGTTAAATTTGCCTGAAAACGCCTAAACAGCATACCCAAAGTAAATTGGAAGCTGTTCTTGAACCATTTGGAGTACATGCATGTAAATGATCTCTTTTGAAAGCTGACACTCTGAAGTTATGTCCCCTGTTGTCAGGACCCCTGTCAGTCCTTCTAGTGTTGAGTAATAGAAGCTTGAACACAAGGAAAGTGAAAATTTCTATTTCCGCCTAGATTTTGTTTTGAAAACAGAGGCCTGAAGAGGCCTAGAGGTGGTAGGTATTATCTGGAAGACTAAATTGGACCACAGGTTGAAGCCTTACCCAATTCAAATCAAAAGTCAAACATAATACCACAATATATTCATATTTGACACATGTTTTTATAAGAGTACATCCAGGAATTTTCTAAAAGGGTCTTTTGGAGACTCCAAAATGACCCTTTGTAACCAAGGTCAAGGTCAAATAAAAAGGTATTATTTTTCATAATTGTTATCTCTGGCCCATCTCTGGTACTTAGAAATATCATATATAATAGCTAAATCCCTAATTAGTAATACTGAAACACAAAAACTGAAGCATGAACACATTGGAGTGCTTTATCTGATTCCAAGGATTGGCGCACAAAGAACACTGATTCTGTCAACCATATTGCGCAATCGACTGTTATTTTGAAGGCTCCACAGACGCATACAAATGAGGTATTGGCATTTTCAGCTAGCTGTCAGCTACAAGGCTAACGAGCTAATTTCAGAGCCAGTCGAAGCCAGTTCGAGAAATTTGTTTAGAACGAGTGTGGGGGGGGGGGGCGGGGGGGGGCAGGACGCACAGACCTAGTTGGCTTTAGAGGGCTGTCAACGGGGCATGGAAGCTCCTATTGGGTCGAACAAGGTGTCAATCAAAAGGGGAGGGTTCAACGGACATTTTGAGACCTTCATTTTGTAAATACTCCGTTGATAAATCGGAGAAAATAACACTTTTATGTGAACAAGTTGTTTCTTCCGTCGGCTAACTTGCATAATGAAACAAAGGATAATGGCTATTCATGAACGTAAAACATTGTATTTGGACGAATTACTTTACATGGTTAGATACTTTGAACCCTTGGGACTTACGCAGATCAAGTTTTGATGGCATGATTTGCACACCTGGACCTATTTGAACAACTTAGGGTGAGTACAACTTTTTTCTTTGGCATTGTTGAAGGAATGTTCACCGGAAAAAGACGTTGACTTTGCTTGCTATTGCGACTTGATCTTGAATTGGTTTATTTCAATGGAAGCACAAGAATCGTAGCTTTCCAACGATGTATAACATGTGTAGCGTCTAAAAAATATATTTTTTAGAATTTAGTGCGTCGTAACTGAGGAAGGGGGAGGCAGCATTTTTGTCTCGCGGGCGAAACAGGAGCGTAAACAGGTTAATTATCTAAAAAATTGGTCAAATGGGACCAGGTTAAATTGTTTGCCTCATGACATTTTCTTGTATTATATTTTCCTAGTCTTCTACATGTGGAACCTGTAGAAATTAACAATTGAACAAGCCCTTTTTTATAAATCTTGATACATTCCCAAAGTATTTGGGTCATGGCAAATTTAGCAATAAAAAGTTAGGAAGTACCTGAACTGCACTTCAGAATTGAAATATAATTTAAAAATTACTGCATTTTTATTTGTCGTGCATTGACTTACTGATTAAACCACACACTCAACTAATACACAAGCTGAGCCATGGTTATTCTTTGGTCTTCAGAGGGTCAACCAAGGTGCTTAGTCCTCAGGAAAAACAAACAGCAAAGACATTTCACCATGTGTCATCAAAGGTGGAATCTGGTTGATGTGACAAGAAATCAAATAGCCTTGGAGAAATTGAGATGGAGGAACAAAGAGCACATCGCCCTTTTTGGAAGAGGTTTCATAAATGTTACGTCACCTGTCCATCCACACACCTCACACACATACACTGGAGGAGATGTGAAGAAGATGAACATGTAAGACACTGGTCATAGGGAGATCTTGCTTCTAAGAAAGTATGCTTGCATTTTACATTTTGTTCTTAGAAAAAAACTAATAGTGTTTATGGTTAACTGGTTAAATGGTTGACAGTTTTATTCATAGCGACATGCAAAAAGGGAATATAGTAAGTACAGCAGATAATCAATGACAAAAAGTGTGCAATTCTAACAGTATTTCAGTGGTTAGTGCCAAGGAACAGTCTGTATTGAACCAGACACAGTACAACAATAACAAACTCAAATTTGAAATGACAAAATTCAGATGATGGGACAGTGAATTCAGTATTTCAGTTTTCCAATACCTTTTTAAACAATCGTTAGAGTGGGAAACACTTTCCAAGGTACCTTTGTTGCATGTCAATGCAAATAGCTTTAGTGATCCCTAAAGACCTGCCTTTTCCAATTCCATTTCATTAGTTTGCTTCAGAAGATCACAACCATATTAAACAGGCTAATTAAATCCATGCTTTGTATGCCACTTTAGACCTAGCAAAAAACAGACAAGCAGGTAATTGGAAATAGACCAGCCTTGTATGGTTGACTAGCTTTGGCATGCCTTTACTAGTGTATTCAATTTTAAACAGAAGTTATTTGTCAACAGACAACAGAACCATTTAAACGTTGTTGAGAATAAAATATTTTAAGGAGAGTGCATGAACATTTTTATGATTAGAACACCCATCCATCCATCCATTTTCTTTCCGCTCATCCAGAGTCGGGTGGCAGGGGCAGCAGGGTAAGCTTCCCTCTCCCCAGCAACGCATTCCAGCTCCTCCTGGGGCATCCCAAGGCATTCTCAGATGAGATGTATAATCCCTCTGGTGATTTCTGGGTTTCAACACAAAGGAATAACGGCTCTGCTCCTTGCTCCCTCTGGACGTCCAAGTTTCCCAACCTGTCTCTAAGGCTGAGCCCAGCCACCCTTTGGAGGAAACTCATTTCAGCCGCTTCTATTTGTGATCTCGTTCTTGACCATAGGTGAGGGTGGGAACGTAGATCCACTGGTATGGAAAGCTTGGCCTTCCGGCTCAGCCTCCTCTTCACCACAACAGACCGGCGTGACACCTGCATCACTGCAGATGCCTCACCAATCCACCTGTGGATCTCACGCTCATTTCTACTGTCGCTCGGGAGCAAGATCCTGAGGTACTTCAGCTCTGCTTGGGGCAGCAACTCACTCTCAATTCGGAGGGAGCATTCCACCGTTCTCCAGCAGAGAACCATGGCCTCAGACATGCTGGTGCTGACCCTCCACCCGGTCCAGTGCATACTGAAGATCATGGTCAGATGAAGCAAACAGAACCAAGATTAGAACACAACCAAGATTAGAACACATTCAGTCAACGTTCATCTTCCATTTTGTTATCTTCATATCTTCAAACATTTTAGACTGAAAGTTTAATCACAAATAACAAGACGTTCAATAACTCAAGGTCTCCTCAATAACATTGGCTAACATTTTTCATATTGAAACGACAGGCTATTAGTAACTCCCACACCTCAAATGCTCTGGACAGGTTGCTGATAGGACATAGTGATAATCCTTTAAAGACTTGGCTCATCAGTCATCACGTCATACTGTACATAGTTGCCCTGTTAGACATACTAACATAAAACAATAATAAGATAAGAATGTAATGTGCCATGGGAGGGAGCTCACTGCTGCAGCTCTGTCCCTGATGGCTTGAGTTGCAGGCCGAAACCATAGTGCCTATGGGATCTAAATATAATTTGAGTTTGATTTGAAGTGTTTTCATTATACAGGCAGACTAATTGGCCAATATATCTCATCAGTTGAAGACTTAGTACACAATTATTGGTGGTTTTGCATATGATCGACTACAGGTTTCACATTGACAGAATATTTACAACATTGAAAATATAATGCCTGCAATACATACCTAAGGTACTTGACGTTCCTCTCTGTGTGAGGTCATTGTACCTAAACCTTGTGAAACAGTTGAATTTGTGAGATCATGACCACTGAGAATCCATTTAACAAAGCTTAAAGTTTTTGCCCGAACCAAAGTGGTTTGAACTCATCAGCATTATATGAGGAAGTACTGGCAGCTGTGGGCGTGGTTGATGTTAGCCTGTGATACAGAAATAGACAGATGGTTCACACAATCACCTGCCAAGTATTTCCAAGCACGACTTCCCAGATGGTCATCTGTAACAAATCATCTGGCAAGTGAGGTTTTTTCAACCAATCCTAAAATGCAATGACAGGCGCTGTTAAATCCCTGTACGTGGTTCTAGACGAAGTTTGTATGAGCAGTTTGCAAGAAATAAATATAAATGTGTTTGCCATCATGTTGAGCTGCACTAACCGATGGAGCCTTGGATCCCTTCAATATGGTATCCTAGTGGTCTCCACGCCAACTGAGTAACATCTGTATCTGAACTTCAAAGCCCTTTGACTTTGTGCTACAATGTAAACCTAGCTATTGACTTTGACTTTTTCAATGTCACTATCTCGCAACGTGCCACAAACAGTTATGGCATTTTGATCTCTTGATTTGAAGGAACCCTTCAACCCCAGTCATATCAGATTACCGTAATTTTAATAGGTCTCCTTTTCTTACTGACATTAC
This sequence comes from Osmerus eperlanus, assembly GCF_963692335.1. Classification (NCBI taxonomy): domain Eukaryota; kingdom Metazoa; phylum Chordata; class Actinopteri; order Osmeriformes; family Osmeridae; genus Osmerus; species Osmerus eperlanus. The sequence continues at coordinate 7,336,196 of NC_085026.1, read as the reverse complement.
AATAGGGCTAATTTCTATTTAAATACAGGAGCCAGGTGTCCCTCCATTTTAGTCTTAATTATTCATTCAATTTGTCAAGTCGAAACGCAAATTGAGATCATTTTGACCCTCATTACGCTACTGAACTCATGTAATTGCTTAAATAAGATGTATTTAATTACATGCTCAAGTAGTTATATTGTGGATCCAATATGCAATATGTTGACAAGTACAGGACGTGAAAACTCCATACAGATAAATTCACTAAGAGAAGTGATGTGGTGAACAGCATATTGCAGAATATTGCTGTTCAGTACAAAAGAAACGTTGTTCTTCAAAAAGATAAAGTGACATAAACTTGCCTCTATATCTTCACTAGATGTCGAATGCTTGCAAAAATGTTGTCTTTGACAGGAGTGTGTACATAATTGTTTTACCGTTGTCTTTATTGTAAAAGATGTATTTTGCAACCTGTCTCCAATCATCTGTAATCTGTTTGAAATCATACATGGATACAGTAACATCTTCTGCATAATTAATTATCATAATGGAGATTAGATTTCGCACCACAAATATTTGTGTGTATGTAACAGAGTTTAAAAGGTCAAACAAGCGGTTTTCCATTAAATTCTATCCACACAATAGGATTTTTTATTGTTTTCCAGGTACAGCTTTTATACAGCCATTCAAACGAGGAATCCAATCTCTATTAATCGAAAATGTAAAATGCAAAAAAAAGAGCAAACTTTCATATCTTTGTTGTCAAAAGGTGAACGGGAAGCATTATTTTAAGTGGCTTATTATTATGCTTGCTACTAGTGTTATTAGAGATGCACCCATCCACCACTTCTGCTGGTTACCATGGCGATGAAAATGAACTGCCGTTGTCTCATGAAGGCTGAACTTCTGCGTTGTGGGGACGCCATTTCCTCACTTGATATATTCAGCCTAGTTAACTGGTAATAAAGTTGTCTTCTGGAATAAATCTAAGATCTTAGCTTTGTGATTTCAGTGTTTCATAATTCCATGCCAAACTAATGCACTCAACTTTACAGTTACACCACCTATGTTTAAATTCTAACTTGTTTACAATGTAAATTGATTAGTTTAAAAACTCTGATGCCTTCAATATGTAAGGCACAATGGTTAATCTTTAGGTCAATTTAGTTTAAAGTAATAGAGCATTATCTGCATAGGCTAAATTGTGTATATATAATTAGATCATAGTATAATATAATTCCTTTTTACATGGCAATGACTATGAATAAAATATTGATATTTCAAAAATATAATGAAAAGTGGTGGGAGTGTCAAAAAGATACTTTTTATTAGCCATTTTTTTTATTAAACATCACTCTTCATTAAGAAATATAGTCACTTAAACAGTCAACGTGTAATTTAACAACTGTTATGAATTCAGCATTGTGCTCATAGATACAGGCTTTCATGTCCAATTTCACATCTCAATTCGAAGCTCTGAAAACGACTCTGAAGATATAATTCTGATGAATTAATGATGACTGGATGCCAAAAATGTCAAATAGGCCACACCAAAGAAAACACATTGATATCAATGGTCTCAAATGGAGATCTAAAAAACTGTTACATAACAAGATGACATTCAGATTGCACTGCGTAATTTTCCCCCTATCCGCAATGGGGGCAGAGGGAGCCACCAATTGGATGCATCAAAGTCAAAAGACCTTTAAAAGCTAATTAGTTTGTCCTTTCAGGAAGGATTATGTGCTTGGGTTATTATGTGCTTGGATCCCATCACAGCCATGTGATTAACCAATAGTGTGTATGTAATGTTGAGAGTCTTGGATATACCACAAAGCACCAAAACATTATGCAATCACTGTGAATGAGCAGAGACAAAGCATGGATTTAATACAAATAGCTGGACATTTGTTGCTGTTGTTTGTTGCATTCAAGATAATTTACACACACACATGTACATTTTCAAGTGTGCCTAGCCTTCAGTGAAAGGTACTGTAACGAGTGATTAGGATAACAAATGTCACCAAATTGTTTTAAAGTACAAATATAATACAAAAATTGGTGATGAGAAGTACACTTGTGACAATGGGGTGCAACATGAGAGTTGCGTCCACTCTTGAAAGCGATTCAACAAGGTGAATAAAGCTGATGTGTTTAAAAAAAAATCAATGTGGGCCAAGGCACTCAGTTAAAACACCTAGAAGTGTAAATAGTAGTCTGGTTTAAATGTATGCAGGTACTGAATCTGATTCATCCTTCCCCTTAGGACCAGTTTTCATCAGAGGTTTGTGTTTGACTCGTTCAACACATACAGACAGACCCACCCAAAAAGGTCAGAGGTCAGGAAGGTCAGAGAACAGAGTTTATAGTCGAAAGAAAAAACAAAGATAACATACAGTCACAGATGTTTGTCATTCAATCAGGCGGACACTACATCATAGACACTTGACTGTCATCAGTACATAATACAGGTTACAGTAGGAACACACATGAACGAATAATAAGACAGAATACATGAACAGATAAAAAGGCAATAGCTGGTCTACTGAATTAACATAGGCACATAAGAAATCCCTGATTTCTCCTACACCACTTAGAGATAATGTAACACAGGGGTGGCAACTCTCCTGCTGCTAAATTGGGCTGTGATTTTATCACAGAGCCATTGCATTGTGGGACTGCAACAATGCAGAAAACAGCAATCGCCCTGATTGGTTCTCTCTGTGTGTGTTCATTTGTGGGTCGCCCAGGATTGATGACCTTGCATGCATTCGAGCGTAATGAGCCTTCTGTGAGTCATAACTGTAAGACAGCCAATCAGAAGAGAGAAGGAAGGTGAGTTTGCATAATGAGTTTGATTCCAATTTACTGAAATTGACATCCACATGAACGAAAAAAATTAAGAATTTGAAAGAGGAATTCTTTCTTTTCCAATCTGATGATGAAAAGTTCAACCATCAATATTGACTTTAGTAGGACCAATTCATTTCGGCACAAATTCAATACGATTGAATGGTATTGAGGATTGAGGATACTTTTTGCCAGAATGACTGTAATTACAGGATTCATTATATCAGAAATCAAAATGAACAAATCCCCTTCTGCATTTTTTCTTGTTTCAGAACGCACCTTGTCAGTTAAGATCACAAATGCAGACGTTCAATGTACAGAAACTGACAAAAGAGTCTTGTAATTCAAGATCACATTTTGACATCCAATTAATTCAAATTGGTCTACTCATGAATTAGTTTGAATTGAAGATATTTAATAGGCAAACATGCTTTGATGTTATGGTTCTGCTACGGTTATGTTAGGGTCCTGCTTCAGAACAGCTCTCTGCCTGAGAAGCCTGTCTGTAAGTTTAGGTATAAAGCTACATTATATTTTGTATGTAATTTTGGTGTCATTGTCAGATGAGCATATGAGGTTATTCCTCTTAGTCTGCCCTGTTAAGTCTTGGTGAGTGTGATCAAACATTAAATAAAAAAAAAGTGTGGTGCTTCAGCCAATTGTGTAACTGTAGTATTACATACGTGAAAACGCCATTTTAGACAAGTAAAATGTCTAAATGACTATTGTGCGATTGTGTTGCCACTCACACACAACCTGATTTCACCCGAATGTAAAGCAAAAGAGAAAAAAAAGAGAAATATCCTTTGTCTCGTACTTCCCTGGCACAATGTCAGAACAAAATATGATGAATGGATCGAATAAAAACCTTGCCGGGCCCCTGCTCACATCTCTTCTTTGATTTGCACACACTGCTTGAGCTTTCACAGCTGGTTTGGAACTGGGTATCTATATATGTATCTGGGGTGTGTGTCTGTGTGTGGTTTGAGGGACTGCTCTCCCTGGGTTTGGTAGATAATGGCATTTGTGATGGCTGGGGAACACCTGAAGCCCCCCCAACAGAGAGAAGAGCTGCCAAAGCTGGAGTGTGGTGGTGGCCATAGTCCTGCTGTCAGGGAGGAACTTTCTACTCTAGAATTACGACAAGGCATCCACGACGAGAGGGAAATAGCATGCAAAAGTGAGTCGTAAAGAATGAGATAGATTGAAATAGATAGGGGAGAGAGGAAAGAGAGAAATATCAATATTGATTGGGGGCAGAAATGGAGGGCTAAAAAATAGATGGAGAATCCTGTGAAAATAAAAGAGAATACAGTGATGAAAGCCAAGACGTGGATTCGGTTGGGCCAGCTTGCAGAGGAGATGCACAGAGGCGCACTGTGCACTCGTTTCTCTAAAGCCTCCATTTTTTACGCCACAGCCATCCATCCCTCTCTCTTCCCAAGATTCTAGAAAAAAGCCCCTCCTTTCTCAGCCTGTCAATCCTAAACATGGTAAGTAGCACTCATAACATCCATCTGCAGCATGGGTACACAGATAAGCCTGATGACTGGGCATTCAAGGCATGTTTTTGTGGTGATACCCAGTTGTTGTGGTGATGCCTTGGCACACAGTAACCTGGCAAAAACTGGTGTGGCATGTAGTGGTCCAGCAGAAATTTCTCTCGCTTTTGTCAACCACAATAAAGCTCCTTTTTGGAGGATAATGATTTTGTGGAAGTTGCTACCAGTATTATTTAATCGAGAATAAAGGTTTTGAGAAGAGAACATATTGGTTTTTAATGATAAAATATTTGATTGCACTAAAAACATATTGAAAACCAACATATAAAGTATGTAACGTTATATGGAGAACAAGTGCTAAAAGTGATCAGTGCCAAGGAATGGTCTGCATTTTACATGCCCCAACAATCCCAACTAAGTTTTTTCTTTGTTTCCCCTGCAGATAAGACTACGAAAACATTGTTTCAAGTATAATATTATAGGGTTAGGATTAGGGGTTAATAATATAAAGCACTGAAAAAATGCAACACGTTTGATATAGAAAGGCTTGACATGTAGAGACCTTGTAATGTTATACCAAAACCTTTGACCTTGGCGACGGCTCATGAGATATTCATCTCCACAACAGTCTTTTTAGGATCTGCAGTATGTCGGTTGTGAACAATGACGGATATATCTTTCCTCCAAAAGGCTATGCTGTCACCTTTCTGAAGGGAGGCTCTTTGTCTTCTAATGACTTCTATCTCAGGATTTCCTCTCTAGGAGAAGGGAGTTGAGGAGACTTTCCATAGTAAATGAGTGCATGGATGACAGTTGACATCTTAATAAAGAAAAGGGGAGGGGTACCATTTGACACGATTAAGGCTAACCTTTAATATTATGGCATTGAGACGAGCACTTTCAACAGTCGTAGGAGGTACTGTAGGTTAGAATCTTTTTATTTCATATTTTCTGCTGAATCACTGATTCTGAATAACTGCCACGATAAAAAAAAAAACAGAATAACCTTCACCTTCACCAGCAGAAGAAAAATGTCTGCCCTTCATAACCCTAGGGTTGGATTGAAAAGATATTGACAAAGAAAGAATCAAAGCCCTGCAGAGACTATTTAAGGAAATATCCCCAGACATCCCTCATGTACCTAATAGCCTCACACAACTCTGGGGAGTGGAAAAACACTGACTAAACCATTCATTAAACTACTATACTGTGGTACTGAATTTTTAAGCATCATCCACATTTAGTAGGTACACGATTAGTGTCTTAAAACCATCACGGAAAATTGATTTTTTTTTTTTTTTGGGGGGGGGGGGGGTAATTAACAAAGGGTGCTCCTATGTCCACAGTATTTTATAAATACATTATTTTGTCTTTGACTATACTTCTGTCTGGGTGAGATAATTGCATGAGGGAACAGTACAGTTTAAGGATGAATGTTTCATTCCATTATTTTGGCCAGTGGTGAGGCTAGAAAGCAAGCGCTGAATTTACAATCTCATGCTCAATTTGTAGAGAGACGTCCAGGTTACTGCTCGGAGCCTTGGTAAACTAAAAAGTATGTTTCCATCATACACTACACTTGTTCAGACTAAACCGCACACATTATGTCAGATAGATATGATCTAAACCACTGGTGTGTCGTTTCTCAGACAGAGCAGTCAAACCCCAGTCAAAGCAAGTCTGGTTGAGTGACAAGTGGTAGGGATAGTGATTACAACAATATCACAGCCCATTTGCCCTTTATTTAGTAGTTAAGTAGTGTTCCTGAAATACATTGGAATTTTGAAATCAAACCAAAGTGATTTGTGATAAACTAAAGGTATGGGTCCAACACATGACATTGTTAATGTTAATGCAGCCAGAGTTTGAGTCCTGATGGGAACTTGTGGTGTCCATCTCAGTGTCATCTCACTAGGCTCTCATAAATGTTTTAGCAGGTCTGGTCAGGCTCGAGGTCGCTGTCACAGAGTAGAGTCTCCAGAGAAACAGACTTGTCTTGCGGGAGCAGCATGAAGAGAATTTATTCCCGCCCTTCCCTGATGATTTGACATGCTGACTTTTTCAAAACTGCCAAGATTTCAGAAAGCCCAAAGTATATAAAAAAGATACGTTTGACCTCCAGTTCCCTTTTCAAATTCAAGTTGGTAACATTACAAATGCTCTACCTGATGATACTGTATGTGACATCTGCTGCGGACCATCATTTCAAATGCAATTCGTGGAAGGGTAGGTGCTGCATGCTAGGTATAGATACTTAATCTATGTCATCAAGCTGTGTAAGCATTCTATTAAAAGACTATAATGGATTTTCTTCCCTAAAAACTTTACCTCTCATCACAACACTGACCACTTTGTTCTGTTTTTTTGTTGTTGATTTTTCTGACTATAAAGAGACTCTCTTAGCCACTGTAATTCGGAATTTATGTCAGTCCCTGGTTTCAATGAATAAAAACAAATAGACGATGCATCAAGATTTCTGCCCCTAGGATAAACACTGCATTACTCCTTGGTTGAAGTGGACTACGTTGGGTCAGGAAACCAAATTTAAATATAATTCTGTCAGCTTATGATAAATGAAGTATTCTGAGCGTCCCACCCATTTCCTTCTGCCAGAAACATTTTTAAAATCTCCTGCAATGTCCTCCATTTACCCTTTTGAAAAGGTAACTGTTGTTGGAGCCATCCAGACTGTCACCCAGTTTATTCAGGAAATACGACCACATGAGTGATGTGGCATTTCAAAATGCTACCAAGCCGGCTGTTTGTAAGAAAGGCACAAGCGAAAACCCTTGTGAAGATTTAACATTATCAGTTGCTTTTTTAACAAGTCGGTACAGAGTATGTCAATTTACCGCCACAGTCGAAACTTAACTGTGAGTGATATGATGTCAGAGCGAAGAAAAAACATATTAGGAGATGAAACAACACAGCACTGATGTTTCCAGAGCTTTGGGACAGCAACATTTGAAGGAAAAAAGTTACGCAAAAAAGTACATTTGTCCTTAAGTAGAGCCAACTTAATTTCTTTATAAAAACATTTTTGGAGGTTGTATTTACTATATTAGGACTGAACAGTACAATTCAAAGTACATTAACAATAACATGTGAAGGACAACCAATATGTGCATGCATGTCCACAGTATGTGTGAGTAAGAAACAAAAAGTGGTTTGCATTATGTGTGTGTGTGCTTTGAGAGTGTGGGGTGGTTCTGGCAGGGCCTTGCACTGGATGTTCCCTTGCAATAAACATACTGCCAAAGCTGAATTATGCAAGGACATGAACATGTTTCAAAGCTGACAAATCATACATTATTTAGGTAGGAGAATTACCTTTGTCGGTACCCACATTTTTACAATTTCATTGTTTACAGCTCCCAATAGAAATTGTGACCAATACATTTGTCTTTTCACAGTAGCACACAGTAGTAAATGTGCTCCAATGGACAGAACAATTTGCATGCAGCAGTCAAGCAGACTCCTGCAGTAGTCCCTCAGAGAAGAAGTGACAAGGGACGGCTTTCGGACGCCATCCCTTTCAAATGCTCCCACTTGAGACTACTGTACCTTTAAAAGGCTCCGCTGGAGATAACGACATTGCGATGGAACCCGTAAATGTCTCGCTTAACCTGAGGGACGAGCGTACCATTACCCAGCAATTCCAAGGGGGATTCTCACTGTAGAACACCTACCACACTTTACTGTTGTCTAAGATGTTAGCAGTTACCCATTTTGCCCTCACTTACTTCACTTTCCTCATCAGTGCCTCTTCATAGTAGCAATATTACATGTTGACCTGCTGGGAACACAGTGCATAGGAGAAATAAGGGGGCTAACAGCAATTTTTGCTTCATGCAGATGCACAACAATAAGTCAGCAACACAATTTCTGATGGGCAAGGAGAGAGAACAGCATGGGTAGCCACCTGTGTTTTTATTGATAGAATCAAACGGTTTATTATAAAGATGAATGATGATGCATAATGTTGCAAACAGCAGGAGATTTGTGGGTACCCTATCCTTTTTAAAGACTATATCTTGGTAAACATTACCTTCTTTCGCACCCAGATTCCTTACAGTTTCTTCAGCAACTTACTATCAATATTTAGGAAATAATGCGTCATTATAAAAAATATTATAAATTTTCTTACAATACCCCTTCAGCAATTGTAAATATATTATAGTATGAGGTACATTGAGCAATGGCATTGCTACAGCGGTGATGTGATCTAGGAAATAATTGATTTGACTCCTCCACAACATTTCTCCATCTCACTCATAACGCAGTTCTTTTAACTAAGTAAGTTTAATTTCTTAACCCTGTACAGCACAGTATCTATGCCATTGTGATAGGCTACATTAAATCACTTTCAACCTAATGTAAACTTCCATGATGTGTAGAACTCATCGAATGTTTAACAGTGTTGCTCTTATGAACCACCATAGCCACTGAGATAGGACAAATCAATTAAAGGTGTGTACACATGTGCATCATGACAACTTACCAAACACTATTGACTTAAAGAGTTCAGGATTTCCATCCCTCCTACACAATATACTTTATTTATTCCTTTCACAACCCTTAATTGGTGTAGCGTTGTATGGGTGCTAAGAATAAGAAGGCACCACCTTAATATTACTTTATGGCAGATCAAGGAAAACATATTAGAAGATCTTGCCAAAGACTGAACATCCAAAGTCCTGTAAAGCAGGGGTCTGTGAGATTCGTAGTTTGTAATGAGAAGTGTATTTTGGAATATCTTGGTAAACAGTCCTTGCAGTCATCTATCATTCCTGACTGGAGTCATGTCTAGGAAAACCCTTTGAAACATTTTGGGAAAGATAAGGATGCCATAAAATGCATATTTTCCAATGTACAGCCTTGGCCAAAAGTATTGGGAGCGACACACATTTTGTGTTTGCAAAGCTTGCTGGGCCTTGGCATAAAATGACTGCTAACATAATTTCAGTAAGTCATATCATCAGCACAGGGGAAAGTGTGAACTAGTTCTAGCCAGGTGAAATCACTCTATCATTCTGATTGGATTTTAAGAGCAGATTGACTGCTGTAAAAGAGGGGACTATTTGCATATATTGAACATTTTCGCCCCAAAAAAGCTTGAAAAATATTAAATGTGCCTTATTGTATTTCAGTATTCTTTAAACATGTGAAAACATTTTCCTCAAATACTGAACCAGCAAACTTTGCAAAACACAACATTTGTCACTGCCAAAACTTATGGCAGTGACAAAACTTTTTGATGATTTACTGTGGTTCCTGTTGAAGAAGGCAACCTTGCATTCATGATGATTCTTACCATAGTGTCAGTCAATAAGTTTTGGTAATGGGTTTAGAGCGGATTGGATGGTGGTGAGAATGCTGTCTTACTGGTGTGGTGTTGGAAGACACTGCTACATTGGGTTTACTGTGGTTCCTGTTGAAGAAGGCAACCTTGCATTCATGATGATTCTTACCATAGTGTCAGTCAATCATGAAATACTTACAGTATACTAATGTGACCTTGAGTAACCTGACTCTACCACTTAGTTGTTGAGTTTCAACCTAAAAATGATTAATTCAGTGTATTGGGGTTAATGTAAGGACTATATTATTACTTGTGCCAATCTGCACCCTCTTGCCACACAGCTGAACATAGCAGAGAAAGGCCAGGGGTCATTTGAGTCTATAGTGGAGTAGAGATTCCTCTGCAAGAGGTGAGGAGGACATTCATTCGTTTAGTCTTTGTCAGACATTATCTACCGCCACCCTGCCACCATACACACACACACACCTTCCTCACTCCATGCCCCAGGCACAGTGACAGCAAGCTCCCTTCATCGCCTTGAATTTACACGTCCAGGGGCATTACCATAATGACCGTGCTGTCAAAAACATGGCGAGAGACACATAAGCCATTATTTTCCCACCCTCGATCGCTGACCTGACCTTTTCACTGTGGTCCTCGCCAATGGACATTAAACCAGTGTCCACCATATTACCACACTGTCAGACAGTAGGTGCAGGTGAAGTAATAGCATGACAGTTGTTGTTAATCTCATTGAAAGGGGAGTAGCAAGACCTCCACCTCAAGTGAAGGGATGGTTTACACTGCTGGTTTCTAAAGTACAGTATATTCTGCAAAGTAATAAAACTGTTTTCACATAAAATTTTGCAGCCTACATTAGTGTAGGTTGAGTCTGATTCTAGCAAAGTATGCGGAGCGACCTGTTTTTTCAATGTGAGAATCTTGACATTGTGATCATTTCTTTTGAGTAAGCAACGCCAGTTTGCCGACCGCTCTGTCTGCACACATTCTTGCTCAATTCAGTTTGTAATTAAACCGTTGCTGGTCTTGTGTTTTGGCCTGCCCTCCCGGATCTGGACCCCTGGCAGCAATGAATATACGGCATCAGCTATTATTAATAAGGGAACGCTAACCTCCTGGACTTCCTGTGTTCACAGTGAGAAAAGTCTATCAGACTGGCCTTTATGGAATAGTGTGGAGTTTGCAAACATTCTCTCATCATGTACCAGAACAACCTACATTAAGATCCCCAAACTGTATTTTATGGTCTACTACAACCTGTAATATTACTGAATAATGGTCTTCACCATTTTAACAATCTGCTTTGTTGATGTGGGACTGTGATGAAGGGGCCATCAACAGCCCTGGTACACTGGGGAAACCCCATCTATCTCTGAATCCACTGAACCCATTAAGATCCCTCAAATCAGTCTGATTAAGCATGACTTGACCTGATGTTCCCTCCAGGATCACAATGACTCGTATTGAGAGACTTGTTGCTCTTGTTGGTTAGTTGTAACGGTTTCAAATTCTTGTACTCGCTGTGAAATATTGTACTTTTTTTTCTTTCTTTTTCTACAGGTACACTCTTGCACTCTTGTGGGGAGTTTTATGTTGTTCAATTGTAACTTGTTTAACTGCCATGCAGGTTCTTCCCTTTGGCACTTATTTGGTTTTCCACAATGTATGCTTCATGTTTTGGCTGCTCGCAATGTTTGGGGCTATCTCGTTGTTATGATCAGTGACCTATGCTCTTTTGTAAAGCTCTCTCTTGGAAGTCGCTTTGGATAAAAGCGCCTGCTAAATGCATAAATGTAAATGTAACAGTCCTCCACTGTCGAACATATCCTGTACCAAGTTATGTGCTGGTCAAGGTAAGGTCTCAACTATTGGCAGAGGTAGATAAATGTGTTCCTGCCATTTCTGAAATTGCAAAGCCATTCATTGTCAGTCCAAGTGTCATGGTCATGCCCCAGTTTTTCCCTAGAGTGTTGTTTTTGAGTTGGTATCCCTTAGTGTGACTGTGCTGTGGTTCGGTCTCTCTCTCCATTTCCCCTGGTTACTGGTTACCAACACAACTGTGTCTCGTTCCCAATCACCCAGCTGTAGTATATTCAATCACCCTGCACTATGTCTTCCTATTGGAGACCCTAATCACCCTGCCCTATGTCTTTCTATTGGAGACCCTAATCACCCTTCCCTATGTCTTCCTATTGGAGACCCTAATCACCCTGCCCTATGTATTTCTATTGGAGACCCTAATCATCCTGCCCTATGTCTGCTCCTCTTGTCCTGTCAAGCAGGTGCAGAACAGAGTGGACCCAAACACAGGCGAGCATCAGAAGAACTTAAGTTAATTACTTAAACTCAAAATATATAATAAATGCAACAAAGGTACACAGTTGAAAACCAGGAGGAGAAACAGGCGAAAATTAAGGAGAAAATTGGGACTGAAATAGATTAATCACACAAAGACCATGACCAAAGGGATTAACGATGTGGCCGTGGCTGGGATACCAGGCCCTTGTGCTTTCCCATCAAGTGCAAAACCTTGGTTCTGTCCAGCATGATCTGTTAACATAAACAGAATCACAGTCACAAGTGTTTGTCACGACTGGCTCTTGGACCGTGGCGAAAAGGGGAGTCCACACATGGGGCTCAAAGTTGAACAATGATTTATTCACCTAAAAAGGTTGTCACAACAAGCTATGGGATAAAAACACAAAGGTCCCCCAAACCACAAAAAGGCAGCAAACAAGCTCACAGGTCAAGGGGAGTCCAAGTCCAGGGTCCACAACACTTCCATTTCTTTACCAGTGTGCATGTTCTGTTTAGGAAGGTCTGGAATACAAACTCAAATAACCAGTTTTGTATGTGAGACACCACATTGACTCAAATACACTAACACTACTTGGAAAAGCAAGAATTAAGAGGTGAAATGACTGAGAATGGACATCAGTGAGCATTTATCTGTATACTATTTTCTTGTGATTATAATTTTTAAGATTACCTTATCAAAGGTTCATATTGGGTCTGACGTAAACTAGTTTATGGAATAATTTTTAATAGTCTTGGTGTCAGAAGTTTCACCATGACATTCAAAGTACATAACATTTACATAACATTTGCATTTATTCATTTAGCAGACACTTTTATCCAAAGCGACTTCCAAGAGAGAGCTTTACAAAAAGTACATAGGCCAATGATCATAAACAACGAGATAGCCCCAAAAACATTGCGGGTAGCAAAAACATGAAGCATACATTCTGAAAAGCAAATAAATTCCAATAGGAAGAAATATAAGAGCATGTAGTTAAACAAATGACAAATTAAATAACATGGACCTCAAAAGTGCAAGAGTGTAGCTGTAGAAAAGCAAGCAACAATAATATAACTTACAGCGAGTACAAGTACTAAAATCAGTTAAAACTAACCAACAAGTGCAACAAGTCCCTCAATAAGTGTCATTGTGTTCCTGGAGGAAATAACCTAACATCGGATCCAACATATCTTTCTTAAGTACCGTTGTACTCCCGAACAAGTGCGTCTTTAGCCTTTTCTTGAAGTCAGTGTCTCTGATGGAGGTGGGGAGATGATTCCACCATTGGGGGGGCAGAAAGGAGAAGAGCTTGGGTTGGGAGCGGGCGCTCTCGAGAGGTGGGACCACCAGACGGTTGTCAGAAGACCGAAGGTGGCGGGTGGGGGTGTAAGGCTGGAGGAGAGACTGGATGTAGGCAGTTGCAGTCCCGTTCACCGATCAGAAGGTCACTACCAGGGTCTTGAATCTGATACGGGCCGTGATGGGTAGCCAGTGAAGGGAGATGAGGAGCGGGGTAACATGGGAATGTCTGGGTAGGTTGAAGACCAGGCGGGCTGCTGCGTTCTGAATCCTCTGGAGAGGGCGGGTGGCGCATGTTGGGAGACTGGCGAGAAGCGAGTTGCAGTAGTCCAACTTGGAGAGGACAAGTACTTGGACGAGCAGCTGGGTGGAATGCTCAGATAGGTATCTCCTGATCTTCCGGATGTTGTAGAGGGTGAATCTACATGACCGGGAGACTGCAGCAATGTGGGCCGTGAGGGAGAGCTTGGTAACCCCGAGGTTCCTGGCAGAGGATGAGGGGGTCACCATCGCAATTACATAACTATCATTTTTCACCTCTTCTCTATTTCTATGATACTGTACAATGATTTATTTCTCAGTATTCTTTGGGCTTTACACTCTGAGCAGTGCTCTTGGACAGAATTGAATGAGAATGGGTTTAGCCTTTTATGCACAATGTTTGCAAGGCAAAGTGATTTGGTGATGAAGTGTATTAGTATTACCTGACATGTCTGTACAGCTTTGACATTTTATTAAAAGTATCTCAATTATTTGTATTATGCTTCTATTATTATCAGGCATCAATTGCACCTCCGTTAAGCCTAAAATCATTGTTTGTAACCGTTGCTTGGGTCTGTTGGTTTGCCTTGATCTTCACAGTGAATTACTATGTACTATTGCACATAATAACAAACATTTACATGTAGTCATTTAGCAGACGCTTTTATCCAGAGCGACTTACAATAAGTACAGGGACATTCCCCCAAGACAAACATCTTTTAGTCCCACAAATGGCTCAATATAGTATTTCCAAAATTCTTTCTAATAAAATTGTTTTTCGTTAGCCCTGAAAGGACAGATTTGAGTCTCAATGACGTTCTGAGTAGATTGTGTGGTGGATAGTTGCCTGGTCAATCATGGGCTTTTGAGGATTGGAAGCTTCTCAAATCAAGTGTTTCTGTATGCAAGAGGCAACGCATAGCTCAGGGCTAGTATGAAATCAGATGTTGTTTGTATAACCCTTTTTACAAGCTTTGTCACAGAGGGAGGGAGAGAGAGAGAGAGAGAGAGAGAGAGAGAGAGAGAGAGAGCGAGAGAGAGAGAGAGAGAGAGAGAGAGAGAGAGAGAGAGAGAGAGAGAGAGAGAGAGAATGTGAGGATGTGGAAGAGCAAATAAGTTACAGTAACTGTAATTGCGATGAGGTGATATCCCGACATGGTTCATAAGTATGAACTACTAGACTAACTAACTTTGAATTTCACATTTCTTTTGGAAACCGTGTAGGACAGCAGACATTTGGCACTCTCGTGCTTCTTAACCTTGTTGAACTGAATATCGGTGACGATTACCTTCGATATCCACAGGGAATATCTCTTTAACTTTTTGTCTTCCTCTCTTAATTTTTGGAGCATCTCAATTGTCCAATTACAAGGTGAATTAATTTGATTGCGGTATGAGAAACCCTCTGGCTAGATTAGCCCTCAAACACTGCACACCTGCTTTTCTCATCAATGATCTCCATTCCCCTAGATGTTTTAATTAGTCTGAGACAAGGTTCAGGCTTTGGGATGTGGATGAGGCAGATGTTAAGGGATTGTAGGCCCCCCGCCAGTTGGGCATGACCGTACTCAGCACCCTCCCTGAACTACATTTTTATTTTATTTTACGGCATTTCTGTTGTATTAGGATAGAGACGGTGTACAGCTACTTGAAGTGTAAGGGAGAGATAGGGAAGGACATGCAGGAAATGGCTCGGGCTGGAATCAAACCTGGGCCCTTGCGGTCAGGCCTTAGCCTATGAGATACCTGCACTTATCCGTTGAGTCACAGTGTCGATTGTCCTATGATTGTGAGGGGTGAGGTTTTTTCGTACTGAGTTCCCTGCAGCATGGTGGCGATGCATCACTACATCACTTACTGCATCGGTCAGAACAAAAGACAGTCACTTGTCTCGCCTCCTGGCCTTTACTCTTGGTTTTGTGAATTTGTGTGTATCACGGATTAAGTGAGTATCAGGTTATGCCGTAGTTTTGAACATAGAACAAGCATATTCCTTCCTGTATCAGTCTGTTTTGCTTCAACAAAACTTGGCTGGCTGTGCACTTATTTAAAAATCATAATCAGGATTGTGTTTATTTGCCAAGTAAGTGTTCGCAAACAAGGTATTTAATGTGGTGGGCAGGTGCATACAATATATTGATTTACATTATATTGATTCATATTATCTTAAATATTATCAAGCATGCCTCAAGTTTACATATAAATTATGTGACCAAGTGTTTCCCAACTGCTAGATCCTCCGAGCTGAGCTCCCTGGCGTTCTGACAGCAGCTAGCACCCTTCTGGTCATGTGAGGTAGCAAGATCAGGCTGTTACAAAATACTGGGTTTATGGTCCACCTGTTAATAGAGCATGTCAAAACAAGGACCAATCGATGAAGTCCAGAGGACTCTGTAGACCTCAGAGAGCAAACTTTGTCAAGGCATATATATCTTGGTATGGTTTTTACATTTCTTAAACCATAAAAAGTTCCCAGGAGCATCGTAGGCTCCTTAATTGTGAAATTGATGAAGGAACTAACAGGCCAAGAAAGGCCTTGCTCAGGGATGTAAACGAAACCCAATGGCTGCTCTTAAAGGTTGAGATTTCAGATAATTCCTGCTGAAAGGACACCCAACTCTGAGGCACTCTAGGCCTTCATGGTAGATTGTAGATGTAATAAAAGGATTTAAGACCACCTACCTGGGGTTGACGTGTGTGTGTGTGTTTCTACACCGAGTTGAATCTGTCCAAAACTACTTAATGCGAGAAAATGCGTCCTTTACACCGTTTAGACACTGTGTACGCAATGTTTTCAGTCAGAGTGATGTGTGGGGTTGCCGCAACACTCTGAAGTGTCATTTAAATCACAACAGACTTTGACAAGTGAGAATGATAATACCTGAAAAGATTTAATACCAACCTTTCCTTTACCAACTATTTCAAGATCATAAACAAAATTTTTTGGGTGTTGGTCAGTGCTATATCAGTGTGAAAGAAACTTTGGAAGCATCATGCATCTACAGATAGAAAATTATCAAAATAATCAGTTCAACCAGTTAAATCCATATTAAAGCACAAGCAATCTATTTTAGTCCAGGGATTTATCGGGGCTTTCATAATCACACATTTTATATTCCTTTAGCTTCAATGTTTTTGTGTGTGTGAGGCCTTGGGAGCCGTTTGGCTGTGAAAGGATTTATCTTAAATGTTTCTTTTGACTGACTGCTCCAATTATGATTTCCAATCGAGTTGCAAAGCACAGCAGGTACGGAAAACACTGTGTGAGTCCACTGGAAAAACCAACACTTCTCTAAGCTGTCAAATGTAGACTGCTGTGGGGGAAAAAAGTATTTGATACACTCCATGAATACTAATTCCCTTAAAGAGGAGGAGAAAAAACTTGAAGCAAGATTGTGTGCAAGAATGGCAAGGCCTGTCAAGGGGTAGATGGAAAAAAACGTGTGCGGGAGACGTATGGCACTCTTCCAAACTGCCAATAAAAACTATACATTTATACACCAAGCAAATATATATTCCTAGCTGTATAAATTGGATGACGGTAATTGTCTTCATGTTCACACCTACCAGCTAACAGCAGGTTTAGTAATTGAGAAAATTATCAACTCGTGAGACAGACTTTGGTGTTAATCTAGGCGGACAGCCAAATGCCAGAGCATCAATTAATTGAATAGTTAATGTCATGGCAACAGCTGGGTGTGTGTTGAAAAGTGGCAAGGTTTCCTGGTTTTCCGAGTCAGGCCACAATGGTTGTAGCTGCGAATGCCAGGACAGATGTCAAATTCCTCATTGAAATTCCTCGTTTATTTTCTGTGAGCAGTTGCAGGAGCCGTGGATCTCTTCCACTCCATGGACATGGAATTGAAAATGTTTTGTTCTGATGATCTGAAAAGGTTGAGTTGTTGCCATGGTTAATTCAAATATTTCTCAGCCTCAATGACAAAATCCCACATTACCACATTTACCAAGGTTGTTGTATTCCTAATTTATACCTATTGCTTCCTATTTACACATTTCAGATAGATTTGTGCAGTGACAGCACACCGCATACTTGAGCATTGACAACGAATAAGAACATGTACTCTGTGTTGAGTCTGTAACCATCTGACCAACTGACCCTTATGCGAACCAACTTCTCTACTTTCTATAAGATGTTAAAGCTAAGAGGAGTTAGCCACATAAAGTATCCCATGCTAAAGAATGAAATAAACAATTATTTTCAATGTAAGAAACTGTGTGAAGACTGAGTGAACACTGAATTTGTATCCACACTTCATAGGTAAAGTATGTGTTCATACAACTTGTTCAATTCTAATAACATTTAGAATAAATAAATGTTGGTCCATCCATTTGAAATGTTATTAAATATTATGCAGATATCTATTTCAAATATTATTGAGATATTACACAGCTCAATTGCACATATTTTGAAAAGGGTGTAACATGTATTCAGTATAAAGGCCTCCAATACTCTAAACTTTGTCACCTTGTTCACACTTTCCTAATCTCATCTGTTTCCTCAAATGAAAGATAATCCATTACTAAGATATCCATTCATAACAGTCAATGCAATTTCCATTCCCACACCATACAATCTAAAAGGTAATACTCTTGTCACGCACACCCATCCACAAGGCTGAACTCCCTCACTCAACACGGTACCAATCAATTGTGTATAATGTCCTCGGCATAATCCAATTGGCTCAAGGACCCTTATGATCCTGGAGATAAAGGAGTGTAATGTCTTTCCAATTCTCCGTCTCTGACGCCCTCGGACGCCAACAAGCCTCCTTGACCAAATGCCTGTCATGCGCAACCCCCTGGCACAATCATTAGTGTGTTATTATTTATTATTATTCATTAACCTGCGGTCAACTGTCGAGCAGAGAGAAACAGGGAACTGACTGTGCTACCTAATGAGGGCCATAACTCAGACTAAGTAGAAAACTCTTTGTCAAGGCACAATAAGTGAAGGGAGAATCAGTTTTAGAAGACTCAACCCCCTGATTTTAAACTTTGTGTTGAAAATAGGCCCCTTAAAAGTTACAAATGAAACAGATAACTATTAATTTCTAAACTAGTACTGTTTAGACTATTTCATTGTACAGTTACCTATAATAGTTTATTTCAGAACTTAATAAATCCAACACATTGTTTAGGTGGGACTGAAACATATACAGTATGTAGGCCCTCTTTAAAGGTACTGCGAAAAGGCATGCCATTTCAAAGTGTTACATAGTAGACAGATGTCAGATTTACTGTTGTTAAAACTAACACCTATGGCTTCGGCTCTGAATCTCATTTTATCTCATTTTATACTAATCTTTTTAAAATCCAATAATAATTGTGTAAACGTTTCAGATGCGTGAATGAAATGATTTTGACAATAACTAATGACATAAGGACATAAAGTTGTGTTATTATAAATAAAAAAAAACAATTGAGGTTAATTGTTCAGGAAAATTTCTATCTTTTTACTGTCGGTCTACATACTGAAAAATATTGAAACAAACCTAATGCAACACATAAAACACTGATTCTTAACGCCTGTGTCTTTTACATGATAAAGAACCTTAATCTAAATAACGGGCAGCCTTCACAACTTGTTCCTAACTGATAGCAAGTGCCTATTCAATATTGATTATTTTGGATATGTGCTAAATTAGGCCTACTAGCACAAACTCAGACTGCCTCGTCCCAGTGGTCATGACGTGGGTGAAATACTCATACCGTGTGCTCTTCCTCTCGGCACATGTTCTGAGATCCCCTTCAGTAAATCTACGTTGTTAGATTCTCAGGATGCCCTTTCCTCCGGAAGAACTAATTGTCACCCTAGGTCGAATTACGTTTCTCTCTAAGCCACCTACCTTTCTTTGCAGCTTGTTGAGTTTTTACCTGACGCTGAGGCTGCTTTAACACCTATCTGGATTTATCATTAACCAAGTGCGTCCTGCACACACCCGCAACACATCAGCTTTATCAGTTGCTGCGGTGTGATAATTACTTTAGCTCCTATGGGCAGGATATCATCACCCTGGTGGGTGTTACACATTGACTGTGGATAAGGTTAGAAACCTAGCCAAACCCCCCTTCACAGTCCCCCATAGCAGTTTCAACATCTCAGAAAAGCACCATATCATTCACTGTATTTGAATTGTTCTATTTGATCAGCTGCACTGAACAGAAGATACCTCTGGATATAATCCCTTTATTAATGATATAGTCTAGAAGAGTTCCACAAAACAATCTAATTAACTACCGCTCATTTGCATATCTTTGTGGGGCCTGCATGGTTGTGCAAGTCATTATCATGCATAAACCGTGATGGAAATGACTACACAGTAACTAATCACTGTTCTGATGTGTAAAAATTCTGGCTGCCTTGTGATCTCAGACGAGATGACAACAACATGATAATCATGATAGTCAGATAACAGAAATTGAACTGTTTAATATAAACTCTGTTTGGGAATTGTAACAGATGATGGTGAAGAAGGTCACGCAGACTTTGTTTTACATGCTGCAGTCAATTAAAGACTGCAACTCAATGCAAAGATGGAATTGCAGTGAGAGCAAAATCAATTCACTAAAAAAATATTTATTGTCACTCACACTAGTATGTGTGAATGTATATATGTGGGAGGGCGGTTTCAGTAATGACATAAAACAGCTCAAATGCTGTCCAGTGCAGTCTGGGCAATAAAGCAGCTTCAAAGTGCCAGATTGCTCACTGTGCCCACACTAATCCCCATTCTAATCACTCAATATTAACTGCCAGAGGACACAATTATGTGTGTGTGTGTCTGTGTGTGTCTGTGTGTGTGCGTGTGTGTGTGTGTGTGTGTATGAAGAGAAAAAAAGGGAGAGGGTAACAATTAGAAAGAATTCCAAAGGTCTTTTTAATTAGAGACATATTTCACACTTTATGCAGTTGAGCAAAAATGTGGCAAACATTCTCTGCAGTTAGCATGAGACTACAAGGAAAAAGAGTAGAAATGTTGTTGGACGTGTAAACAGTGCATTGTACTTCAGATGACTACTTGACATTGTTATCGTTCTTTATATATACTGTATGCAACGAGCAATATTGTACTATTCAAACCCCCAAAAATGTCATCAAGCATTTTGCATTGAATGTCTGGATGTGTGATCTTGGATAGCACATAGCAAAATGTGAAAGCTAAATGTTTTCAATTGAAGCATTTGTAATGAATGCTATGTTCAAGCTTTAAAAACTGAATGGTTAGGGTTAGGGCCAGTGTTACAAAACAGGAAAGCAGGAAAGTTAATAAAAAGGTATTTTCTTCTCAACAAGACATACAGTGTTG
This sequence comes from Osmerus eperlanus, assembly GCF_963692335.1. Lineage (NCBI taxonomy): Eukaryota > Metazoa > Chordata > Actinopteri > Osmeriformes > Osmeridae > Osmerus > Osmerus eperlanus. Next base: position 7,315,355 of record NC_085026.1, on the reverse strand, counting down.
CATCATGACAAATGTGTAAAGACACTATATTATAAAGTTGCGGGATATTGTCAGAGATGTTGAACGTGTGACCAGTAATTGACTGACTGCCGTTAAAGAAAGATTCGGTGGACTGGTGTTGGCAAACAGTAAGTGCCAACTGTAAGGGTTTTTATTGGCACTAGGAAAATAATAGCAGGCCTTGAAGGGCACTCTGTGTGTCCATGATTGCTGCTGACTGCTACAGCAGTCTCGCCAACCTTCAACCTTGTCACAAACACATACACACATACATGGAGAACACACGCACACAAACAAGAACACACGCACACGCATAGGGATGGGCTTTTATATGGGATGTGCCCACCAGGTGTGATGGTCTGTGGCCTATATGTCCGTCAGAGAATAGTTAATATGTTGTAAGTGCTCCTGCCTGCTGGTTGATTGGCATAATGTCATTTTCTATGGGGGCATCTGGGAAAGGCCAGTGCACTTGCACAGGAAGAGGCATATATGAAAGCTTTCTTTTAAAAGTAGGACTGGACACTGGTACTTACCCGTCTTTTTGGGTTAGGGTTGGGGGTAGTTGCTGTACCTTTTTTTTTAAAGCAAATTGTGGCATGGGCAATAAAAAAAGTAAAAGTATCATGTGAGCAAAGATGACTACAAACAATGTTTGTAAATAAATATTCATGCCAAACAGAAGAGGAAGGTAAACAGAGGGAAGCAGCATGATTCAAAAGATTAAAAAAAACACCTCAGGCTCAAAGTATGGATCCCATATAGTAATGGCTAGAGCCCAGAAGTCATATAGAATTTGCACTCAAGTTGTTATGTTCAAAACATTTAACAGGGAGGAATGCTCTCCAGAGGACTTTTGGCTGAAGCAGGAAAGAAAACAATTATCCTCAGTGGCAATGAAGACCTTTCCTGGAGCATAGCTTACATTGCTTACTTACATTGCAGTTTCCCCAAACATACGTACATATCGGTTGCCCACAGTTTTTCATAGATGTGATGACATCCGATTAAACCGACTTTCAAATCACTAGACTTTATTGTAGAGAGTTAGGGAGGATTGGGGATTGTGAAACATATTTTTTGTTTAAAGTGTTGGGCTAGCTCGATTATTCATAATGTTATTTTGCACTACAGACTTCTTCTAAAAGGACATGGGAGGGTTGGAGGGGTTTAAATCACAGATAAGATTTATCAGATTTGCAATATGAAATACATTGAGCCCCTGTCTTAATTCTAAATGTCCTTCCCCCCGACTGTCTCACTCTCCCCTTTTGTAACAGTGCGCTCAGCAGGGACTCCCACTGTGCCCACTTCCCAGAGGCTACACTTGTATGCATAAAACATCATGACTATGAATCTTATTCTGATAGGTAATTGAGTTACAACACTGGCCAATGCCTAGAAAAAGCGAATGTGCAAACTTAAAGTAGGCTTATGGCCAAAGAAAAAAAAAAAAAAGGTATTTAACAGTATGCATAAATGTGCAATTTATTTGATACTCAACCTATTTTTTGCAGGCTATTTCAGGTGGATTATGTTAGATATGTAATTCTACTTCGACTTTAATGTCAGTGTTGCCAATTGTAGGTGGGATCATGCACATACAGTATAATGTCTGCACAATATGGTTTGCAGTGCACAACATACTGACTAAAATTAATAACTAAAGATGGAATCAATGAACAAACAGAAAAAAACAGCCCCTATGCAGCCCCAAGAACCGTTGTGAAATTTGGCACATTCCTCTGGGACAGTCCCCTGAGTCTTGTCACCAACAATTTTCAAAAATGAGGTTGGCCATATTGGATTTTCCATTATATTGGACTTTATGAAAAAGCTTACTTTTTTTCCACAGGTCACAAATGTTGTCCAATCTTGGCGCAAGATTGGCACGGATGATCTTCAGACGAAGCCTCATAAATCTGATGGATTTTTTATTTGTGTCCGTCACAACTAATCAAACTAATCCACCAAACAGGAAGTTAGGTTATATCTTTGATGCAGTAACACCAAACTTGGTTTAGGTACTCGTAACTCTGTTCTGAAGTTGTCCAAAATGTTTGTTTGTGTCTTTTCACCTGCTAGACTGCTAGGCCCCCTCAACGTTGCTTGATGCTATATTTTTACTTAATGTTATTTGAAAGTGTTGGATTTTACATGGTGTTCGGTTTCCATGTCTTGGCTTCTGTTTGTAATAAATGAATGAACAGACCTCAGATGACTTTGCTCAAGTTCAAATATTGTGTTACATGAATAAAAGGAATAATCATATCTCATTTTGCCATCATGTTACTGTTATTTTAAGATTTGAAATGTGTAAACAGGTCTAATTGAAGAATGTGTGTGAACTATGACTATGCTGTTTCTCGCTGTAAAACACTTAGTGTTTCACTAACTTAACCAATATAAAATCAAAAAAGGCATTGTGTTTGTGTGTTAGGGAGGTCTAAGGAGTAAAATGCATATACTCAAACTAGAAGGGAAAATGTGGGATTCAATTAAATTAGGTATATCTACATGGATTGTGGTGTGTGTGCACTCCACTTACCTAGTTACCATGTACATGTCACAGATGTCAGTTGGCCAGCCTATGTTGTCTGTTGTTTTGGTTTGGTTTTGACTATTGTTTGCTGTGGTGTTTTCATATTGGTTGCTGTGGTATTTTCGTGTTGTTTGCTGTGATTGTGTGCATGGTGTTGTGTGTGCTGTTTGACGTCAGGGACGGGGGGAGGGAACTCCCCAGCTGACAGGGACGCAGCCCATCACTGCTAAATGATCCCCAACTGATTGGCCAACCAATGAGAGGAACTCCTTCAAAAAGGAGCGGAGATTGAACAGAAGGCAGGATTCTACTGGGACACACGCAGGAGCACAGAGAAGCGACGATCAAAATTCCGCTGCTCCCATTCGGACTCCGGAGGCACAACCACGGCTCGTCCGATGAACGTAAAGGGAAGTACTTGAATCTCCCCTACACAGTTACTTGTCACTGTGCGAATCAAAAGTAGCCAATTATTATTGTTGTCCAGGCAGGCCTACGCACTGCAGGCGCGGAGCCGACGGCGTTCTTGGATCGGAGGGGACATACGCCAAAGTAGCCATAGGCTACGAGACATTTACATTGTTTTTAGTATTTGGACATTTTTATCCTTTATTATATCATTAAAAAACATTTTCTGCATCTGTCTCTCGGCTGTGTGACTGTGGCCCAAGGATAACACCTGCTTTTAACCGTGTCACTAGTGTGACATAAGTGGCGTAGTCGGCAGGATCCTTGGTTTCTACAGTCTATCATACGAGATGGCAGATGAACAGAATCCTTTAGCTAATGAAGGTGGGGTTGTAAACACAATGGTAATGCCATGGTTTATGGGTGCTGCATGGATACCCAAATTTTCTGGAGAAAGAAATGGCAATATTAAATTTCAAGCGTGGGTTAAGCAGATGGAGGCCATGTTACGGGCTCAGGGGCTAAGTGAGAGACAGAAGATTGATTTTATTTTGGGGGCTTTAGAGGGTAAAGCTGAAAGGAAAGTAATGTTGTTGGACATTACAAAAAGACAAACTGCAGAGGTCCTTTTTAAATCCTTGCAAGAACTGTTTGGAAAAGTTACCCCATTAGCTGAACTCCGAATACAGTTCTTCAGGTGCAGACAGTTAGAGGGAGAAAGTGTAGAGGATTTTATTCTACGTCTACAAGAATTGTTTAACAGATGGCGGGAGTTGGAACCGATGGGGTCGGCCCAAGATGAAAAGACAGTCCGAGACCAGCTTGTATTAGGCCTAAGACCGGGAACAGTAGAGGAAGAGTTATCCAGACTTCTTAGACGACAACCAGAACTTGCTTATACAGCTGTCTGTACAGAAGCTCTGGCTCTTGAGGCTGAGGTGCGTAGGAGAGAGTCAGCAGTGTCCTCTAGAGTGTTGGTACCCAATCACAACACCAATTTGCAGAGTGACCCAAAACAAGACCTGGAGAAATGGAAAGAGACTGTAAGGTTAGAGTTGCGGTTGGATATACAAGATCACCTGACCACTCTGAGCAAAACCCTAGTGGAAGAGATTCGTAGGCAGATGTCACCTGCTCCTTCTACTAGCCCAATTGGAGAAACTCAGAACTTCCAACACAGACCTACGCGGCCAGAGCGATACCCCCGTTCTCCTCAACCCACAGCAACATTCAGGTGGGATCATCAAGGTCGACCCATATGTAGAATATGTGACCAAGTTGGGCATGTTCAACGCTACTGCCCTCAAGGCCAACAGGGGAGGGCTCCTTTAAACTAACATCCTCAGCTACTGAAGGGCGAGTGGCTGGGGAGTGGGCTGAGAGGAGTGGGATCTTAGGGCCTGATCTTGTAGGAGTTTGCCCAGGGGTAGAGGTAGAAGTGGGGGGTGTAAAACTTCCATGTATATTAGATACAGGCTCCCAGGTAACACTGTTTAGTGAGTCCTTTTTTAAGAAATGGCTTAGCCATATCGACTTACAAGAAGCGGAGGGACTGAATTGGTTGTCTCTTAAAGCAGCCAATGGGCTAAAAATACCCTATACAGGATATGTAATGTTGGACTTTGTCATAGGAGGGGTGTCCGTACCTGGAAAGGGGGTGCTCATCGTTGAAGATGGCTGCCTAAGCGCAGAGAAGGGAATTCTAGGGATGAACATCATTTCAGAATGCTGGAAAGCTGTGTTTCAAAGCACCCATCCTGGACGGACTGCTTTTGGCCTTACGGTGTCAGCTAAAGCCAGTGAAGAATGGGACAGAGCTTTTGCGGTATGTAATAAGACCAACTGTGACGAATCAACAGATGGTAAGGTGGGGGTCACTAGACTAACACGAAGAGAAGTGGTGGAGATACCTGCACGAAGCGAAATGATCCTGTGGACCCAGGTATGCACCTCACCAAAGTTACCTCAATATTGTGTTTTAGTGGAAGGGGCAGAAGAGGAAACGGAGTGGCAGGTGGCTCGGACCCTAGCTTGGGTAAAAGATGGGAAGGTTCCTATTCGTATCCAGAACACTAACCCTTACCCCATCTCTGTCCCCACCAGGCGCCCCCTAGCTACTGTCTACCAAATTGACCCCCAGCAGGTCAGAGGTGAAAGGGAGCTAGTGCTTCGACCTTCATCCCCGGGAACGGTGGAAGTGGACGTACAAACGGTGCAGGGGGTGGAGCCCACTGGAATCCCAGTGCACTCCCTCCAAGGGGAGAACCTGACTGCTGAACAACAACAAAAGATGGACACTCTCCTGCAACGGTGGAGTAGAGTGTTTGCAGCTCACGATGAGGACTTTGGCCGGACAGATGCAGTGCTACACCAAATCCCCACTGGAACAGCTGCCCCTGGCAGAGAAAGGTACCGCCCCGTACCCCCAAGTCTTTTTGCTGATCTGAGAACCCTCTTACAAAGTATGTTGGACACTGGAGTAGTCAGGGAGAGTTCTAGCCCATGGGCAGCTCCCATCGTTCTCGTGAAAAAGAAAGATGGTTCATGGCGGTTTTGTGTGGACTATAGAAAACTTAATGCTGCAACCCACAAGGACGCCTACCCCCTCCCTCGCATTGAGGAATCCCTCACTTGTCTTAAACAGTCTCAGTGGTACTCAACATTAGATTTGGCTAGTGGGTACTGGCAGATAGAAATGGACCCAAAGGACAGAGAGAAGACTGCATTTACCACACCGCTGGGACTCTATGAATTTGATAGGATGCCTTTTGGTCTCTGCAACGCACCTGCAACATTCCAGCGGCTTATGCAGAGATGTTTAGGGGGAATGGTGAACGATACGCTACTCATCTATTTGGACGATGTACTGGTTTTCTCCCCTGACTTTGACTCTCATCTCACTCACTTAGAACAGGTGTTCGAAAAACTGGATAGACATGGCCTCAAGCTTCAACCGCGAAAATGCAAGCTTCTCCAAAGGAAGGTCAAGTATCTAGGCCACATTGTTAGCGAACAGGGGATATCAACAGACCCAGACAAAATTTCAGCAGTACATAATTGGCCTCCACCATCCACAGTTAAGGAAGTAAGATCATTCTTAGGGTTAGCGGGGTATTACAGGAGGTTTATTTCAGCATTTGCTAAAGTGGCTGCCCCCCTGCACGCACTTTTAGTTGGGACTGCTACATTGGGAAAGAAAACAAAGTCCATCATCTGGTCAGCGGACTGCCAGTCTGCTTTTGAGCAACTAAAACAAGCCCTTACTACTGCCCCTATTCTGGCCTTTGCAGATTTTAATCAGCCTTTCAATCTCTATACAGATGCCAGCCTGGGGGGTTTAGGTGCAGTTCTGTCACAGGTACAGGATGGAAAGGAAAGGGTGATCGCTTTTGCTAGTAGGAGCCTACACGTAACCGAAAGAAATGATCACAACTACAGCTCGTTTAAGCTTGAACTTTTGGCGCTCGAATGGGCAGTAACTGAGAAGTTTAAGGATTACCTCTGGGGGGCAAACTTCACATGCTTCACAGATAACAACCCCTTGGTGCATCTCGACTCGGCCCAACTGGGAGCAGTTGAACAAAGATGGGTTGGACAGCTGGCAAATTTCCAGTTCTGTATCAAGTATCGTCCTGGTGTGGCTAACAAAAATGCAGATGTTCTATCCAGGCTGCCATTTGGAGAAGACACGAGCGAAGGAGCAGTGATGGTGGGAGTAACCGAGGCTCAAATGGTGGACCCCTTGACACAAGCTGACCAACCGGATGAAACCTGGGAGGCTCACCAACAAGCAGACCCCACCTTGAAACTAGTCTGCGGTTGGCTCAAAAAGGGCACAAAACCAGATGCATTGGAGAGGAGGATGGCCGCCCCACTAGCAAAGAGGCTGTTGCGACACTGGGTAAGGCTACAAATAACTGATGGGGTTTTGTGTAGGAACATTAAGGAAAGACACACTGGAGAATGGCGGGCACAGATTGTGGTGCCCCCCGCCTGCACTTTTTCTTTGTGGGAAAAGTACCATGCTGCTACAGGACACATGAGCACAACTCGGACTGAGGCGGCCCTGCGGAGAACTTTCTTTTGGCCCCGACTTAGCGATGACATCAAGAACTGGGCAGCACGCTGCCCACAATGTACCTACAGCAAGGCAAGGCCAGAGGTAAGGGCACCGCTGGTGCCTATTGTGAGTTCCTACCCCTTAGAAACAATAGTCATTGACTACTTATCCCTTGGGAGACCTAACGATCGTTATCCCTATATCCTAGTCATGACTGACCTTTTTTCAAGATTTGGATGGGCAGTGCCAACTAGGGACCAAACGGCGGGGACCACAGTCCAGGCTTTGTGGCGAACAGTTATTCAGACCTGGGGATGTCCAGAGAGAATCTTATCTGACCGTGGCCCAGCTTTCGAATCCCAGCTCATGGCCCAGTTCTGCTCCTTGTATGGTTGTACGAAGACTCGTACCACCCCCTATCACCCTCAGGGTAATGGAGCATGTGAACGGTTTAACCAGACATTACTGTCCCTTCTAGCAACTTTAGAGGATGACAGGAAACCACACTGGCCGGATCATCTCCCGGCCCTACTACAAGCTTATAATAACACCATTCACAGTACTACAGGTTTAACCCCTCACTTTGTGTTGCATGGCCACCACGCCAGGTTACCGGTGGAAGTGGTGACAGGAGCACCGCACCAGGAAAGGAGATACAATCTGGAGGGGTGGGTTCACCACCACCATCAAATACTTTTGCAAGCCTACAACCATGTGGCAGACCACGCAAAGAAACAACAACAACGGGATAAAGACAGGTACGACCGCACAACAAAATGGATGTCCCTTCTGCCAGGAGAGCGAGTGTTACTTTGTAACTTTCGTAGGCACGATCAGGACAAACTGGCCCCACGTTGGCAGACCAAACCATTCGTTGTGGTGGCACAGATCCAACCTGGTCAACCGGTGTACCGGATCAAACCAGAAGGACAGCAGGGCCCAGAAAGAACCACCCATCGTAACAACTTGATGCTCTGCACAATTGCCTCAGAACCAGCTGCTATATCTGAGGAAGCAGCAGGGCCAGGTATGGTCGAAGGAAATGGGACAATAAGTAGACCTTTATTCATGCCTTTGTTTTTGCCCCCAAGAGTGGTATCCCCTCATGCAAGAACAGGTGTTCCTGATGCAGTAGTTGGAGAGGAAGTAAGGTTACCCCTAGTCCAGGAGGAAGTGCCAGAGCAAGGACAGGTATTAAGACGGTCACAACGACCAGGCAGAGGACAGAAACCCCACAGGTATGGAGAGTAGATATGGCCTGCTGTCGGGACGACAACAAAAGAAACGGGGGGGAAGTGTCACAGATGTCAGTTGGCCAGCCTATGTTGTCTGTTGTTTTGGTTTGGTTTTGACTATTGTTTGCTGTGGTGTTTTCATATTGGTTGCTGTGGTATTTTCGTGTTGTTTGCTGTGATTGTGTGCATGGTGTTGTGTGTGCTGTTTGACGTCAGGGACGGGGGGAGGGAACTCCCCAGCTGACAGGGACGCAGCCCATCACTGCTAAATGATCCCCAACTGATTGGCCAACCAATGAGAGGAACTCCTTCAAAAAGGAGCGGAGATTGAACAGAAGGCAGGATTCTACTGGGACACACGCAGGAGCACAGAGAAGCGACGATCAAAATTCCGCTGCTCCCATTCGGACTCCGGAGGCACAACCACGGCTCGTCCGATGAACGTAAAAGGAAGTACTTGAATCTCCCCTACACAGTTACTTGTCACTGTGCGAATCAAAAGTAGCCAATTATTATTGTTGTCCAGGCAGGCCTACGCACTGCAGGCGCGGAGCCGACGGCGTTCTTGGATCGGAGGGGACATACGCCAAAGTAGCCATAGGCTACGAGACATTTACATTGTTTTTAGTATTTGGACATTTTTATCCTTTATTATATCATTAAAAAACATTTTCTGCATCTGTCTCTCGGCTGTGTGACTGTGGCCCAAGGATAACACCTGCTTTTAACCGTGTCACTAGTGTGACATACACGGCATCAGATATTCGTTCATACTGTATATAGTTCAAATACATCTGGTTCTAATTCATGTGTTGAACTGTTTCTGTCATAGAGACTGCAAAAAAGCTGAGCTAGCAGGCCATAGTGGTACCAGGGTCATGGTCAGTGCTAAAGCAATGGAAAACATGGCTGCCCAGGCTGACCTGGAAGAGCTGCCTATTAATTCCACTCATTAGGCGATGTCTAGGCCGCAGTGTGCATTGGGACGGTAATTACTGAAGAAAAGTAATGATATTGCTGTCTGACTAATCCTCAGCTATGAGAGGAGAATATTGAATATTGATCCTTCTGTTGGGGGAGTTCCTTCTGAGAATCCAAGGCAAGCCTTGCTTGGTGTTTTAAGATTAAATGTTTTAAAATGCAGTTGATATCCTCTCAAGTGTTCTCCCTTCATTTCACTCTCTCTCTCTCTTTCTCTCTTAGTCAGAAATTTAAACTGGATTTAGGAGGGACTATCTCATGTGCAATAGGTCATACATTAAAGAGTGGTTACATGTTTCATGGTGGTCAAAAGCAGGTTTATTCCAGTCTAGTCGTCTCTATTGTCATGTATACAAGTATGTCCAGCTGAACCTTGCCAAAACAGAACTCCTCATCATCCCGGTCAAACCCTCCATCTCCCACGATCTCTCAATCACCCTGAGATCTGCGACGGTGACCCCTTCATCCTCTACCAGCAACCTTGGGATGATGAGCTCTCCCTCACAACCCACATTGCTGCGGTCTCCCGGTCGTGTACATTCACCCTCTACAACATCCGGAAGATCAGGAGATACCTGTCTGAGCATTCCACCCAGCTGCTAGTCCAAGCACTTGTCCTCTCAAAGTTGGACTACTGCAACTCGCTGCTCGCCGGTCTCCAAGCATGCGCAACCCATCCCCTCCAGAGGATTCAGAATGCGGCAGCCCGCCTGGTCTTCAAACTACCCAGACGCTTCCATGTTACCCCGCTCCTCATCTCCCTCCACTGGCTTCCCATCACGGCCCGTATAAGATTCAAGACCCTGGTACTGACCTTCCGAGCGGTAGGAAGGTCAGTACCTTCGGGACTGCACCCCACTACATCAAGTCTATGCTCCAGCCTTACACCCCCACCCGCCACCTACGGTCTTCTTCTGACAACCGTCTGGTGGTCCCACCGCGCAAGAGCGCCCGGTCCCAACACAAGCTCTTCTCCGGTCTGGCCCCCCAATGGTGGAATCAACTCCCCACCTCCATCAGAGACACTGACTGTCTCCCCACCTTCAGGAAAAGGCTCAAGACGCACTTGTTCAGGGAGTACAACGGTACTTAGGAATGATTGGCTGGACCTGATGCTTCCTCCAGGATCACAATGACTCTTATTGAGAGACTTGTTGCTCTTGTTGGTTAGTTGTGACTGACTTAAAACTTTTGTACTTGCGGTGTAATATATTTTTGTTGCTTGCTTTTTTCCACAGGTACACCCTTGCACTTGTTGAGGTTCATGTTGTTTAATTGTTTAACTGTAACTTGTTCAACTACATGCTCTTATGGTTCTTCCCTTTGGGACTTATTTCGTTTTCACAATGTATGCTTCATGTTTTGGCCACCCGCAATGTTTGGGGCTTCTCGTTGTTATGATAAGTGACCTATGCACTTTAGTAAAGCTCTCTCTTGGAAGTCGCTTTGGATAAAAGCGTCTGCTAAATGTAAATGTCTAAGCCTCGCATGCTGAAGCAGCAGCAATGTTTACTCCATTTTCATTACATTTCCATTTGTCTTGATACTGTTATCCAAGGACGTATTTGGTTCCCTTGCCCAGGAATACGTCTCAATAACTGTCCAGGGGGGAAGAAACTAAAGTTGAGATGTGTTTTTCTGGCAGTACAATTATCTTCATTATACACCAATGTGACATCACCAGGAAACAGACAGACACACTGAGAGCCGAACCATTGTCGTATGTTTTTCTGTTGTGTCCCTTGTAACTACAACCATCTAAAATGGTAGAATGTAATCAGAGACCACTGCTCCATTGTTGAAAAACAAAGAGGCTGTAGTGAGTGTGATCTGTTTCAGAAGGTTCTGGAAGACTGTTGTTAGGGGCACTAAATGTGTGCATGATTTCGATTAAAAAGAAAGAGGAAAGAAATCTGTCTACGTACTATGCATGCTTTTTTTTATTGTGCAAGGAAAATCCCCCCATTAAGCTATTCTCCACATTAGGTTCAGTTTAACTTTTATTAAATTTGGTAAATATTTCAGGATGTTTGGAAGTTTCTATGGTGCTACACAAACAAAAGAGAAATAAAATCCTAAAATCCCTGAAGACAATGTTTGTAGTTTTATCTTGTTTCTGGAAATTTGGACCTTTAATAGGGGTGTTTTTGTGCTTGTCAGCCTTGGCTGTGTGCCATTCAGCCACACACTAACTGATGAGTAATTAATTGATGTTGTTAATTAAAAAGGCTTGTACCACTTGTGTATTAGCATGGGTCAGATTTGGACAAAGTTCAAAGAGCTGTAATTCAGTAATGCATTTGATTTATGGACACATAGATATTGAGACAATGTTCACATTTACACAAATATGCACCTTTCAGCCATTTTGTATTATATTTGTTTCTGCTAAATATCAAATTGAATAACATGTATCCTACACATACATAACGAGTTTCAAGTCAATTGGAGTCATGGTTCATAAGAATATATTTGTATGTTTTCCCAAATTGTATCTGTACATGGCGACCTTTAAGGGTCACCAATATCTATCCCATTGCCCATGAGAAATAAGCGATGTATAACAATTTTCAGACATTTTGGACTTATGGGGTGGAAATGCCAAAATTAACAATTGGGGCAGGGCCTGGCACTATGCCATGGTGGGTGATTTGTAGTGTGCAAGTCACTCGTGGCCTATAGTTTCAATGTGGCCATTTTTTTTTTCAAAAAGTAAAAACCAATTTGTTCCTTTCTGACGGATTAATCCTAATGAATAGGCAGTGTCCAGAAGGCTGACATTTTGTCCAGATGCAGTATAAAATGAATTGGTGTTATCCAGAAAGCTGACATTTTTTCTAAATGCAGTATCAAATGAATGACCAGTGTCCAGAAGGCTGACATTTTTCCAGATGCAGTATCAAATGAATTCAGCTTTATAGACCGTACAAGGGTAGAGATGATAAGTATCATTTTGAATAATGCATAGCTGTGGCCACCTCTTTCAGTAGCAATCAATTATGTAATGTTATTTTTCTCCCACTCAGCATGTACCCTAATAGCACTAACCACTGTCATATCAAGAGTGACACTTCCAAAAATATTATTTTCATTCCGGCTCATGAATAAAAAATGAAAGGGGCATAACAAATACAAGATATGAAGACAGAACTGGGACATTAATATTGTTATTTCTCATCTGTCTGTATCTGCATAGTGAACACTCTGCCAGCCAGACAAGTGGTGGATGGTTGCTTTTAAATTAAGCTTGTCTCAAGTTTGTAGTTTTCTGATGGTACACCAAATTGTCTGCACAATTTTCCTGTTCTTTTTTGGAGGCCACAGTCAATGTGGCCGTGAACAGGCTCCCTCGCGGAGCTGGTGTGGGAGTGTCGAGGGTGGTCTCATCATGAGGGTCTGTTGCTGACTTTGCTGCGTAAGCAAGACCTACCCCCCCGGAGTCAGGTGGCTGAGCGGTGAGGGAATCGGACTAGTAATCCGAAGGTTGCCAGTTCGATTCCCGGTCATGCCAACTGACGTTGTGTCCTTGGGCAAGGCACTTCACCCTACTTGCCTCGGGGGAATGTCCCTGTACTTACTGTAAGTCGCTCTGGATAAGAGCGTCTGCTAAATGACTAAATGTAAATGTACCCCCGCCCCCACTCCCCTGCCCCCTTTAGATTTGCTGTCCATGTAGTGAACCCTATCACACCACTGGCTTTGGTGCACATCAAACCAAAGTATATCGCTACTGGATCCTTCTCATCGCCTCCACTGGAGGCCAGGGGCAAAGGTCAGGGGCATCTGCATTTAAAACGGATTAAATTACATATTCATAACCCTCCAGCAGGCAGGTTTACTTGTTTTGTTTATTTATTTGCGTACATACTGTGAATGCAGTGTGCGTGATACACATATAGATCTGATATAAAGCCTTGTAGAGAGATTTGCCGTGTTGAATTGGGTTTCTTAGTTCCCGAAGGAGAAAACGTGAACAATTAGATTGTTGTTGATTTAGGCTTCGTTTCAAGCTTTAGTTCTTCAAAGTGCGATGGAAGAAATGCTTGTGAGATGTGAATGGTTTACAAAGCGAAGGGATATTACACAGAGCTCAACAATTCGTTTTGTTTGAGCAAGTGTGTGCTTCGGATCCCCTGTTGTGTTTCTGGAATAACTTCAAAGATTGCTTCTTGTACAAATACTTGCTGCGTTACCGCACTTCCAAAATTAATATTCATCGAGGAGTCCAACTGTATTAAAAGGGTCACAGCTAAGTTCATTTTCTTCCTTCCTTTTCCTAGTTTTAATTAAGAATGGTTAAAAACACCAGCCATCATCTTTTAAACTATCCCATCGTTTTTCCTCATTTGTTTTCAACTTAAAACCCCATTTACTTTCGATATGACCCCCAAACCTTTGTGTCGTGTTTTATTATCTGGCTATCCACTGAACTACTAGTTCATTGTTATATCAGTGGTGACAGTCTTGCCCTAAGTTCAAGGTCCTTTCACTCATAGAGTATATCGAAAAGCAGTGGAAATCTAAAGGCCACTGCCTACTTATCTGGCTATCCACTGAACTACTATTTCATTGTTATATCAGTGGTGACAGTCTTGCCCTAAGTTCAAGGTCCTTTCACTCATAGAGTATATCGAAAAGCAGTGGAAATCTAAAGGCCACTGCCTACTGTTATGGAGTTGGCTCAACTGACATTTAGCCTGTCTTCTTTTTCATACACAGAAACAAGGAACACACTTTAGAGTTTTCAGTGATAACTCTCTTTGCCTTGGGTTGGCCTTTGGTGGCTTCTGTAGTGGTCATGCTGAGCAGATACAGCTAATGGTGGAACTTTCAATGAGGGGGTCACTGAGAGGTAAAACCTCTCTTACAGAAACCAAAAATGTTTCGGCACAAAAGATTTTTCAAGCTGTACTGAGCACCTCTCAGTACAGCTTGCCTAATGCCAGGTCGACAGCTATCTTTAGATTACTGTCCACAGTCTCAAGTCGCATTTGCAGCTCAAACATGAGCTGTGGAGAAAAACAAAGAGTGTGTGGACTATGGACAACTACTAGTTGCACCTGTGTTCTAAATACATATTTAAACAAACATTACTGTGGTGAGTTATTTGTAAAACCACGAGAATACCAATCTCCACTAAAAGCCTAAATATCCGGTATTAATGTACATAAACTTTGTAAGCAAACAAAGAGTAGGTCTGATCACTCATCAAGATTGTTATTGGTTAGATTGAAAGTTAATAGGCAGTTAACTAAACATTGCCAGAATTTATTCTCAAGAAACTCGGGAACACGAAAGGAATACTTATACTTTTAGACAGGACAAAGCGACAAGGACTGACAAAGGGAGAAGACATGAGGCAGGGTGATCACAATGGACAACAATAGCTGAGTGATTGCAATGAGACACAGGAGTGCAGGAAGCCAGGAGATAGAGAGACAAAGCCAGGACCGGAACACACTCCCAGAGAGAAAACACTTGGGGCAGAGTAAACCAGGAGAACCAAAGTATAAACAGGGCACCGCCGATCTACTTATCATCCTGGACAGATAAATCTGCCACTGGCGTGACTGCCTTCCTCTAACATCAAATAAAACATAAAAATGTACAGTTGAAGTGTACTCCTATGTCATAATTATGTCTGCCTAAACAATACTGTCTAATTGGCTACCCAGATTGCCCACATTACAACCTCTTGAAAGCAACCATGGCACAAATCCAATACATGTATAGAAATTCCTTGTAACCCTCCATTGGTAAAGTAGCAAAATGCCTAGACACTTGTGGCTTCTTGTTAGCATCTTCCCTCCCTCTTTCTTTCATGCCGAGTTTCCCATTCCTCATCTCCGCCCACTGTGTTGAGCAGTGTGAGGATATCAACTGGCTGTGGCAGTAAGGGCTTGCTACTTACTGCCCAATTCTAATCACAGCTGGCCTCGGTTGAGGCCTGGTGGCTTGTGCCTGCCTGAAGGCTAAACTGAGGCCTCCCAGATCTCCCTACACTGTGTTTGGTACAGATACACTTGTATCTCTGAAAGATCTGTTCGCTGCTCCCTGTGACTTTTCGACTAATTTCTTGAAACACTTAATAAGTGTAATCCATTTTTCTGTGTCAAGGGAAATAAAATATGATTTGTTTCATTTTTACTTGGTGCAATGTGAGATTATCTGGGATTCTCATTTACACTTTCTCAAATCATGCTTCTTCAATTAAAATGTGCTGTTGTTTTTTTCAAAGAATTTAACCTTGGCTCCTCAGTGTACAACAAAGACCCAGGGGTGTTAGCGGTTTTGAACCGTGCAAAGCTAAATAAGATAAATCTTCTCTTTTTGTTGCATTTTTTAAGCCTACATATTTATCAAATGAATGCATTTAATCCGGAATTATATTCAGAATTAAATGTATCCTATGACAGTTTGAAGAATCTTTCATTGTATTTGATCAATATGATGTTCAAGAGAGCCACTTTCATTCATCAAAAAGGACCATTTAGGAGGTCTCATGCCCATGGAATAGATAGGAACAATGTTTAAGGAAATATAACAAATACTGTGAAAGTCCAAGAAGGGTGTAAAGTTTGAATGGTTTAGCCAATTCAAATGATTTAAAGCTGCCACGTTTTTGTACCAACTTCAATGCTATCCTGGGTCAGATGGCTGAGCGGTTAGGGAGTCGGGCTATTAATCAGAAGGTTGCTGGTTCGATTCCTGGCTGTTCAAAATGACGTTGTGTCCTTGGGCAAGGCACTTCACCCTACTTGCCTCAGGGAGAATGTCCCTGTACTTTCTGTAAGTTGCTCTGGATAAGAGCGTCTGCTAAATGACTAAATGTAAAACGTAAATGTATGTAGACTGAGAATTATCTGAACAGTTTTATCAAGTACGTAGTGCTGGAGCGGAATCATTTCTTCAGCTCTACAAATCTGAAGTTACATATCCATAGTATTGCCATAGTCATCATCGATTCTCAATGCCTGACTATTCACCATTTATACTGGGGTGATAGCCTCACGAAAATAATTTGCCACACTCCCTCAATAGGGATTTGAACACCAAACCTTCTGTTGCTCAAGTTTGCTTCCTAAACTGTCAGTCATGTGCTGGCGCAATAACTCTCCTCATTCATTTGGAATCTTTATGATCTGAGCCAACCATAGTCTCTAGTGTGCCCATACTCTAGTCACTCTCCCTCCTGCAAATCCCCAAAAGTGAGATGATGAGTGGGGAATGCAGTATGGCTGGCTTGGCTATGCAAAGAGGACTCACAACCTTGCAGTTATAGAATAGTAATCTTTCTCTCGTTGTGTCCATAGAGAGGATGAACGGATAGACACAAAAAAGTATCAGCTACAGCTGTGGATATCCCCTCCCCCTTTCCCTTCCCACCGTTCCCCAGGTGCCCCACAATGCCTTGCATGTATACAGAGAGAGGCATCAAAGGAACACGCTCCACTGCACTGTTTTCTGTGTGCGGTCTTGCACACTGATGAAGTACAGTGCACCAGGGTGCACCAGAGCTGTGTAGGAGTCCAGCACCGTGCAAGGCTGGTAGTAAATAAACACCAGCGCCACCCCCCCCCCCCCCCTTTCATCGACGAGTGCCAGAAGCTTGAGCACCCCTGCTAGCCTATGTGCTAGAACCCCCACCTGCTCCAATCACGCCAACCGTATTGCATGCATAACCATGCGTTCTGTGACCACATACACAGACAGTGCATTGGCATGTCATCATTATCTTGCAGCAGTTCAGCTGTTGCTAGCCACAGTGTGCTCTCAAGGTGAGCTATAGGCAAGGGTACAGACAATGGGACAACATGCATCCAGCATGGTTGTGTTACTCGGCTGCTAGTCCATTATTTTGACATTGAATGCCGGATGTACTACACTGAATGTTTCATTCATGTCTTTTGGCATCACCATGTGTTGTCAATGTCAGCCTCCAATGCAACACATGGACAAACATGTCACGTGCCACGTGAGGGCGCACTTGAAACATTCCTACGCCTGCGATAACGCCTATTTGCTCCATCGTATCCCTATAGCACCGGCACCTTTGGTTCTATATTTCATGAACTTTGACAGGTGCACACCGATCTAATTTTGTCCTTGGAGAGATCCACAAGGCCTCGCACGCAATTTATCTGTGGGTCACCACGGGGTTCCCTCTCAGAGGAGATGGATGAAGTAGTAACTGATGATGGTCTGCATGGTTTTGAAGGCCTGAGTTATGGCCACATGTGTCAATGTATTCCTACAACAGTAACACTGCAACTTGTAAACAGGCTGGGTCACTCACCATAAAAAGACCATTACTGACTATGAATGGTCACGTTCCAATAGTGGGAAACCTTTGGCAGATAGATTGAGATAAAGAAAGATTTACTCCTGGCTTTAGTGAATAGGGTGGCTGTAACCAAGTAACTAGGTTCAGTGAGACTGCTCTTGAATGGAATGTGAAATAAATACACAAAGCCTATTTGTCACTGATAAACTGCACCTTAGGAAGTTTAAAAAATATATATTTTCTTGGAAATGTACATTCAAGAATTGTGATTGTTTTCTAGGACATGTAAACTCACATGATGATCCTATGTGGCTCTAGGTTTCTCAGATTCTAAATAATAGAGCATGTTTGTCACTGAAAGGGATTGAGGTTGAGGTGTCTGATTTAATCCTAGGAGATGTATGTGCTCAGGATGACAAGAAAGGCCAAGCAGATGAATCTAGGATTATATCCTTCATGAGGCTTTAACCATAAATATATTGCCATAGATCAGTATAATTTATTTGTACTGCTGGGATCCTCTTTGCTCATTGCAGAAGCAAAGGTTGCCCCAAGTTATTATGTTGATTTCACCAAATGTACTGCTGAACTGAGAGCAATCAATAGTGTGTAACATACATTGAGGATAATCAGTTGGTTGAATTTCAATTAACATCCCCAAGGCTTTGATTACCCGTGCAAATTGGATTAAAGTAATTTGACCAGTTATACAAACATGCCTACTCTCAAAGAAGATGAAGCCTTCTAATCAATTGAAAAACGCTTTGTGGAGTACCTGCCACATGTTGTCCCCCATGACAAAGGAGGATTTTCAAGTGATACGGCTTTCAAAATCAAATTATTCTCTATTCATGATTTTTGATTCAAAACATCAGTGTGATGTGTCTGGGGCGGCTCAGTGAAAACAGATACTTCTAAATAAAAGATAAGAAAGCCATTTAAATCGGGATTATCCCCCTAATCCAGTTTGTACTGGTCAGTGAGTGCAATGCCCTTTCAGATATAAAGAACACTTACTCAGCACTGCCACCTAGTCTCTGAGTTTAGAACCTTTTCTGTCTGAACAGGAAAAGGAGGCTGTCTAGGTCTGTATTCATTCAAAATGGTGCAGAGGCTGCCATGAAAACACCAAAATGATCTGCTGTGTGTGGACTTGGTGTGATAGGTTAAGATAGACTGAATAAGGTTTTTTTTTTTTTTTTTTTTTTACACCAACGTAAGTCAGCAATCACACAGGCCAAGTAAAACGAACTCCTCTTGAAAAAAGAAGAAGAGATGTATTAAAGACGAGTCTATAAAGGAACAGTGCCCTCAAGGAAAGGGTCGATAGAAGTTGTTTCGGCAGTTAGTCACAGTTGTCAGATGCCAAATACTGCAGATTAGGGCGCCCTCCAATGCGTACAGCTGAAGAGTCTTTTGAATTGGTTGCAGGTCACAATGCATGTATACCACTACAAGGTGGGGAAATCCAGCAATCAATAACATGTCATGAAGATCATTTTCTCCAAGAAATGTCCTCCAGCTAAAGTCGTAATTGCCTTTATACATCAATGGAGATAAATACAGACATGTATTCATTCTGAAGGTTTACATATTCTCTCTCTCTCACTCTTCATCTCTGTCTTTCTATCTTGAACTCTCTCACTTTCTTAGCAGAAGAAAATCAACAATATTGACGAGAGGGTGGTGAAAGCGGGTGCATGTGTTATGGGTCATGTGGCTGGTTGCTTGCCACTAACTCCTGGGTGCTAGCAAGTTCAATTAGTAAAGCACAGAAGACTCGTATCTACGATATATAAAGAGACAAATTATGTTAGCATAAGCCATGGTAGGTGTTGAGCAAAATTGGAATAATATAAATATGCAAATATACATAAACCATCCTCAAGGTCACCTTTGTCTCACAGGACATGCAGTATGCATTAAACATGCATGAATAATTTTAAAAGAAATACATGATTGCAGCACAAACAGTCAAACTAATTTCCCCTTGTGTTGTGAGAAGTTACAGTGGGTAATGTACAATCATTTTATTATTCATACAAGCTTGATTGACCTAATATATGAATACTATATGATATGCTTTCATATGAGTTATACCATACCCAAATTAAATCCATGATTACAACAAAAGCATAATTGCTGATCTAAAGCTCTAAGCTCTGTTATGAGCTCTATTTACTAAAAGTAGAATATATACACCTCATCTCAAACTAAACTTTTTGTTTTATAATACTCAGTTACCTCGGGATCTGTTCGTCTGTCACAGATTTTCCCAATAGTGGGGTGACTTAAGGTCCGGGCTTGTGTGGTTGCCACTCGTGTGCTAAAATGACAATGTGTGTGGATGTTGTAGTCCCTTTATGACTGGTACAGTATGTGGGAGCCATGTCTTTTTGACTTGGTACACGGTACATGGGAACTGTGTCTTCATAAGTTCCTGTATCAAGGGGTAACTTTCCACTTTCCAAAGATTCAACTGTGTGGACTGCTGTAGTTTCTGTCTTACTAATGCTCCAGAGAATTTGGCCAAGTTTGTCATTCCAAGCACGTCTGTGTCTCTGCCTGGACTAGCTGACAGCAGGTAACAAATAGAGAAGCTTCCCCCTACCCAACACACAACTCCTTTTCACAATGCTAGAGCCAGAGTGTGTGTGTGTGTGTGTTGAGGGGGGGGGATCATGTACACTCACAGACATGGGTTCCGCTGCCTGAGAGCCAACACAGAGAGGATGAGGAGGAGTTTCTTCCTTCAGGCCATCCGTCTGCTCAACTCAAAGCGTTGAAATACTGCTGTGTGCTATTTTATTCTATTATATTTATTGTAATTTATCTATTTCTATTTGTATAGTCTCTTTTGGTATGCTTTTATTATATTTTATTTAAGTGGTTGCAGGTACAACAGCACATAATCATGTATGTGACAAATAATCAAATCTTGATCTTGACATGTGTATGTGTAAATTATTGGACAACTCAATGCTTACTTTAACAACATTGCAATGTAATACCTCCCCATAGCTATCTGTTCCATGTCCATGTTCCAATAATGCATGCCTGTTCTTATGGACATATGCATTGTATGATTGAGCAAAGGCTTTTGTTTTCGGATTTCTATGCATGCATATGTACCGATTGGCTATGCGAATGTACACTGCGTGCTGTCAGAGGACTAAAGCACTGATGGTACTGTGAGCATAAGGGGAAACATAAAGCATGTGTTCCAGCCTCTTCAGATCAACATGTGCCAATTCAGCTGTAGGTATCATACACTGAACCATGCAAAGCATGGCGCTGAGAATGTGTGTCTTCCTCCCTCCCTCCCGCTCTCCCCTCCCCCACCCCCTGAAACACACAGACACACACACACACACACACACACACACACACTGAGATGAAGGTTCCCCATTGGCGTCTCATTAGACCCACTGCTGAGGTTTGACTGAGCGGTCCACTGGAACTCTATTTCTCTATCCCTTCTTTCTCTTCATCTCTCTGTCACTCTCCCCCTTAACCCCTTTGATCTGCTATTTCCTCCATCTGTCTTTCTCCACCCTGCCGCGCGCTCGTCAGCTCGACCCATCTCTCCTGTTTGCTGCATTCTCTCCTTTGCACCATTCTCCCTGCTAATGTCGTTCTAGCATTGCCGTATTTCTCTCTCTCTTTGCTCTCTTTGCGCTCTTCCTCTTTTCCCAATCTCTTTCTCCGTAGGTCCCAGTTCTCCACAGCCAAGTGCCTCTCTGAACCCCCGTGACACGCACACATTCAGGGGGAGGTCCAGCACAGCGACCTCTGAGCACCGCAGCTCGTGGAGTGAGGCTCTCCACTTCTTGGAATAAGCCTCATCGCACCACTCCCCCGGTCATAAGGACATCTAGATACCAAGAGGGGTGTGTGTGTGGGGGGGGGGAGAGAGTGGGTTCTGCTGAAACGTTTCGCCTATTTCACCCAATGTGAGTGGGATGGTTCTTTAATAGTTTAGCCAGCCACACACACCCTCTGAACCCCTACACTCTCAAATGTACACTTGCTGGCTAGTTAACCATTAGCACTGATTCAGGGGATTGTGCCTCAGCCACTTGAGCGAGAAAGCCCGGTGATTGGAGAGTGTGTTTGAAATAGGTGGCTTACTGTTAAGGGTGTTGAAGTAATCATACTTGTGCACCTGGGTTTATATTCACTTCAGACAGCTTTTTCAGAGTAATCTGAGTCATTTGTATTGTGGTTGCTTTGGACTGGCTTTTATATTTAAACTAAAGAACAAAATGTGCTTGTTTGTCTATGCAAGATACATTCCATTGAATTCCAGAAGTTCTAAATTCATTGTATACATAAAATGTAATGTTTACTACTTGTCAATTTAATGACAATGTTGTCTTTCTGTGTCCTTATGTTATCCACACCCCTGTGGACCTTTAAACCCCTGTTTAAAGGTCAAAAGGTCAGCAATATTAACAAAACTGACTTACTGCCTCCAATTGCCAGTAAAATATTTAGTTCAGAAACGTGCCAAAATGTTTTACTTGCATACAAGTTCAATTATCAAGACAATACACACGTAGGCCAACTATTTACAGTATAAAAGAAGAAGAAGATGAGGACCAAACTTAAGTGGGGATTGGCTGGCGGAGAATGAGGGCAGGCGGCAAGGCTAGCAGACTGGAGGGATGAGGAGTGCTGAACAGGAGACAAACACAAGGTTCAAAATACAAACTCTAGGAATCTAACGCTATGAGCAGTCATGGCAAACAAACAGGTGTCAGAAGTGGTGTAACAGACAGGCGCAGGGTGAAAACTGAAGATGAAAATGCAGTTGGGGATGAGCTGACGGGTCACAGGTGTGTAGGCTTAGTTGGAGAGGTGGAAGACATGGACTGGATGACTGGAGCCTAGAGCCATCCCCCTACACACAGACAGCACAGAGACAGACAGAGACAAAAGGTGTGCTCGACTTCATGCGGTGCTGGCGGCGTCGAAGGGTGGCTGACTTGAAGTTTTTGTACAATTTGAGACATGCCGACACCACGTCACTGAGACAGACACTGTATCTCCACGTACACAATTTCAAATCAATCTAAACAGACATTTGAAGACGTATTTTAATTGGTCCTAGAGTAAAGTATACGTGACATTTATGAGTTGGGTTGGTCTTAAAAGGTCAACAAGCTCACCCACAAAATGTTAACATCATCAACTGCTTGTCTATTAACTGCCATAAACTTAGTGTAAAGTTTTCACAAAAGTAACATCACATTTGAAAGTTTTTTTTTCCTAAAGTTCCTTCCGTCTTACCGATATTTTCAGATTTGTCAGACTTCAGAGTTTGACACCAGCGGCTAGGCGCTAAGGAACGCGACATGAAACCCAGACAGGGAGACCCCTCACACAGACAGGGAGACCCCTCACCCAGACAGGGAGACCCCTCACCCAGATAGGGAGACCCCTCACCCAGACAGGGAGACCCCTCACCCAGATAGGGAGACCCCTCACACAGACAGGGAGACCCCTCACACAGACAGGGAGACCCCTCACCCAGACAGGGAGACCCCTCACACAGACAGGGAGACACCTCACAGACAGGGAGACCCCTCACACAGACAGGGAGACCCCTCACCCAGACAGGGAGACCCCTCACACAGACAGGGAGACCCCTCACCCAGACAGGGAGACCCCTCACACAGACAGGGAGACCCCTCACACAGACAGGGAGACACCTCACAGACAGGGAGACCCCTCACACAGACAGGGAGACCCCTCACACAGACAGAACTCCCACTGTGACTTTGTCAAAACAAGGCAGGCGAGAGTTCTTGTTTATCCTTTGAGTCTTCCTCCAATGCTTTAGATTTAAATTAAAGTAAAATCTCAGTACGCTACAATCTTAGTCAAGGTGCTGACGTTTTTAATTCCCTAGCAACCCTTAGAATGCCATAGTGGTTATGACTCCTGTGGTTTGTAATGGAGTTTTAGCAAGATAACAGCAGTGGTTTAATAACAAGACCAACAAGGTTACTTGGTTTTAGTAGCCACATGCGTGATTGGTCGGCTGCATTATCTGGTTTCTTGATGGCAGGTGTGTAATGAACCAAACAATTTACACTGATATACTGAATAATAACATGCATCGTGCCCATTTCATTTCAATCTGATTGTTAAATCCAGTACTGGGTACTTTGGAAACTCAGTTTCAGGTGACCTCCCTAGTAGTGTTTGAATGCATGTTAGAATATCTCTCCTGATATATGCAGCCAAAGGGAAGTGTCCATTGACTCTGGGGTTATAATATTTAAACTTATCGAACTTTTATGTATTTAAAACATTTTCTCCAAAATAACAGGGCCCGGGACTATGGTTCAATGGAGGCTCAACCTCTTTCAAAACAAACACCGACCAGAGCCTGAACCGTGAAGAGTGCAGTCATTATAATAACAGGGTGGACTTCTCAATGAAACAGCTAGTGGTTGCGAATAATAATAAAGCCTCCTTTTTCCTTTTACTGCAGATATCCTTATCAAGGTGTGGCGGGGTTCTTCCGACTACACCACTTTCACAGATGGGGTGAGAGACCCCCAGTTGAGCATACTTTAACTAAGGCTAGGTTCCCTACACGTGTCCTGTCCATTCAACATGAACTCGAAGCAGAGCAGTGGTATCAAAATATACCATGTTTATTTAATACACAGTATTAAATCAAAAGGTACTCTCTAATAAAAATAACAAACACTAAAGGGCAGGGGTGTAATTGTGGGCCTACTATGCTTGGGCCTTCGGCCTAGAACAGCCTGCCCCCAACCTGAGGAATACTAAGACACATGAGATCTAGGGATGCAAATATATATAGCCACATCTAAATATTACAGCAACCAGTAGACATTATAGAATAAACACTCACGGTAACCTTACTCATCAGGGTAGCAAGCCCAACACAACCTAGGCTCAAAAGAGGTATAACCCCAAAACAATAAGCACAGAAAACAGCCCCTTAAACAAAGACAAAACTGATAACAGAAAGAAACCAAAACGAAAAACAGTGGCAGTCGCTCCACACTACCTGTGGTAGAAATACCCGTATTGGTTACATACAACAGCATTAGTACATAAAAGTTCTTACTGACTTATTTAACCAAACATACCGAGGGCTGTTGAGTTTGTTACCCCACTACTCCACGCTTGTCCACCATCAACATTCAGCTTAGGAGACTGTCGCTGAATCACTCGGAGCTAAGCATTAGGTAAACCGCCCAGCAACTAATTGCCTCCGGTACACGCCAATTTAAACCATCGCGGGCCTCATTAAGGAAACAGCACGTCAGCTGTGGGCTGCCTAAAAGCTCCTAAAGCTACCCGGTTACAAAGGTGTTGTCCATTTCACATGGTGCTGTTTAGGTTTTTACAGTTAATATGTATAACTCGGTAAAGTAAGTGTTATTAAGTAAAGCATTGGCTCATTCCAAATATGCAGAGAAAATATTTTTGCATAGATTCCCAGGCAGCTAGCTTGACAATAACTGTTGTATTGTTTGTGATCACACATGTCTGTATGTTTAATGGCCTAAATTCTGACATAGAATGAGCACATCTCTCATCTGTCTGCACAAGCCTCAAGCATTTTGGACCAGTGCCTAAACAGGAAGTGTGCTCATTGCATTCCCCTGAGCACAGCACGTAATTTGTATGCAATCTGAGGCCTCTCAGTCCACGTTTTGACTCTGAGGCCTAGCTTTGGGACAAAGCTCATCCTCACCCATTTTCTGAAGGGATTTTTCAGGGCTAGTAAACAAGTCAGCTTGTTAGCGAAACTATCGCCTGTCAGAGAAAGCCAGAACAAAACTCAGAACTACGATTTTTCCTACCTGATCCCTCAGGCAATCCTTTATAGAAGTAGTAGTACCTGTCTTGTTGTGTCCTAATTTATGCCATCCTGCAGTTCTCGTACATAAAAAGTTTTTCAAAATTTACTTTTTTACACCCAGTCTTCTTTTTTCTTCACTCTTTCTTTTTAGTCTGTTGCTTCTTTCAAATCCATATGACAATGTAGCTGCTAGTTAGCATCACAGCCAAAAATAAGTTCCACTGTCAAAATAAGAAATACCCCTTTGTTGCTACTCCACTTAAAATGTCATGAATAATGAATGGTTTCAAACTTTCACATAATGAAACCTGGGTTTGGGCGATTTGGTAAAAAATGTATGGTGGATGCAACCAGTGCTTTGTATGGGATTGTGTTTGGATTTCCATCAAAATATCTCTACCTGCAACACGAAAGCATAAACATCATCCCTTGTTCGTCCAGGATAAAATTATTTGGTGTAGTAGTCGGTTTGGGTCATATCAACTAGCTTGTTGGCACTTAGTTACGCAACAAATTACCAAAAGAGACCAACAATTGTTATACCATACAACCGATGGATTTGAAAAAGAAAATGGGTGTTTTGGGTACACTAATCTCGAGGGAAGCACTATGACTGACTAAAAGTTTTTTATTTCATAACTACTCAAAAAATGTGACAAACATTAATTACTATTTAACCACGGCCAACCTTAGTAAGCCTCTTAAACTCTCTCCTCACCTAAACATATTGGCCGCGTTAAGCTTCTTAACGAATCTGGGAAACGCGGCCATTGTCTCTAGGAAAGACTATAGGCTAGATGTGTCAGATCACAGACATCACATGTCTCATGTGCTGATGCATCACTGTGTTGTGTGTCAGCTCACAGACATCACATGTCTCATGTGCTGATGCATCACTGTGTGTTGTGTGTCAGCTCACAGACATCGCATGTCTCATGTGCTGATGCATCACTGTGTGTTGTGTGTCAGCTCACAGACATCACATGTCTCATGTGCTGATGCATCACTAGAAAACAAAGCCCCCGAGCTGTCATCCCCACTGTCACCTTGACATCGATGACATCATGCCTCGAGTGTGTCTCCTGCTGGTGTCAAATCGGAAACATCTGAAATCGGAAACATCTGAAATCTGAAACAACTTGTCAAACGACGAGCGTGGGGAGTGTAGATTGAAAACCTGAATTTATCTCTGACTACGGTAATTGTCAGGGGAAATTTGTTCATGTCCAATGTCATTTGTTGATGTTTATTTTCAGGTCTACTTCACCTCCAGTACACTTTCATTGCTGTCAATTAAATGTGCACAGCGTAGCATAACGCTAGTGAAAATGGGAGAGGAAAAGGAAAAAGGAGAGATTCTATGTTCCAATATCAACTTTGAAGCTTATCTAAGATTGTCTCTCATACTCTTGAACAACATCATGTATGACTTTGTATGGTGTTCCGATTTGAAGTTGCTTTTCAGCTACACTGGAGTTGCAGCCATTTTTCCAATTAAAACCTGACAAGTCATCATGCATGTGCAGCACCAAAACCTCCTGGGATGGATTTCCATAATTGAATCATATTAAGTTTGTCACCTGAGACTTTATTTACCTCATTAATTATCTTTTTTTTATCATGCTAATCTATTTACGCTGTTCAGGGACACTTCCCCATCCTTCTTTCCACATGTCAAATCACCCCGACATCACCTTGTTTCTCGGTGTCTTGTCAATATGATTATGAGTTATTTGGCCCTTAACTTCAGAACAATTCCCCACAGGAATTGGTATGCAGGGAGCTTTCCTAAAGTGCTTTGGGCTTTTACTGATGAATATTGATAAGGAATGCTCGATACAAAAAATGATTAATAAAGGCCAGGTAATGCTGGGTACACACTAAAAGATTTTTTTAATCTTTTAAGATTTTCAAAATGTGAGAGACCACAAATATGAGGACAAAAAAATCCTAGATTGAACCGTTTTGCTCCTATAGTGTGTGGTGTTTGTCCTCGGGGCTCCCCTCACAGATCAGGATTTCTGATTTCGCGATCGGGGCGGCTCCAAAGTTCTTCCGTACAAGTTCAGTCACTCTTAACACACCTCACACCAAGGGAAAATTTGATAAAGTAATCTGGTGATATTCGGGACAATACCTAGGATTGTCGGGACATTGCCTAGGATTACTGGAAGGGGGAAATCAACCCAAAATCAGCTTGATAATCTTGTGGTGTGTACCCAGCATTAGATAAGTTTAGGTGTCTGTGACGTTGTGAAACGTCTATGCAATTCACATTGCTGAGAGTGGCAGAGCAATATCTAGCCATTAAAACTTATCAAGATCTACTTAAGGCTATCAGCAGATAAAGTCAGATCAACATAACATGTTTCCACAATCAATGTCACAATGGGTTTCTATGGCTGCCCATAAATCCCCCCCCTTGAGGGTTTAGGTTGGTTGAGGGGCAGTTCTATGGGCATATGTGAAGCCCTCTGTGACATGCTTGCGTGTAAAAAGCGCTATACAAATACATTTGATTTTATTTGATTTGAAATCAACACCAAGGTTCAGTTCTAAACTCTAAGAGAGAAGATAAGTAAAACTCACAACCAAACAGAGAGGAAATGTATGAGGGGGGTTCTTTCCTCTAAAGCAGGGGTGTTCAATCCTGGTCCTCGAGCACACCTGATTCAAACAGGGGCTCTCGAGGACCAGGATTCAACACCCCTGCTCTAGAGTGTGTTATGAACCCAGCTGCCCAGGGAGTGACATGTGAACCCAAGTGCAAGACTCAGATGCAGACGTGATGTTAACCAGGTTTATTACAGACACAGAGGGTGATGATGGTGAGGTCCGTGGGTGCCAGACAGGAGAGAGTGAGGAGGGGGCCGTAGATTGCCAGGGTAGATGAACTGTGCAGGTAACGATAGATGGGTAACAGGTGTGTCTGGTTGGGAGGTGAACTGAAGGATGTGGACCGGAGTATGTTGGTATGTGACCTGTAACACAGACGGGACAGACACAGCAAACCAGGACTGGACAAGACAGAAACATAAAGAGTTTCTGTCTTGAGAGTGAGGTCGATAATAGGCATATACATAGTATTATTATATAAATACCTATTACTTCAGAAGAATACTAGTTTAAAATTTGACAATTCATAGAATGTATGAATTGTAATTACAATATAGGAATTTAGGTGTCAAATTCTCTGTGAACTTTTAACAATTTACTTCCATTCATCATCATTAATTAGATGTAAAAAATTGAAGTAGCAACTTTGTCAAAGTATTGCAGATGGCACATGATTAAGTTGTTTACTTTTCCAACTTTTCCAAACTTTTCCAAACTTTTGAGAGTTTTTTGGGAGTTTTTCCTTGTCTTCCTTGAGGGTTTAGGTTGGTTGAGGGGCAGTTCTATGGGCATATGTGAAGGCCTCTGTGACATGCTTGCGTGTAAAAAGGGCTATACAAATAAATTTGATTTGATTTGATTTGATTTTCCAGAATTCTCTTGGGGATTAAACATGTTTTGCGCCCTCTGTTGAACAATCACAGGCATATTTATTTGAATATCTATGTAACACATGGTGATGTTGCGCATTACAGGCAACAATCCTCTGTCATTTTAATTGACAGACTGAAGCAACATATTTGATAGAACTGCTACAGTAGGACACTTGGTAATAGAGACACATGATGTGGTTGATTCCTGTAGGTTTTTTCATTTTAAATGTTTGCACTGACGTAATCTAACCATTAGGGATTTCTGAATTTTTATGATAATGATAATGACGTGTCAAGTTAGGTGAGTTGTGACTGAGGAAGCAGCACGCACATGCTACATCTATAAACGACCTGGATTGATGCAAGTAAATGAAAGTTTTTCATTTTTAATCACTTTCAAAGCGAAAATCCCTCTGCTGAGCAGTGAAGGCAACAGGGTAGCACCAATACGGAATATGCAGCTTTTAACCTCTGATATTCACAAACTCGTCCTGCACATTTTGTTATGGTCATTAATAAGCTAGTCAGCAAATTAGTTTGCAATTAATTGTACAGCTAGATGCTTATTAAAAAATTAAAAAGTTTTTGTCATTCATTTGAGGCTGTCAACTCAACTATGGCTAGGCCACAGTATTTAACTTCAATACAAACACTGATTGTACTTGAGACATAAAAGACTGTCCCTCAAAGTGTGCAGGTTATTAAGCAAATTAATTTCTCAGGCAATAGGAAGAAAAGAAAAAAAAACGTATGACACTTTTACATCCATTCTTTAATGATGTTACACATTGATGAGCAATTCTCTTTGAATTGGAGTCACTCTGTATAATTGAGAGTTGATGAACTGATTAATGGAAAATAGGTCTTGAAAGCCCATCCATATTATGCAATGTGATACGTTAGTCCAACAATATTGTGGTGTTTGGCATTGATAAAAAATTACACGTTGTCCATGTTGTGAGTACTGAAAATCTCAGTAGGCTACGATCTTAGTTGAGGTGCTGACGTTTTTAATTCCCTAGCAACCCTTAGAATACCAAAGTGGTTATGACTCCTGTGGTTTGTAATGGAGTTTTAGCAAGATAACAGCAGTGGTTTAATAACAAGAGCAACTACTTGGTTTTAGTAGCCACATGCGTGATTGGTCAGCTGCATTATCTGGTGTCTGGATGGCAGGTGTGTAATGAACCAAACACAATTTACACTGATATACTAACTGAATAATAACATGTGTAACACGCATGGTATTATATCCAATACTGGGGATGAAATGTGTTATATAACTGTGTCAACAATCGATGAAATAGGCTATAGAACTTTGTCATCAGTGTCTGAACAACTGATTCATTCAACCATTACTTGTTTTGTCATGAGGCATTTACACATTTCCAGACACTTATATATCCTATATTAATAATACAGGTTGGAAGGGGTCGAACAGATAAGGCCAGATGAAGTCTTCCTAAGGACGTTTTGCAATCCTCATAACTTGGGCCTGTCACTCCAATAGTACACATCGACTTACACGTTTATTGCGTTTGCTTTGAAAACTAAAGCTTACCAACACCTCACTTATCATAGCAGTTAAGTTGCGTAATAATATATTCACCGGAAGAGCAGCCCCCTGTGTCACCTGACTCCGACTAAATGCATGTGGAGTAGGCTACAGACACTTTATTCACACATTCTCATACAATTTAAAATGCAATGATTGGCAGCACTAACAGGAGTGACAGGATTTTTGCAACACACAAGCCTAACCTGACTTGATGTCATTTGCTGTAGTAGTTGCTCAAAAGGCAGACATGGACAAGGCATAGTCTTACAATGAACATCCCTGTATACACATATATAATTGTCAAATACACGTCAACAATTAATGACCATGAATAAACAGCTCACCGATTATGTTTCATGTTAGAGGGGCTTTATTCGGATGTTGTTGGAGGTGATGTCATCTATCAGGTTGGTGAAGTCCACCAGTCACTGGTCTGTCCTCAACCATTGAAGTCTTTTACTGTCTTAGTTCTCCTTCCCAAATGTACTAGTGCCTAACTGGGTTGTCTATATTGTTGGAGTTGATGTCTTCATTCTTTATGATGCAGGTTGTTTTTCTTGTTATTCCTGACTCTTAAAAAAGTACATTCTTTTTCAACAACTCATCTGTTGGATTCCATTTGTTGCTGTAGTTTTGAGTTTTGAGACTCACTGACATATTTGCTGGTGACAGATTGATCAAATATCTCAAAAAGGCCCTTGTGACAGTATCCTAAAAAACCACAGGTTATATCAAAGGACATATTGTACCGTTCTCAGCCGTGCCCCTTAGGGGATGGGGCCTTTGTGTCATTTACAAGATGTAAACCAAAAATGTATCCTCCTATTATAACAGCAAGAGCTTTAAATATTGCATGTTACAGTTAGTGAGCATTGTTATAACTGTTCAATAAAAAAGAAAAAACATGATTAAAATTACAATATGGAAATACAGCAAATTGTTTTTTCCAACAGTAATCACCACTTTTGAAGAACAATGACATCAAAGTCATAAGCACCAATATATGGTAGGTTTGTGTTACTCTCTCCACATAATGGATTTAAAAGTCAGGCAAGTTGCTCAGATTAGATATCTTGGCAAAACCCCAATAGCTGAGCTAAATGGCCACGGTGATGGTAAATCTCTAGAGATTTTGATGATGGATGCAAACAATGAAGCTTAATCATATTACAGTAATGGAGTATATGGCTCAGCTGGATGGTGTTGTCTGCTAGCTCTACCATGCCTTTGCTTTTTGATGCATTACAAAACAAAGACAGACAAATGGGTTCCAGAAGTACTTCGTACAATTGCTGCATAAAATGTCAGCAATTTTGCGACTTTACAAGAAAGTGACAGAGCAGAGAGCGGCACAAGAGAAGCATCTCTCTGATTTGGTTTGCCAAACTGTCCTGTTATCGCTCCCTGTGTCACCTTGAGAAACACACGCATCGAGGCTTCAACAGGTGATTTTTGGGGTTGTTGTTGCATTCTCTCTTTGTGAGAAGTGATGGTAATGGAATGCAAGATGGAGAGGGACAAAATAAACAGTCACCTCCCTAAAGTGCAGGTCGCTTACCAGCCTCTGGATAAATAATGAAATGAAGGGAATACAAAAGGGAATACAAAGCCCTTCTTGGTCCACATGCCTTCCTCTCCTCTGTGCGTCCCCCTGATGTGTTTATCAACCACCAGTCATGGAGTACAGCTTTGAATCAATAAAGCAATTAGCGCTTCTTCGCCTCTGACTCCGGCCAGAGATTTATAAGCAGTGACAGCCACCGGGGGTGATGGGCGGACCTCATCATTTCCACGTTGTCCGCCCCAGTTTCAACAGTATTGGAGGACACCTATGTATAAGGGGTTTGTCCCCACTATGTGTAATCTTTGAAGGTGGTCTGTCATTCTTGTTTTGCTCCAGGTGTTGGATTTAACTAGAAAAATATTTTACCAATTCCCTAAAAAACTTGAAGCCTTACCGAAACCACAGTCCAAATTCAACATACTCGAAACCTCTGAATTCTATAACAGACGTAAAATGCAAGGTTGCCTACTGTGACTGCTTCATTAATATCTTTGTTGAAGCGTCTCAGGATTCTCCACAAGCTGAGGGATTGTCTAATGCAATAATAGCATTGCATTTGGTTGGAAACTCATTTACTTAAATTACATCTCAAACCAAAACCATTACGTTCAGGGTAACCTCTCATTCCCAGTTAACTCACCTGATAATTACTTGATAATTGACAGAGGACATTCTAAATGGGTGCCTCACCCCGTTGGTTCTGCTTAAGCTGAATTTCTAGCTTCATACTGTGGCAGAAAGTGAAGGATTTGATATACAGTACTGACATGCGGCCAGTTCAAATCATTGTACTTTTGAACTTTATACGGACACTTAGTTCCCAGGAAGAACACATCCCTATTTTTGTTTGCCTCCTTATGCATACATTTTCAAATGTCAATCAAACCTCAATGTCAATTAGTGATGGGCATTCCAGCTCTTTTTTGTGAGCTGGCTCGTTTGACTCAGCTCACTGAAAAGAGACGGCTCTTTTGGAATGTGTGTGCGCCTTAAGGCCTATATAATTATTATTTTGTTGTTCTTTGAATTAGTCAATTATCTTAAATACAATTACAATCATTCATTATTTCATTATTACATAATCATATATTTTTTTAAATAGAGCCGGCTCATTCGCGAATGACCCATCACTAATGTCAATCAAAGTTTAAGGCCCAATATGGTATATTGTGGTCTCAAGCTGCATAACTAGTAAACAAAAAGTACCATGCCCTCTTTTTATCAAGAATTCTTATCACTGTAACAAAGTGCGTATGTCAGTCGGATTTTGACTTTCAAACATAAGCTTCTAAGCATCATTATCTAGACCTTATCACTCCTTTTCCCAATTACATCATCTTGTTCTCAGTGAGGGCAACATACTTCCGCTACCCTGCAGAGATGCGAATTGCAGTAAACAACCCCATAGCTTGTGGTGTGCGTGTGTGTGTGGTTGCCTTGGCGTTATTTTGAGCCTGTGTGTGAGAAAAAAAAGAGAGGGAGGAAAAAAAAAACATTTGCACGTCCTCAGAACTTAAGGACACCCTGCAGGTGCACGGTGTTGGGATTCCAAAAGTATGGTCATTGGAACTTAAACATAAAAATTGAGAGAAGCACCATCCATATTCTCAAAGGCTTGGTCTGACATCTAGGGTTTGTGTGACTATGTGTTGTCTACAACCCCTTTTTAAACATTTTGGCACTGTAGGACTCTTTCACTCAACACACTATGGGCATTTGGTAGCTTTCACATTGTTTCCCCCACATAAGGGAGGGCAATATCAGCACCACAATATTTTACTTTTTTATGCAATTCATTAGAGAGATGTCACTGTGATCACTTTCAATGAAAAAAAAACTACAAATGAAAACAGCAGATGGTCGTCATTACTCCTGCGAGCTTAACTGAAGAAGGAGATCCACCTGAGGGTTATTTATTGTATGATAAATTAATGTGAATTGTGCTGCCCTGCTCCTTTGAGAAATCACTGCTAATGCTACACAGAGAAAGGCATGTTTAATTAAAACGTCTTAAATAAATAACATGTGTTTAAGGGTCTGACATTTGGGGAATTATTTCTCACTTTGTCAGACAATTTTGTTCAAGTGTCTGGAAGAAAAGGCTCTCAAAGGTCATGTGCACTCATTTAATGTCTTTAGGCTAATAGTACAAAGATGTAGACTAACTTACTGCTTTTAAAAAGTTCTAGAAATCTAACTTTTTGGTAATGCTGTATAAATGGCTATAAATTGCGAAAGTTGAATTGATGTCCAACAAACACACTTTCTCAAAGTTATAATCTCTGCTCCAGAGCATGATTTAGTGTCTGCGCACAGCAGCCTGGGCTGTGTGCTTTAAAGACAGTTTTATTTACTGCCCTGTTCCTTCTGTCTTTTTACCCAGCAGCAAAAGACTTGGCTTGTTCTGTCTGAGCGGTGACATTGAGGACTTAATAAAGTGATGAAGGTCCCTGATACTCAGCAGGCGGCAGATCTGCTATGAATCACCAGCCCTGTGGCAGCACACAGACGCCTGCGGCCTGGTCTATGGTCTGAATGCAGCCTGATAGCAAGGACTGCAGAAGTCTTTCCATTTTGCGCTTTACATACTGATTGATTTTGATGTACTGATTGATAATACTTTATTGTCAGATTTTTGGGGGCGTCACAGTATTTCCATTTGCAGAAACACATAGACGGCAGGCATTAGTGAATTGACAACTTTTACACATGTTCTGTTCAGCTAGTACAACAATCACAGAGACATTTATCATAACATTCACAACCTTTGTTCCTTTTCTGTGGGATTGAGCTCCATATTTATTTTCAGGATTGCTGGATGCACAAAAGAGTACCTGAGTGAAGTTGGCCACCCACCCAACGCAAAACATCGTCCAAATAGTCTCAATTGTTTGTGCTCCGTTTGTGCTGGTTTGTGCTGCAATTATTTTCGTTTGTGCTGCTTTCATTTTTTAGATATTACAGAATGTTTTATAGGTCATCCTGAGGTCACTCAGCCCCCCACATATTCCGAATGAACTGAAATTGTCTCAATCGTTTGTGCTTCGTTTGTGCTTCGTTTGTGCTTTGTTTGTGCTTTGTTTGTGCTTCGTTTGTGCTTCGTTTGTGCTGGTTTGTGCTGTTAACATTTTCGTTTGCTGCAGCGGTATTTTTTATATTATACATTTAATTATGGCCTATGACGTCACCAGCCCCCCCACTTGCTCCAAACTGATTGCAATAGACCTACATTCTTTATTGTGAGTTGGGTGGGGGGCCAACTTTACTCAGGTCAAAAGAGTGCTTCCATCTAAGCTAGTAAATTGTCCTAAGCTAGTAAGTTGACCCTGTCTCTCCAGTTTGATGGTAGATGTATAATTGGGGTCAGAGACAATGTATATGTCTATTTGTCAAGTACACCTCATTTTGTTTGCGTGCCTGTCTATCTCAGTCTCCGTCTTGGACTGTGTTAAATCTCAGCTTTGACTGTCAATTTGTCTGTTCTAACATTCTGTGCTAGTCTATACACACATCTATTGTACTGTATATTTCTAATTACACGTCTGTCTTTTCTTGCATTTGCTTAATATTTCTCTGTTATTATCTTTATTTGGCTTTTTATGTGTCTTATTTGTGTTTATTTATCTGTATCTGATTGAATTGTAAAACAAGGAAATGTTAAGTTAGTTTTGTTTTTTTGTTTCTGCAAAATCTGTTCTGACAGTGTGCAGAAGGATAATTGTAGTCTCGCCATAGAATGTTCTAGAACGTGAAAGAAGGTACATTCTCTATTGAGGCTATAAAAATCCTGGATCCTTTTATCAGATGAACTTCACAGTTAAGCCAAAATGTCAAATTATTGCAAGACTTAGCTAACGCCATTAATAGCTAGCTAAGGGGTTAGACATGTTAGAAACAGAGCTGCCCAGTTGACAGTAATTGGGGACAACGTGAGACTCTGTCATTTGACCACCCAGAGCTGCAAGCTTGTGGAGAAATGTGACGGTAAGACTTGTTTCCCACCTTCCTCTGTCATGTTTTTGTACTCATTATGGGTTTTCCCAACCTCTGCATTTGCCTTCCATGAATCATGATGAAATAATGCTTGCAGATTAGTGTCACCTTCAGCCCATTATCTCCCAATCTCAAGTCTCTGTTTCTGTATGAATATTTTTCAAGCATAATAAAACCAAACTGGATTAAACAGGCCCGGGGAGCTGAAGAAATGACAGGGCCAATGCAACTATGATTTTGTGTATTTGTTTCTATTTACGGGGTGTTTTTTTTTTTTTTTTTTTGGGGGGGGGGGGGGGTATGCAGAAGGAACAATTATCCCTTTGTTGAAACAAAGCTGCCAGTAGCCACTTTACCAGCTGCAGGAAAAAACATGGACGCTGTTCTTTCCCTCTTGGCATTTGGTGTTGTTCCTGGAAAGCCCCGGAAACTGTTTTTCTTCAAGGCTCTCGAGTTTGCTGCTCCAGAGAATTATCTTCAACTCAGAAAGTAAATGCTGTGAGACAACCTCTCAATACAGAATAATGGCAGTTTTGTTTTAGTTTTAACTTCAGCTTTAAAGTAATGTCAAGTCCACAAGGTTTAAAATATTCTGAGCCATGGCCTTACAGGCAATCCCGGAGGACAACCTTTGCTACTATTAGAGACAAATGTGCGAAAACTGATGTAAATCATGTCACCATCATTCATCACATGTCACATGGAGTAAAAGTAGGACTGAACAATTTCTGAGAAACAGTATCTGGAGGACTGGGACTGCATGATCATGATGTGTAACATGGACACTGCGACATCATCGTCTGTCCACCATCAGAATCTATGCTTGAATAACCCAGTAGTTATTGCTTTGAAGACTCTAAGATGGCTGGTGCACCAGTATGAAATATTTTGAGAATACTGAGAGGAAAAACATGAAGGTTCAGAAATGTGGAAGTCATTGAATATGATTTTAAAGATACTGGTCTGCCAGGTTTGGTGTGAACAACAGTTTACATGTGTTGTACCAACCAAACATATAATGAAAACAGTTAAATAAATCAGAATAACACATTATTATTAGAATTTAAGTATGCATACAGGTACAACTTTTTAAAAAGATAAAAAGATAAAAGGTATATCATACTAATAACATGGCACACAGTGATGAGAAAGTCCCATTTTCTATTCACCACCACCAAACAGGACACACAGTAGGCCTAACAAATGCCTGCTCTGTTTCGTGCCACCACTCATATGAATCATATCCAACTCAAAAGATGCAGAACCGTTTTTATCATGGAGCTCTGAACATCTAATCTTCATTTAGAGGTGGGATTTTTATGGCTTCCTGCCAAAATGTCACTGAGTGAGCTTTCAACCATTTTACAGCTGTTTTAATTGGAAAGTAATGGACTGAAGGGGCCTCATCTGCTCAGGTCCAGATATGCATGAGAGGAACATGTGCCCATGGAATTTCACCAGTAGACAATCAGTATAGAACACAGCACTGCAGCCCGGCAGTGTAACTGAAAGCTATGTGATTCTAACCAGCAAGTCAGCGATTGGATACATTGGTTTATTCAGGCGGTATTTAGCAGGCAGTCACAAAACTAACTGGCATAGCCTCACTGACCCGCAAGGTTAAATGAGATGGAGGGGATCGTTTTGCAGGACTTCTGGTTTAGTAAGTAACATCCCAAGGAGGGATGTTACTTACTACCCAGTTGCTCCTTCCAAGGATTCTTCAATTTGTTCTCAATTAGTTATCCTGGGAGTTTCCTTTTCCTTGTCTTCCTTGAGAATTAAGTTTGGCTGAGGAGCAGTTATGTGGGTGGGTGTAAACCCCTCTGTGACATTGCTTGTAGAAAGGGCCATGCAAATACATGTTGAATTGATTTGATTTGAATTGGTGGATGATAAATGCAATTCAAAACCAGATGGACCGTAAACTGGAAATGTGATGTGATTTTAGGTGGTTAAATCAGCTCAAACGTAACTCAAAAGAGAAAAGAGAACTTATTTAGGTACTCGGAACTAGTCTAGCCGTAAACATCTCATTGTGAGTAAAGAGCTTTAATTGACCATGTCTTTAAACACATCAGTGACCTTCGACTGCAGGAAATTGGGGCTTAAGCAGGCCAAATAGCCATGGGATTACGACGTGGTCTGTCTTGCTGTCTTCCGGAATGCACATACATCCAGCTTTCACAAAACACCTCTCTGCATGTCACTCCCTAGAGGCTAGGAATCCAATTTAATGGATATATTCACACACCGGAGATGAGAAGGGAAAAGGCAGCGATGTTAGAAGAAAAAAAAGAGACTTTTCTTTCTCATTTTAATGAACATCTTAACTCCTTCATGTCTTAGGTGGGTGGTTTGCACATGCCATCCAGTGTCAAAGGAATGTAATCTCAGACTATGCTTGCAGACTGAGATTTATCTGA
The DNA here is from genome assembly GCF_963692335.1 of Osmerus eperlanus. Classification (NCBI taxonomy): domain Eukaryota; kingdom Metazoa; phylum Chordata; class Actinopteri; order Osmeriformes; family Osmeridae; genus Osmerus; species Osmerus eperlanus. The sequence goes on along the minus strand of NC_085026.1, from coordinate 7,276,964 downwards.
TGGATATTAGCCAGACATATAAAAGAGATTCTTATATGAACACAACTGTCTCAGCATTTTTCATGCAGTGTGGCCGAGTCATCGGTTTGGCAAGAAGAAATGATTTGATTGGCCACACAAAGACATTGAATTGGCCATACGAACCAACAAATAGAATTAATCTAAATGAACTTCACAAAGTGCTATAACTAACCAGGGAAACTGCATTGCTCACTGGTACTCGCTTAAGGACGCGAATCAGGCTGTTCTCCCCCACCCTACTAAAGGGGTGATGATGATGTTGTCATTTCAGCACCATGGACAGCGACAACAGAGCCTTGCATTGGAACTGACTGTGCATAACACCCTACAAATGTATTCCTGCCTGCAGGATTCATCTGTGATTAGAAGTGACAGAGGCTTCTTAGGAAGTTTTCTCCTGTTGTCTTTCCAAAGAACCAAAGCTGAGTGTTTTCTCTGGAGTCGATTTCGCATCTTATTGTCATTAATTGTGGAATGTATTATTTATAACCTATCATCAAATCAATCATTTTTAACATTAAAATCTTCAGTGGTGCTTGAGACTACATTTCTCTTGCATGTGTGTACTGTAAACATGTACTATCAACAGGTTTCAAGCACTTTTATAACTACAGGTTTTATATTCTGTTAAACCTTATCTAAAAAGTATTTTCAAGCTTTAGCATCCAGCAAACGCTACAGTACTTTAAGTCTCTGGGTTGCTATCCTACAGTAAAAAATGACACTTAAAAAAACTTGACAAATATATTTATATTTACATTTAGCAAATGCGTTGTTTCCACAAAGCCCATTAATTTTTTTTCCAGAGCCAGAGAACAATTAAACTTAAATCAACATAAACTTTTTAATGATGTCTTACAGTGACAACAAACGTAGTGAGGATCCTTCTAAAAGATAGAATGTGCTTTAGTGTGCTTTTAGCAGCAAGCCCCATTAAGCCAATAAGATTTGAGGAAGCAGTAAGGGGACTATCATTCTTTATTTACTGTTTGTTATTGTTTAATATGTTTTCTTTTAGCTTCAGGGCATGTTTTCTTTACTCTTCATGATTCATGGATTATTATATGGTGTTAATAGCTTCAATGGAAAAAGTCTGCTTTCGCACACTAATATCAACCCTAGGTCATGACTATTCTATCGATTCACACTATGCGGATACATTTGTTTGTGCATACGAGGAAAATGGGTAAATGTTTATACTGAAAATCAATAATTTTGGCCACAAGCAAACATTTTCATCCCCAGACTCATACTTTTCATTGTCAGTCACATTATTAGCATTGTTTTTTCAGAGGATTATTGCAGCGATAAAGAACACCCACACCATCGCCATAACAACAGCAGACTTGTCATTTCAACACTATCGACTATATGACCTGTTAATGCACAGGAAATGGGCATTATAATGACTTCAATTAACAGCTATCATTTGACAGCTATTTTCTTGATCTCAAAGCAAGCCTTTCCATCCCGCCATCACTTTAAAGCAGGGCAAAGCTTACAGTAGTTGCCATATAGAGGCTCAGTTTATAACCATGCACCACTGTAACTGGTGCATGGAACAATGTGTTCCTCCTTTAATGACCTAAAAAAGCGAGATTGGAAAAAGATAAGCAGTAAGTGTTTTTCCAGTGTTTCTGTTTCATCAGTGTTCTTCAAAATAAATGAGGGGTAGTGAAGAACCTCATACTGTGATTAACAAAATGGCTCTAGACTCATTGACTCTGATGTGCGTGCGTGTGTGTGTGAGAGTGTGTGTGCGTGCGCTACTTCAAAATATGAATGGTCATTCTAGAGGGCAAGGGTGAAGGATCTGGATATTAATTCTACCTATTTATCATAACCTTTCAAGATCTATTAAGGCTCAAGAGTGCCACTAAACTATGTCTTCAACTCAAGAAAATCATGAATTTCCCCTTATATATTCAAAACAATGTGATTGAGTTAAAGCATAGTGTTAAGGGGGTGTTCACAATCTTTCATTCATGGAAATGCATGAGACACATATTTCAGGGGGAGTAGATACATATGAGTAACCTTGACACATCCTCTGCTTACCATGCAAGGCACTAGCCTGCCCATCGGGAGCAGCTTGGGGTTCAGAGGCTTTCTCAAGGACACTTCAACACATGCCCTGGAAGAGTCAAACCGCCAACTTTGCGATTAATGGACGACCCCACCTAAATACCCTTTCCTCCCTCCCTTGTTTGTCACTGTGGCGGACATCTTGTCAATAGCAATAAGTATGCTGGGGTTTCCCTAATATATCCCAGTGGGTTCCGCCCATGGTGTAAACAATATAGTTCTCCACAGCTCTCCCAGTAACTTCAGACCGGTCTAAAGCATTCATATGCTGTGGGATTCAGATGGGACTTGGAACTCATCAGCGCAATACGACCTTATTTCTAATGACTTTACATATGGTGCATCTCCTGCATGTAGCTTCAGGCGCCTATTACTCCATCGACACCAAAGAGGGGAGGGTACTCATTTTAAAGATCTGTCACGTGGCTCAGTGCTTCAATGTCCATAATCCAGGTCACTGTGGTAATTTGTTACTCTATTTTACAATTGGTTACTAGTGTTAATCGAATACAATTTTCCCTCAGGGAGCGTTATGTGTGGAAGCACTTAATGCGAACTGATTTTACTGGTGGAAAACATGGGACATTACCCTCTTTTTCTATTCATGACTTGGTGTGGGTAGCTTAAAGGGGAAAAGGTTTAGTCTTCAACACGGCTGAAAGTTGAATGCGTTTGTGCAGCTACCCAGACATCATTCAAGGAAGCTGCAGAGTAAAGAGACCATGAAGGCATGTTGATGAGACTGTAAGAATGATGCTTAAAACGGTCTCGCACCACCAGTCTGTCACTCAAACGCCTACCTCTGTGACAAAACACATGCGTTTTTCATGATCTCCTCCCCATGGAATTAGTGAGGCATTGCCTTAAATCCAGAAGTACAGGAACATAAACGTGACTCAGCATGTTCAGGTCAGTCCCACTCGTTTCAAATGAAGCGCATCCAATTATTTTCCCTTTTAAAGCATCCTTACCAACAACACTCCCCTTTGATCATTTTTCCCAAGTCACACACATGCAAATTCCATTATCATCCTTGGTATTGGTCATGCTTCTTAGCAGGCGTCAGCAGCGGTAAACTCTGCATTTGAAATGAGATGAAACAGAAAGGGTTTCAGTTTGTCTTGAACGCGTGAGTGGCTTGCTAATGACATGAAGATCGCACAAGTGGAATGCAGGAGAGAGGTTAAGTTAATTGAAATGATTGTGCCCATCAGCCAAAATATTTAAATAATACAGTTTGAAAAACACAATTAAGATGGATACACTAACATGTAAATACTAACAAGCAATACTTTTGGTTAATGGTTCTACATCCTTAGGTGTCTCGCAATTTCTTTGAGGTAATTATAGGATGTATCTCTTCAAAAGTAAGATATTATCTTGATTTCCTGTCATGGATGCCATCCAGTCTAGAAAATGTTAGGTAGCAAATGAAAATGCAAACAAATGATACCGTCCTTACGTCCGATACATCATTCCCTTTTGTAAAGCACCTGGTAGTATTAGGGATGAAGCCTCTTTTTTTGAGTTGGAGATTGAACCAGTGCCTCTTGGAGTGCCTGGATTTCTTTTGAGTCTCATCAAAGTCATCCAATTATACCTGTAATTAAATCATTTTAGAGGCCAAGATGGAGATACCAGGTGGCCACCATGCTGTCTGACCAAAATCTCTTTCTTTAAGTTAATGATCCAGCAAGAGGGAACTCTGCAATCATCTCCTTTTTGGAGGCCTTTGGTAAGTTACATAAGTAAACCTGTCAAGTGAAAGAGAGTATTTTCAATGACTGAAATGTTTAAATGGGATCAATTCAATAAGAAACGTTATAGTATATTGTACATCTCTACTGGCTTGTTTTGCAGCCGTAAAAAAATGTATGGTTTCCAAAAATAAATGATAAATGCCTCGGATCACATTGTTCACATGTAACTAAATAAGCACATTTTAAGGAACAAAAATGTCACAACGTAGCTTTTGACACTAAGGTTACAATAACTACAATGTAGGCCATAGCAATACCTATAATAACAACATTATAGTTACTGTAGATATACTTTATTGCAATACATAATTCATAACAAGTTCATACATGAGTGAAACTTGAAATGTGGGATGGGGGGCTTTGCAGGGGTATGTGGATGTAAATATTGATCTTGTTTTGGTGAAAAAACCCTCAATGGCCCCTTGACATGTCACCCCTCCCCATACTGTTCCTTCTTACACTATTGTTATAATCAAAACTTCCAACACTTTTTGTAATTTAATTACATAGACAGTTTTACAAGTGTTCCCTAGTTTTCTTTTTTGTTATGGTTATTCTTCTATGACTAAATTAACAAACAAGAACTACACGGCTGTTGCTGAGGACATTCACATGTGTGACATCATTAGAAAGCGCAGGAAGTCTCCTCGATTGGCTATAAAGAAAAGAAAGCACAGTATGGTTGCAAAGTTACTGGCCCGAAACCAACGTCCATTGTCGTGAACACAAATTAATTGCTGGGTTTCAGGATAATAACCTATGAATTAAAAAAAATATATATCTATGTATATAAACACACACAACTATGTATATAGACTTGTGGATTGATCAGTCAACTCACCGTTCCACCTGTGGGCTAACATGACTTGATAACCCTAAACCTCATACATTATGAATAACTGAATGAAAGAAAAGTGAACTTGCCTGCTCCAAAATGTCAAAAACAATCCAAACAAAGTTCCAGAATTTACAAATGTATACAATACATCCCTGAATTCTAAAAATGAAATCTGGTAGAAAGAGGGAAGGAGAAAGAGCATTTCATCAAATACATTCTCGAAAGCTGAAAATGGATACAGCATGTACCTTTGTTGGCATCTGTCATTCATGTGAATGTATTATTCCTTCCTTCCACTTTCATGACGGGTTCAGTCCTTTTTGGTTGTCTCTTGTCACAGCCTCTTGACAGTTCAGCAAAGAGAATAGAACAGAGACAGCCACAGGAGAAAACTGAAAAGAGTACCAACATGTATATAGATATTTAAAGGCTCAATTAAGAGACACCACTGCTGGGTTTCACATGCATTTTGATTTGAATATTTCTTTACGAATATTTACGGGGTGTAGAAATGTTTGACGGGTCACTCACTGTCTCATCCTAATCTTAGTTTCAAATATTAAACCATACATACTGCAAAGCATTTGGTACAGACAAATCAACGGAGCAATGGAAATACCACAGCCCAAATCCAGACAATGGTTAGGAAAGATATGCTATATCTATATATTGTTTAAACAGATTAGTATAATACATTCTTTGGAATTCAATTATGCCAACTTTGTTTATCATTGTTTGTGGACCATTAGCTTGTAAACTTCAAATGTGTATACATATAAAACATTTGCTTGCCACAGCATGCCAGGGTCAAAAGGGTTTCCATGCTTTTATTCCCTCTACAAACTCTCTCAGTGGATGGCTCTAGTGTATGCAAATATAATTGTACCATAAGTGGTGACCCCATAAACTTTACTTACATACTCGGATCAGGTTCTACCTTTCATTCCTACACTCAACCAACACAGATGAAAGGCTCGGTATTCCAGTACAGTCTTATGTAACTATTAGTGTGTATCGTGCACATCCAGGCCTAGAGAGAGACAGAGAGAGAAAGAACACAAAGCCTATAGGAGTTGCGTTTGACTGATTATCCTTCCGCAGTTGGGCTGCGAGTCAGCATGAAAATGGTCTCCCCTCGTATCCCTCCACTCTAAAAACGAAAAGGAAAGGCTGGGTCCCTCACAATACTTAATGGACTGCAGTTGCACATGCCTGGTCTCAAAAGAATCCACGTCAGTGTCACCAGCAGACAGCCAGATCCATTTGTTTTGTATTACACAGTATTGTTTTGTAATTGAAATACAACTTCTGGTTTCACCAAGTCAAAATTAAGTTATTCATCATCACCAACAAAGGCTTCAATATGTCACGGATGCATTTACATACATAGTCCCTTGAAATAAGAAATGTTTATCAAGAAGGAGATGTGCAGTGCTTGTACAACATTATTAAGGCGGTTGATAGTGAGCTAAATAAACAATGACAACAATTTCTTCAGTACAAATAAAAATGCCCATTCATTTTCCTCTTCAAAAGAAATAGGCTATCATTCACAACCATCATTGTTGATGTTATTCCTGACAGAAAAGAGCGCACTACAATGATACAGCTTTGGACATTCTTGAAGTCATCATGATCATAAACACACTCAATCAAATTGGAGGGAAGCTCTGGAGTTACATAAGCTTCGACAATATGGAATAATTACAAAGCATTTATAATATTAGCTGCAGATGCCATTGACACAGACAATATGCGTGTGTTTGTTATGAATATTTATGATGCATTTTTTTCTCCTTCTGACAGGCAGGCTGGTAGTCAGCAGATAACACACTTTGAAAGACATATATTTGACAGGAGTTGCACTCGGTGGGCTTTTGGGAGGAAAAGAAGAATGGAGCATAATGAAGTGATGGTGAACAAAGCTCATTAGTACTGTAGGAATTGCCTCGGTCTGAGAAAAAAAACATGGATGCGTCTGACAGAACTCAAACTCAGGGAATGCAAGTGCCTCTCTTAATTATAGCAGCTTAGCATAGAGAGAAAGTGTGTGTGTGTGTGTGTTTGCCTGAAGATGCATATTTTAATCTGCCCACTGGTGTATGATGTCACTATGTATATTACATAAGAGAAACAGCAAAGAAAACAAGACAGAGAGAGAAAGAGGGAAACCGAGGAAGAAAAAGAAAGGGAAGGAAATTAAATCTGGAGACACATGGAATGCCCCAGTTTGTAACAATGTTTCCATTGGTTTTCTAGGTGAATATCATCTGCAGTAGTCATGGTGACACACTGTGGGCATTGTGTGCAAACCCTGAAGTCGATGGATAGCAGAGGCCACCCCCCAAAAGCTTTCCACTCATTTAAAGGCTGTGTGTGTGTGTGGCGTATGTGTGTGTGCGTGTGTTTTTGTGCGTTTGACACTGACATACTTTAATACGTCCCGTTTTTTCTGTTCTTTGTTTTCAAACCGTAGCCTCAGGTCCATGGACTCAGTCAACACATCTCTCTTAGACACTGACAACATGTTGTCTGCTATCTTGTCACAAAGCGCTCCCCTAGTCTTACAGCTAAAGGCGGAGACAACAAGAAGGGTCTGCTTGAAAAGGTCACAGGCTTTAACCTGGATTACCATCTTCGGGGGGTAGCCCTGCATAATCGTTGCCTCCTCTGTCTCAGAAACTCAGATCTCCTCACCTCTGGTAGCTTTGACATCTGAGCCAGAGATCTTGATCTATGGGGAGTCGGGCCACGCAGAGGCTGTAGCAGCGGATTTACTCTGAATCCACCCTTTGTCATTGTCCTTCCTCAGTCTGTCGGATGGAAATGGAATGTTGCATTGGCTTGTCTGTCAGGTGCTGGTTAGCTGTGGACTTGGAGGATCCCCACCTCATACAGCCCTGGAAGGAGTATGGTCAGAGCTGAGTAAAAAATGATCATAAAGGAAATCAGTTATTTGAAACTGATCAAGTTAAGTTTATGCGAAACTGATTAATGATGGACACTAACTACCAAGTAGCCATAAAGATTTTAAAAAATTATATCAATGCTATTCTGCATGGCACAGTAGATAATTACTTGTTCCTGTCTTTAATCACAGATGGAGTATGAAATAATGATGGCAACAAGGACCATTAACCCACCTGGCAATTACCAAGTTGTCTTTTCTTTTCTTTTGGCATCGAGCCATATAAGAGGTGGGAGCAGGCTATCTCCCGTACTACACCACTTGGGTTATCATTTCTGGTGTTGTTCAGCCATGTTAGGACTTAAATTGTTCTTTAATCCCACTGTGTATATTAGATCAGAGAATACAGAGATAGTCTTAGATCAGGACTCTCCATTTCTCTTCCTGGAGTCACCATCCTTTAGGTTTTCCCTCCAAGTACAGTTGTAAACGGCACGCTTCAGTTTGGCAACCAGCTATTCAAACTAGCAAATTTACCATTTGCTAGTTTGAATGTCAGGAAACTTAATTTCCTTAAAAGTGTAAGATTCACCTTAATTCATAAACCCTAACAGTAATGTTAAGGCATGTCAAGCTTAATAAGGACCTAAAATGTTCCCCTTTCCAATTTGACAACAGATAAGCGCAGCTAGTTCAGGCAGGGCAATCGGGCAGCGGGCGTCAGTCACCGGGGACGTGAGGCGTCTTACTCCACCTTCCTTTCCTCCGCCCACTACCACACCCATGTAGCAGCACATATTCATTGGGCCACGTCCGATAAGGCGTCTTTAAAAGACGCGCGGATACGCACACACTTACCCCGGTTGTTGTATGATCAGTGCTGCTCCACCAAAGTCAAATCTACATGTCCATGTCATGTAACAATAAATGCTCAAATCTAATACGTGATTGTCTTGACTGAACTGCTAATGCCATTTTCATCAGAAAATAGATATTTTCAAGGTCCACATCATTTACTTATGAAATATTATTTGGGATTGCATAATAATAAAAAGATTCTAAGCTTGCATTCTACCTGCTTTTAGGAGTAAAATAGTTTGATTGCGTTTTATTTCAGTAAGTGCTATACATTCTGCATGGAAAACCTTACCTAAGTACCAAAAATGACTGTTTGCTACATTGGTGAACTATTTCTTACAAAGACCCAAACACATCATACAGCGAGAGATAGGGCTTTAATAGAAAATCATAATGCAAGTGTCGGGGGCACATGATGTTAGCTGAGGTTAATTTCATCCTCCTCTCTCTCACAGTGAAACGTTATCTCTCCCAGCACACTTATAAGAGGCAGTAATTGAATAATTTGTGTGGAAGGCATTTGAAGGCCAGGCTTCTATTTTTTTTAAATTAAAAGACAGCTTCTAACAATAGACCAGAGGAAGGTTTTTTGGGGTAAATTCAAGACACTGTAGCAGACTTAGGGAGTATTTTAGTATAATTTTTTTGAGTGTACAGATACGCCGTCTTTGGCAGTATGGTTTGGCTTCATGACAGCTCTCTGCCCGACAAACCCAACTTGAGATTCTGTCTCGACATCAGTGGCAGAGCTTCCCTCTGACAGATGGAGAAAATACAGAAACATGGGTGGAGGCTGGGGGAGTGGAGGCTGGGATGGTGGAGCAAACAACAAAAGTGTGAGCATTTGCAATGCACTTTCTTAGAGGCAATGTCAAAGTATAATACTTCCTGGTCTCAAATACTGTATACTCTGTTAACATTGGAGAGGGGGATTGGATATGAGTTAAATGACACAATGTGTTATTTCAAACTGAAATGAATACTCTATGTAGCTAAATAATGATGGCCGTTATTGGCCGAGATGAAATGGCATTTTTACCAAGTCGACAATGAACCTTCATCAAAGTATCTAAGCTTGATTATGGCAATGTCACAAGTGAACTCATGCCAGAGTGTTCATGTTGGCCTATTGTTTCTTTGTTTTTGTTTGTTGAGAAGGTAAATGAAGAAAGCCCAAAAAGAAAACAATGGCTGTATCGCTTAGCATGCTCTCTCCCCATGAAGCAGTAAGCAGATCATTCCTCAACCCAGCAATTTCCTGCACATTTACATTTTAGCTAGTTAAGGAAATGGACAAGCTAAAAGCATGTATGGCACACATAAAATTAGGTGGTAATTACTGTAATATATTGATAGCATATCAATGATCAATGTAAGTGCATGAGGTGCCTTGGTACAAATCCAACTATTAAGGCAGGAGTCTCTGTGAATCTGTCTGTAGTGCAGTTATATTGAGAAGCGGCCACTGTATGAAGTTGAAAACCAAACGGTGTCTTGTTCAGGACCCAAGGGCGTGCAGTGCTTGTGACTTTGTTTGGATGAGCAGTTTTGAGTTTTCGAAAAATAAATAGGCTTATAAATATGTCAACAAGTTCGCTGCCATGGATCTCGTCAGAAATATATATAACAGTAGCTGCACTAAGTGATTGAGCCATGCATCTTGTATTGAATGCGGCCCACTGGCACTGCACTAGCATTCACCACCAATGGGCACTGCACTAGTGAACCTACCTAAACGTTCCCAGAACGTCATGAAAGTCCCCCAAATAACGTCCCCCTAACCTTTAAAGAACTCTAAAATGTGTCCATTCAGGGACATTCTGTGAACATAACAAGCCAGCATCCTTTACACCAGTGGGGACATTCTGGGAATGTTCTGGGAACATACCATTTCTGGCTGGGTTAAGACCAAATATAACATATTGCCTACTCTGCCTCCTTGCCGCCATAGTGTTAGATTTAGCCGGTAATCTTTCTTTAAACTCGTCATATCCTGACATTATCAAGTGCATTCTTCCAAGGAAAAATATGAAACGAGCCATTATGCAAAAAAATCTGCCTGCGTTGCCAAACGCGTCTAAGCGAATGTGCAACTTCAATTAAGTTAAAGGGACAGTTCACCCCAAAATCAAAAATACATATATTTCCTCTTACCTGTAGTGCTATTTATCCAGCCAGATTGTTTTGGTGTGAGCTGACGTCTGCCTTCTTTTAAATATAATCAAAGTATATTGGGCTTGTCTTGTGGCGCTCATACCGCCAAAAAGAATATATTTGAAAAACTCACTAGAATGTCTCTTTCAAAGCATCCAGGACCCCATTACTCAAGTGACTCCACAGATGTAGCAGTGAGTAGTCTCATGTAGGAACTATTTTCTTTCTACCACACTGCGCCCATCAACACCCACCAGCATCCGCCATGAGCCTCTCGTCCATGAGTGGATGCTCACTTACTTTTGTGCGGAGATACGGTTTTTGGGTTACACTGGACAATTACAAACATCCATTGCGGTGGAAACTAACGGGGAGGGGGCAGGTATGGGGTTGGGGGGTGAGGGGGGGGGGGTTGGGGTGGTAAAGAAGAAAAAGGTTTCCTTTTGCTAGTTTAAAGGTCATTCAGCCCCTGGCAAAAAGAGGGTAATGCTCCAAATATTGACATTCAGCAGTCAATTCTGGTGTAGGTGCATCGAGCTAAGTCAGAGAACACTAATGAAATACTTAGAATGTGATCTGTGTAGTAATGATAGAATTCATGTGGTCAATGTTCTTGCAAAATGCACATTCACAGGTGAACTTGCATTGCACTTGACTGTGTATCCTGACTGGCTGGGACTTTAATCCCTCAAAAGATCATCATGCACATGCGAGGTCTGGATCGAAGTCAATCAAAATATTCTGTTCACAAGACAACTACCTGCCTAGTCAGTGTATTGCTAGGTCGTTTCAGCTCCATTTCCAAGACAGAGCGATCTATGCGCACACAAATACACTCTTGCAGGAAGGGTAATTATCTGACTAGGTTCTGAACATGTTTTCATTTGGCCAGAGAGCCACTGTTTATTTCACACATAGTGTTGAGACACATTGGATGGATAGCCTTTGCCACATTCAAATAGAGCCTCTGCTTGTTTGGTAAGCAGTAGGATTCAAGGAAGGCAACACTGAGTAGAATATCAAGTCTACTGAGAAAGCAGACCACATGACCAGCACACGTCGTGTGACACAAGACTGCCACCTCATGGAGACTTGAGGTCGAAAAGAGGGAAATAACCCAAGGTTAGCATCATTTCACTTCTACTTGAAGCCCTGTCCCTGCACTAAGGAGAAGAACTTGGACTCTCAGGAGGAAATACCAGGTAGGGCACAGATTGAAGTGTATCACAGGAACAGAGTATATGGATAAAGGAGCTAGGGAAAGGATGCCACTTAAAGGGACAGTTCCCCCCCAAAATCCTTCTTACCTGAAGTGCTATTTATCCACCTATATTGGTTTGTTGTGAGTTACCAAGTTGCCAAGAGTTGCTCTATCAGTCATAGTGATGTCTGACTTCTCTAAAATGTAATGGAACTAGATTGTGCTAGTCTTGTGGTGCTCAACATGCCCAAAAATTAATTTGAAAACTCAACAGCAATGTCTATTTCCAGAATGTACAACCTGGTTAGGCAATTCAAGATAATCTACAGACCTTGTTGTGAGGAGTATCATGTAGGAATTATTATACCGAATTACACCCACCATCCGTATTACTCCGCAGAAGGAAGCATGCATCTTCTGATGGACAAGAGTTTTTTGCTCTGCACGGTGATACAGTTGGCGAGTGTAGTTTGGTAGAAAGAAAATAGCTCCTACTTGAAACTGCTCACCCAACATCAAGGTCTGTGGATTATCTTGAGTATCAGGTCATGATATCTGGAAAGAGACATTTTCATGTAGTTTTTGGGCGCTTTGAGCGTCACAAGACTAGCCCAATCTACGTTCTGTGCCTGTCTGTACACACCCTGGATGTGCCCAAAAACAACATAAAAACAAATAGAAACATGGACAGTTTGGACACCCGTAACACAATTTAACAATTCAGGGGATAACAAACACATTTGAATGTATGAGTTATGTTGTGAAATTATTACATTGTCCTAATATTGTGCCCCACCATATTTTTAAACGCTCTTCCCCCACCTTATAACCTTGGTTCAAAAATACAAGAAAAGCCATTCATTTTACAATCTTTAACAAACTCTCACACAGGGCTGTAATACAGATTATTGATTCAGGTACTACTGCCATTAATGCACAGTTCCTTCATCTCAGCTTTGCAGCACAATGGCATTGTCGCTGTATGTGTAGCTATAGGGGACTCTGTATCTGTCACAGTCCATATGTTTGCCAATTCATCATTTGTGTGATAGCATCATTTCAGTTAATTATTTGTAATTTGTTTTCGCAGAGCACTGATGAAGATGTCAGGAGCTTCGACTTGGCACTGAATATAGCACTGGACATACTATGGCTCAGAATCTTGACCTTTTCATAGCTTTATAACCATGTCAAGTGTTAGGAGTGTATCTCACATCCCAGTGAATCACAACCTATAAATGTCTGTCTTATATACATTATCTTTATTTGAGAGCATTTCTTTTTCACATTTTAAACTTTTAAACATTTAAGGTTGCCTTCTGTACTACAGAGCACTGCGCAGAGCAAACAACACACGTACTTTGATGCATGATATGCATTGTACATTGCTTGCTGTACTTTCCACAGATATGTATGCAGTTTGATTCCCAGAATGTAAACAGTGCATACAGAGGAAGAAGCCAAACAAATAACTGAAAGAACCCTCTGTAGACGTTTTACAGATTACACAGCCCAGACCAATATATTGTGGCAAACAAGCAACTGTGTAGCATCCAGGAAAATCATAAAATATATTTTAGTTTATTTATAGTATGTCTGTTTCTGAATCTTCAGAACTTCACACATTTATAAACTATTTCATCCTACATTTTTACTACAGGGAAAAGTATTAAACATTCTACCATTTTCCCAGAAGCATATATTGTACCCAGAATGACCTGATGTTATGTCCTTCTAAAACATTTATTATTCTACTCACAGACTCAGTAGTGGTCTAGTGGAGATTACATTCTGCTGCTAAATGAAGATTTTTCCACAGGGTTTGGTAATTAATCATCGTTGGGCTGCTACTCTACCCACAAGCCAGTGGGGTCTGTTAAAATATCGCCCAATCGGGGAAAACGTCTGGACATTTTGGTAATTACACTTTTTCAAGTGCAAAGTAATTGAACGGTGGTTGACAAATTGTGAAGAGCGATGTTCTTTTGACAAGGTTCATGTGAGAAAGTTTGTTTGAAAGCAGACATTTTGCAGTTAACAAGAATCTCTCATCTCACATTGTTTGAGGATGTGGTCATTTTTACAATTAAGCCTAAATGTTAAAATATCAGTTTTAAAACTGTCATAGCCCAGATTCTCAGTTAAATTTGAACAAATTAAACATAGCCTATAGGTATTTGCGTGATGCAATTATGACTTGGGCCAAACAACTTGTACATCCGAAGTGATATTGCAGAAGGACATGGATAATTAAAAGTTATTTAGACCCAAACAGGGTCCTCACAAAGTCAGAAAATCATAAGATTTAACTGCTTTAAGTTAATTCCAACATGCAGCTTTGGAAGAATTAAGCACAAAAGTTGAGGGAAAAACCTCTAACTGGAAATGAAATAACTTGCTCATTAAGCATGCAGATATATGCACATTGTAATTAATTTTCCATTAAGTCATGATTGATGTCCCTTTGCTTTTTGAAGCAGACATCAAGCTCTAATTACCCCCGGCATTGCACTTGGATAACTGTTCCATTATAGTTTACACATGCTAATTTAGCCGAATGCCACCAGTTTGGTGAATATCAACACGGAATGAGTTAATGGAAATTGGTCCTGTTGTACATTAAGGAGAGAAGGAAAGGGAAGTTGTTCATAAATAGTTGTCCTTTGGTAAGTCACGCATGCTGCCTGCTGTTCTTTACAGGGTATGACAATGTCATAGAGTTTACGTTGAAAGACAATTCAAATGATTTATAATTGATCAATGTCACTTGCTTGCCAGAGTTTTTGACTTGTACATTTCTTTTGTTTGATGTAGTAAAACAAATATTTATTCTTGACATAAATCAAGTCTTCATTTCAATTACATATTTATCTTAAGTATGAAAACAAAACACTTTACAAAGTATATTTATTATTGTGTCAACTTACAAAATCAAAACAATGACAAGTTACACAAAATAAGACAGAATGCTAACCTGGGTGCCTGTCTCTAGCTTTGACCCTTGTCTTGACTCTTGAATGGCCCAACCACACATAGCTACTGGGATTACAGTATGTTTTCCCTTGGGTTTGTTCCACAGCTACATGACTGAAGTCTGTGTGGTGCTCTTCATTGATGACGGTTTTCCAGAAGTCCTTTGTCTGACTGTCTGTCTAGTATGTGAAAATGTGCTGCTATGTTACATAATTTCAGCATCAAGTTACAAAACCTACTCTCTATATAAAACTGAGGTTCTCTGCCTTAACTCCTTTCAGGCTCACGCCATCTTGCCATATAATGCCTGTCTTAACAGGACTGCGAGGTCACGCCTCACATCTTCTTCATGCGTTTCCTGGTCCTCTGGTTGAACACGGGTGAGGCGCTCATGAGGGAGTCGGGAGAGTGTGAGCCATAGCTGGCATCAGAACCCCCACCAGGGGATGGGGCCATTCCTCCCCCGGACTCACTCATGGTGGACATGGGCCCCCCTTCCTCAAAGACATCACTACCTAGGACCCCGTGGTGGTGGTGGTGGTGGTGGCCTGACCCCTGTCCCTCCTCGCCATCCTGGGGCTCCATCTTCACCTGCGGCCACAAGGGGGAGCTGTTTGCTCCGCCTCCACCTGCATAAACGTTTGCGTGTGACAGAGGAAAAGGAGAGAGAAAACAATTTGAGATGACGTCAGCACATTAATAGCCATGAGTAGCAGTAAGTTATTTTACCTGAGATGTGCGGTGAATGTTCCCCTTCGAGACCCCCGGCCAGTCTTTCTCCATGGGCTCCCAGTACCCCTATAGGCAGGGACTGGTCTCCGGAGGCCAGGTCCGCCTCGGGCTCTTC
Organism: Osmerus eperlanus; assembly: GCF_963692335.1. Lineage (NCBI taxonomy): Eukaryota > Metazoa > Chordata > Actinopteri > Osmeriformes > Osmeridae > Osmerus > Osmerus eperlanus. The sequence goes on along the minus strand of NC_085026.1, from coordinate 7,261,319 downwards.
GCTGACAGGGAAGGAGATGTCGCTCAAGGGCTCCTCTTTGATCCGGGGAGGCTTGGAGTCCTCCAGGGCCTTCTCTGGGTTTACCAGTCTTTCATACTCATCTGACATCTCCTTACTCATCTGGGAACAGTGCATTTTTGCAGGACTGTTATTTGTTTCATGATTGTGTATGACTAAGAGCTTCATCTTGCCTCTTGATGTTTCCACTACTGCGTCTAGACTTAAATATAGAAATATGTCTATACATTGTGAAAACCATCCCAGTTACTTAGTTTGACGCCAGAAAGGGGATCGTTTCAATTCAAACTACTTCACATCAAATACATTGTACAACCGTTAACCTAAACCTAGCGACTTGAACAAAAGATCCTCACCTGGAGCATGTAGCTGTGGTAATCCTTGATGCGCACTTGCCAGAAGCGCTGCAGAGCCAACACGCTTCCAATGCCCATCTCGTGGAACACCTGCTCCACCACGTCGGGGAAGGGGCTGGTTCCCAGGCGAGCTTCACGGTCCACGGCCACCCGGAGCAGCCGGCTGAGTTTCAGGTAGTGCTCATGGGCCAGGTCAGTAAGGGTCTCAAGCACACTTTCCTGGGCTGAATCGAAGCCGGCGTGGGCTAGCACAGTGGCTACGGACTGGTACAAGAGTTGCCGGCAGGAGGGCCAGCTCAACTCGGTAACGGGCTCGCCTTTGCCCCTGATGGGATGGAGCAGGAGGAGGATAGACATATTAAGAGGAAGGGAGTGGGAGTAAATATAGGATATTACTTGCATAGAATTTGCCAGACTAAGCCAAGGTGTGATCATGGTAACACATGCTTTCCATTGCACCTGTGTCACACAGACACTGAATTAACGGTCTAACTGGTACATGACAACGGCTTCACTCACGGTGACGTGAATGCATAATAATATGATTGTGGTTATTGAAAAGGCTGACACTCAATTGAATTGATAAAGCCTAATCTTACTTGTAGAATTCGCTCTCCGGGTCACTGTGGCGCAGCTGAAACGGATGCCGAGGAGCTTTGCTGTCCAGGGGCAGCAGGTCATCTGGAACAGCTGGTGGTGTGGGTGGGCTCATTGGTAGGGCATCCATCTCCTCCAGCCTGTTTCCACTGCCTTCTGAGGGGGTCAAGCTCTGACCTGGGGTTTGAGCCGTGGTCAGGAGGGCACGGAGGCGTCGAACATGCTGGCACAGCTGAACGGTGTGGATTGTGAGGCTGCAGGGCTCCGAGGGAATGTCCAACATTGTGGTGGGTCGGGGACGTTGAGCTGAAGGCTGGTGCAAAGGTGGATCTTGCATTTCTACGGAGCGAAACTCGCGCTGGAGTAGGTCGAACGAGCTGCGACTCGGAGGAGCTCCCGCCGGTCCAGGAATCTCGCCCCAGTAACGCATCATTCTGGTGTTTTCCGAGCTGAGGTTAAGACTGAATGAAGCAGATTTACATTACATTATAGTTCTAACAGTTAAAAAGTATTTTGGTGGTCAGGGTCAAGGGACGGTATATATTTAGGCTAATAGCCACATCGCACATCTGACATAATGATCAGAAGATAAATGAGCACTTACATTCTGTCGTTTAAACACCGAGGGGGGGGGAAGCAAGCCCTCCCATCACATCACACAACCCACACTAGCTTGGCTACGAATTGTTAGTTTTTTGTTTGCGAACAAGGAAGCCTGACGTTTACCACCATTACAATTTCACGTACAGTTTAGAGATGAAGACAATTTACAGGGATGCTTAGACAGTGTACGCTTACAATATTTGCAGAGAAGATTGTTGTAATCCAAACAACTTCAGCGAAGAGCTGTCCGTTCCTCTAAATAAACCGGGGGAGCTCAATTATATTTGTTCCACAATCATTTAAGTAATTTTATCAAAGCAGTTATAAACGTTTTGGCATAAATATACAGTTAAATGTACATACATTTCCTTAAAAATAGTATATACTGAATTTTTATATTTAAGGGTAAAATTCTCAACCACATATAATATCTTGTTGGTCTGGTGGGAAGGATTTGATTGCCGTACCAAACATACGTCGGCCAGAAGCCTACTTCACGCTTTCGATAGTTTAAAAGAAATACAGAAGGCGGTATGGACACTGAATTGGACACAGTAGCAGCTGTTAGTATAGAAAACGAGAATGAAAACAATGATAAAGAAGATGAAACTAATAACGCCCAAGAGCCAGATGACCCTTTCAAGAAACCAGCTCTTTTTGCAGCACCTTCCCTTCTTATCAAACGTGGTGCTGTTGCGTCAAATACAGCAGGAAAGCCCACTCACGAGCCAAGCACCAGCGAAAAGGCACAACTCTCAGCCACAGATGAATTACATTCAAATGACCAAACAGCTAAATTAAACGAGACGAGTTTGCCCACGCCGAGCAGCGACCAAAAGACGCCCGAAAACGCTGACTTCGAAGACAAACATGAAGACAAAGCGAAGACCCATGTTGCACCTGTTAAACCAAGACACGATCTCAAAGCTAGATTACCTAAAGCACCGCCGGCTGGCAAATTTAAACCTCATCCTCCTATACCGTACACAGAACCCCCATGGGGTGGAGTAGCACCAGATAACTCGTATTCCTTGGAAATCCTCAAAAACGGCGCCATAGTTGACGCCATCCCCCTTACTCAAAATAGTTATTTCGTGGTCGGACGACTACCCGTGTGTGATATTTCCTTGGAACACCCGTCCATCTCCAGATACCATGCGGTCATACAGTATCGTGGGCGCTCAGGTGACGACGAGGAGGTGGGAGAAGAGAGGGGATTCTACGTTTATGACTTGGGCAGCACGCATGGAACTGTTGTAAACAAAAACAAGGTACCACCGAAGACTTACATCAGGGTACGTGTTGGACACGTCTTAAAATTCGGAGGAAGCACAAGACTTTTCATCCTACAGGTAAATATAACATTAAATATAACCAGGAAATGTGTATAACCGTTCTGTGCAAATGTCCCCTTTGAATTGGTCAAATTTCTACAAGAACAAAGAAATCCTCAACTGTCATTATCTGTAGTCCTGACGGGTTTGGCTGTGCCTGTTGTCTGCAGGGTCCAGACTTTGATGAGGAGGCAGAGTCAGAACTGACAGTGACCGAGTTGCGTGAGCGAGCTAGGAAGCAGCGTGAGATCCTGGAGAAGAGAATGCTCGAGGGTGACTTGGACGACTCTGATGAAGAGATGGAAGAGGGGGAAGAGAAAGGAGACAGGTCCCGGGCAAAGCTGTCCGGCAAGGACGACTCTGGCTGCTCCTGGGGAATGGGTGAGCCTGAGATGTACACTTACCAGAATCCCCAGTGGTCAGGGACTGAACATCACATGTCCTCGTGGTGGGTGAACTTATTTGGTGGAGCGGCTGCTCTCATCATGATGTCTCAATTCCCATTCTTGATCTCGTATCGATCCAGCTGAGGAGGCGGCTCCTGAGGAAGACGAGAGCGAGGAGAACCCGTTTGCCACAGAGTTCCAGGAGGACCAGGAGGCGGCCTACCTGAAGGACCCCAAGAAGGCCCTACAGGGCTTCTATGACAGAGAAGGTCAGGCTCCATATACAGAGAAGCAATGTTTTCCCATAGCCGTCCCCAACACACCAGGCACAGGCTAATGTTGATGGAGCTTAGTTGAAGCCAAACAAAGGGGTAGGGGGGTGAGACTGGGAGGGGGGGGGGTGGGATTAGTCCTAAACTGAAGGGTCAATTTGTGTGTGCCGCAGGAGAAGAGCTAGAGTTTGAATATGAGGATAAAAATCATGGTACCTGGCTCTGTCGAGTAAGGTAAGTACATTTATTTCTGTTTGTCAAAGTTGGTGGAAAATTGAAATGTGCAAATATATCTATGTACAGTGTATGTGTGCTTTAGAATTTTTAGACATGACGATGTCTGTTTGCAGACTCCCTGTGGATGACGCCATGGGAAAGCAGTTGGTTGCTGAGGTAACACACACAGGGAAGAAGAAGGAGGCGGCCATCCTGTGCTCCCTGGAAGCGTGTCGGACCCTTGAGGCCCGGGGGCTGCTCAGACAGGAAGCAGGTGGGCACCAAATTGCCTTCTGGGAATTATAGTTCATCTGATCAGAGACTGTTAGTAAATGTGGTGACTTCTGGAGGAAAATTCTCAATATAGTTCAGAACAGCCTTTATCACAACGGGTTCCACAATGCCATTGGATCTACAGGAACGAAATGTTTCAAATGCTGTCTGCCTTGAACTAACCAGCAACCCTCCTCTGTGCAGTTTCCCGGAAGCGCAAGAAGAAAAACTGGGAGGACGAGGACTACTACGACAGTGACGATGACACCTTCCTGGACAGAACCGGCGCTGTGGAGAAGAAGCGTCAGGAGCGCATGAAGAAGGCGGGAAAGATTGAGGAGAGACCGGACACCTACGAGTCACTGGTAAAGAACTCCAATCATCACACCTGAAATAATACCGTCCATCTTTGTTTCGTAGAACAGAACCTTTAGACGGGATCATGGGGTAAATAAAGCTCTGGTCTGTTGTATTTAAAAACGTTTTGGAAATCTGTCACACTATTATTAGTCCTGTGGGATGATTTTGGATGGAACAGCTTTCAACGGATTGAATGCATGCAGCATTGTCAGATGGTGGGTTAACTGATGTGTTGACCCAATAGGTGGCCAAGCTGGCAGGTGTGGAGAAGGAGCTGGCCGAGACCCAGAACAAGCTGAGTTCTGCAGGCAGAGGTGTGTGGTGTGGCCCAATAAGCTGAAAGATGGCGACTGTGCGCTGGAGAGAGATGGAGAGACCCCTCTGAGCTTTGAGTGTTTCATCCCCCAGTGTGATAACGGGGATGAAAACGGGGGTTTTCCTGTATCTACGTGGATGGGTACCCTGTATGGATGTGTTTACAACATTTGGTGTACATGTGTACAGTTCCCACCTGCCCCAAGTCACATCTCGCCCCGACTCCTAGATGGTTCCCATGCATCTTCAGAGGACCCCCTGGACGCCTTCATGAGCGAGGTGCGAAAGGAGGCCACGATGGACGCCGTGGAACGCCGCAAGCTCCACGTGCATGTGGCCGACCTGCGCAAGGAGGCCCAGAGGGTCCGCAGGCTGGTGGAGCTGACTCGGCCGGCACAGTTGCCCTCGCTGCAGCCCAGGTGAGAGAGAGGCTGAGGCCTGCACAGTTGCCCTCGCTGCAGCCCAGGTGAGAGAGAGGCTGAGGCCTGCACAGTTGCCCTCACTGCAGCCCAGGTGAGAGAGAGGCTGAGGCCTGCACAGTTGCCCTCGCTGCAGCCCAGGTGAGAGAGAGGCTGAGGCGGGCCCGCCATCCTGATGGAAAAGTGATTTACAAACCACGGACAGTGAAACAAGTGAAGCCATTCGAGACTTTTCTTGTCTATCTTATGCCCAAATCATATGCTTAAATCATATATCACAAGTAACTGTACCAACAGTTTAAACATGATGGTCAAACTATTAACATAAATAATATCAACATTCTAAAATCCCAATGTTTATTATATTTGACTTACAATCATGGACTCTTACTTAGAGAGAACATGATATTGGATAGTTCAATGTCTAAATCAAGTAAAATCTTTGTTTTTTGTATAAAAAAAAAATATTTGTACTTTTCTGCCTTCTTTGATCTCTCCTAGTTTAGAGGGCGGGTCTTCAGAGCCCCAGAAGCCTAAGAAGTCCCTGCCACTGTTTGGTGCAATGAAGGGAGGCAGCAAGTTCAAACTAAAGACCGGCACTATCGGGGTATGTCCAATAGGGTCATCGACGTGCCGTCATCAAAGGAATACCATCTTGTTTTGTTTATGCACGGAAGGCACACACGTTTCTCCGGGATATTTCACTCACTCATATTTTATTAGAATTTTTTTCTACTCGTGTCCCGTCCTCTTCATTCCAACTCTGTTCTGCTTTCTTCTGTTTCTGCCTTTGACTCTGACCCTCTCTCTGTGTCTCTCTCTCGCTCACTGTTTCTCTGTGTGCCTCTCTCTCCGTCTCTCTCTGTCTCTCTCTTTGTCTCTCTCTCATGCACTCATTCACTCTCTTGTATCCCCTCCCTCAGAAGTTACCCCCGAAGCGACCCAACCTGCCTCCTGAGCTTTTCAACATGAAAAGCCTTCCGTCAGGAGCGGAGGAAGAGGAAGAGGAGGAGGAGGAGGAGGGGGAGGGGAAGAGGGAAGAAAAGGAGAACGACAACAAGGGGATGGCAGACGTTCCAGATGTTCAGAGCGGGCCCCAGCAGCCCAGCCAAACCACCTCTCCCGAAGGCTCCAGACAGCACAGCGAGGAACCGACACAGTCTCCCAAACCCAGAGGTAGAATACACAGTAATAACCACAACCGCTAGTAGTAACTACTACTGCAGGCCCCGGGTACTGTAGTACGCAGAGCACTTGTAGCAATAGCAGTCCTGTAGCAATTTCCCCCTCGGGAATGAATAAAGTATCTAGGCCGCAGTACCTTTTAATACTTCAGTATTTCCTCTTTCGTTTAGGATGTATACTTTGTTTAGTTAATTTTATTCAATAAACGTCATTCATAACTATTCAGAAAAGGTTGGGTCTCGTTATTGTTGCACCACTAGGTGTCAGTGGTGTGTAATGTAATTTGTACTATGCACACCATTCTGCAAATGTCTTCATGTATTAACATCTTGTTTTTCCTGTATTTACATACCATGGATGGAATAGTTTTTGATGTATTTTTAAGGGGGGCAGTCAATGTTTTTTGTCTCATCTAGGGAGAGGGCCACCACAGAGGACACATGTGGAGGAGACGACAGAAACAGTGGACCAGGCGCTCGTCCGGAATGTAAAGACGACTCAACCAAGTCCAGGTCGGTCTGTCCGTGCGACTGTGTTTACGAAGGTCTTCGTCATGTCATCCAACTCTGTATCTGAGGGTTGAATCTGTGAGTCAGACGTTTCTGCGTGCCCCTTGTTAACCGTCTGAAACAACTCCTCACCTTCCCCCCCCCCCCCCCCCCCCCACACACACACACAGAGGGAGGTGAGGAGGAGACCGTGGCCAAGCCAGGCCCAAAGAAGGTTGGGAAAAAGAAAGCCTTCGGTCCCAGCAGAGTAAGTAACAGATCATTACACACGGAAGCACAAACTGTGTCAACCATTTTGAGATGAGAGACAACCCTCAGTTTGCTGAATGTATGCCAAATCAATTGAGAAAGATCTTATGCCATGCCAACACTCTCCAACCTTGTATGAGACAAGACGAACGTAATGTTGACTGTATATCGTACCTTTTTCCCCCATAGCTACAACCATGTTGTGTCAGCATTTTATAATTGTGTGTGTGTGTGTGTTTCTCCACTAGGCTCCAGATACTCTATCAGCACAGTACCCTGAAGATGACCCAGACTATTGTGTCTGGGTACCCCCTGAAGGTAATAACACCATTTCAGTGATATTTATTTTTAACATAATGTCTCGCCTGACCCGTCTATTCAGATTCTGGCATTGAGGTTGTCTATGACCACTTTAAATCACACAAAACATTTAAATAATTCAACAACATTGGCTATTCCTCCAGGACCTAAATTCAGAAACGTGTGTTGTTATTCTGTCCCCATTAAAATACCTCAAGCCAGTGATGCGAAGGGTTAAAACAAGTCTAGAAACCTGACTAGCGAGGTTCAGCCTTATGTCAAACACCTGCCTTGTTGACCAGGTCAGACATGTGAGATGATCAAAGGGCCACGCACAATGAACTCGATTAGGCTCGGCTTTGTCTTAACTGCCCATTTATTGGGTTGACATCAGAGCAGGGACGTAACTGTCCCATCAAAGTGAAAGATGGGAGGAACTGATGCCACAGTCATTCAAATTTTTCATTAGACATTCTTGGATGTGCCGCAATGCCCTCTGGGATTCTTTTCCATTTTTTCCAGTTCTGCAGTGTGTTTATCATCGTCTATCGAACGGCATCCTCGTGTAGGCCCAGAGAAGGATCAGGTTCCACGTCAAAGGAACTATTTGGGGTCTTTTCTCCCAAACCATGCAAACAACCCTGTGTGTCCCTGACCCTGGGGGGGTGGAGAGGGGGGAGAACATGGGGTGGAGAGGGAGAGAAAGGGGGGAGAACATGAAGAGTCAAGTAGAGGAAGCAAACAGTCTTTTGTGGCCAATTTGGGAATGGGGAGAGTTATTGCAACATTTTCATCCCTGGCCAAGGATGTAGATCAAAGTAATTCTATTGCGATAAGATAAGTTTGCTTTCTTCTGGAGAGAAAGTTGGTTATTTTTCATCTGAGAGATTTAGCTTCAAAGTTTGCCAAGAGCCACTCAGCTTTAATGCCAAACACTCAGATTACATCAAGCAGTAACCCAAATTTAGCTTTACATTTATATGATGGTTAGAGCGTAACTTGCGTGAATGTTAAAGAGAAACTTATGCCATTGACACAGTTACATTACATGACATTTTGTCAAATTCAAAGACATGATTCAAAGAGAGATTCAGATCTCCATGTCTGTAAAACAGAGTTAAGAAACCCACACCCTGAAAAACACTTTGTACATTTTGTCGTTTTATTGTATTTCATTTGAATTGTATTTCACTATTATTAACATCCAATTTCCCAACACCAAGCTAAAAATATATATTTTTAGCTTGGGTTTGAACCTCTTTCTGGGAAATTGGATGTCCGTGTTGAAAGTAAGATGCTTAAAGACCGTTTCATCCGTGTCCCTCCAGGTCAGTCCGGAGATGGCCGTACTCACCTCAATGAGAAGTTTGGCTACTAGGAGAAGAGGAGGGGTCACAAGGCGCCAAGCCTCCCTACTGCCCTCCTCAAGCCTCCCTACTGCCCTCCTCAAGCCTCCCTACTGCCCTCCTCAAGCCTCCCTACTGCCCTCCTCTCTGCCCATCCACTCCACGTCCCACAGCACTTGGTCCGTTTCTGCCATATTCAGGCCTGTTTCCATGCCTTTCCACCCAATCTGTAAACCCCTTGCAATGGTCACGGATGTTCAACAACTATAACTAAAGCAGACTTTCTGTGAGGATCGAAAGTCGATTTACTCGATTCCTCTGCTTTTCCGTTAACAGGCAACATTGTGATTGATTTATACGTCCAGCCATCATCTTTGAACATGGCTTTGTGAATGTTTCTCTGTGTTCCCTTTACTTTAAATACTGACTGGCCTCAACACTACTTTGGCCCAAATAAGCATAATGGAAGAGTTCTAAATGATGTTACTCCAGGCAACAGTTCTGCTGGCACACTTCCCATCTTCACTGTTCCTGCCCAAGACGGAAAGGGGTTGGCTCTTAAACATTGGTCAAATGTTTTCCATCTTTTTCTGAACTGTTAGGCATTGAGTGCTCTGTCATTGGTCAGAGGGCAGCTCTGGTACCTTTCATGGTTTCCCTCTCAGCCACCAGCGACGCTCATCTCGGCCATCTTCAAGCACCCCATCCCACCTGCTGGGTCTCTCTCTGCTGACTGCCGCGTTACCTCATTTTCAAAGTGTGTGTGTGTGTGGTGGAGGGAGAGGGAGAAGCGTCGAAGCAGCTTTGCTAACCATCTGGACACTTGTGAGGCTTTATTGGATAAAAAGAAAAAAACCATGCTGATAATGGGTCAAGTTAACAGTAATGTGTTTGTGCGCGTTGCTATGTTTGCCAACCACCCCCCCCCCATATCACCACCGCCACTTCTCTTTTTAACCCGATCTTCATTACAAGTGACTCAGCATTAGGAGGCTGGTGGGTGTGTGTGTTTGCGGGGCAATCTGCCGAGAGTAGGATTACGCTGCCCCCGAAATCCCACACGACATCAGTGCTCTTCAGTCTCTCTCGGTTCCACCCTGGTCCTCTCAGCCTGTTCTGTCCCAACCCACAACACAGGCTCTTAAACCTTGACGGTTCAACATTTATAGCCACATAAAGAAAATAGCCGTGTGTATTGTGTTGCTCATATTTGTATAATAAAATAGCCTATAGTCGCAATCTCTGGCTTGGTGTTATATTTCAATATTTGAATGTTGAACACTGTTACATTCAGTCCACGGTATCCTCATTCCCTCACTTCTGTACACAAAGAATTTCAGATACGAACTCGCTCCCCATATTTGTCCATCACTCATTCTCTTTCTCCCACTATAGTTCTCAAATTCCCCAGAAGAATCCTCCCGACTGCTTCACTGCAGACTGTCTCTCTCAACCAACCCCCGAAATGGTGCAAACGTCAGTGGTGTTCATTCTCTCTCTCACACACACACAGGACATCTCAGTGTCTGATCTGGCACAAAGAGGCTTGTGGGATTGGCTTGAGCCGTTTGGTGAGATGTTCCGCTGTGTGACCCAGTGAGCGACGCTGGGAACCAGCCTGCAATGTTGGCAGCCTGCAATGTGACACATACGCAGGTCCTGTGTCCCTCCACACTGCCGCCCCCTCTCTGAACCTCTCACACACACACACAACTTCACAGATAATACTGCTCCACATTACACACAGATATAACAGCATGTGTACTGTTACCATTGTAGCCATGCTTAACCAAGTGGACCTAATAGACGGGGAGGCAGGTGGCTGAGCGGTTAGGGAGTCGGGCTAGTAATCTGAAGGTTACCGGTTCGATTCCCGGCTCTGCCAAATGACGTTGTGTCCTTGGGCAAGGCACTTCACCCTACTTGCCTCGGGTAATGTCCCTGTACTTACTGTAAGTCGCTCTGGATAAGAGCGTCTGCTAAATGACTAAATGTAAATGTAATAGACGAGAGGGGGGAAGGAAATAGGATCACTTGAGAATCGAACCTGGTCCTGTTTTCCATCGAGCTCGTGCTTGAAATGCAGGGACGGAACCATGCCTGGGAAGCAAGGGCTGTTAAGCCAAACAAAGGCCATGACCATATCATCTACATGAGGAAGGATCTGGCATGACTGGTTTAGTAGCGGCGTACAGAAGTTCATCCTGTCACATCTAATCACTTCAGATCAGAGATTACCTCAAGGTGAGGCAGGAAGACCATTTAGAGGACTCAAACATAGCCCTCACCAAGCACGAAAGAGGAACATTGGTGGCTCATTAACCCTTGTGTTATCTTCGGGTCGTTCTGACCCATCAGTCATTGTGACCCACCGTCGTATTGCGACAACTTTACCGCATACAAAAACAAAGTGAAGCATTTTCTTTTAACCGTTGGGCTGTCTCAGACCCCCCACATTGCGAAGGTTAAAAGAAAATTATTTTTATTTGTTTTTGTATTGGGTAAAATTGGGTAAACACAACGATGGTTCGTTATGAACCTTTGGGTCATGTGACCCGAAGGCAGCACGAGGGTTAAGCCACTGTCGATCGTCTGTATAGATCCTGTCAAAGATTCAGAAACACTTCAATCAAGAGCTCAAAAGGGCATTTGTGTTTTATTCGTCCAGGAACTTGATGCAATACGACACGTATACATCACAGCAACTTAAGCTTACAGCAGTGACACTGCGATCTTGCACGCATCCTTACACGTCCCGACACACTCGATGCATGAGACAGGTCGGCGTGTCAATTAAGCGGAAAAAAAAGGTGTGTTCTCGTGACCTCAGTATGTCGACCTTTGAAAGGTTCAGTCTTTCCTCAGGTTACATTCGATATGGTTCGTCATACAGAGCTGTTCGGAAAACTGTCGGTTGACTCAAACAACCTACAGTGTGCCATGAATATAAGAAAAGGAGGTACGATATGGAGAAATGCATGATACCACACTACGCATATACATGACAAAGCACCAGTTGATCTTCTATTTTGTGCAGTGAACATTCCCAATATGTCTTTCCATATCCAGACACAGTATCTTCTGCACATAGCACAATGAAATGCATGCAGGAAAGAGGACAACAGTACTCCATTTTAACCTGGTTTTCCTATAAGGCTAAATTTCACAAACTCTGTTAACAGGCATTCATGGTAACATTTTTTTTTTTTTTTTTAAAGGTGCCTAATGAACTATGGTCATATGTTTGATAATATTTCATTATGACCTGTATAATTCAAATAACACATCCAACAAAAGTATTCATAGGTAAAGGTTGACCTTGGGTGACATCATACTCGTCCTTGACCTGCGTGTGCGACCGTCGCTTTTATAGATGCAGAAATCCTTCAGACGTTCATTCTAGGACAGAGTGCAGTGTCCAACCCGGAATGTGTTCAGTCACCCTCGACACGAAAACCCGCCTGCAGCTTGGATTTTGATTGTCTTGTCAAAGCACACTTCCATTATGAGGAAGCATATGAGCCGCCTGCTTCAAGCTGTCGCATCGCCCCTCCCGTTCTCTTCAAGAAGTCAGTATTTCTGATCTCTCCCTCTCTCTCTCTCTCTCTCTCTAGCAGAAATTCAGCTAGTGGTTTATATTATGAAATACCTGAAGTATCCTCAGAACTGCAATTCTGAAGTGGTGTCGTTTTTAAGAAGAGTTGAGGGGGAGGTATGGGGGGGGGGGGCACCTTGTTGTATGCCAAGACTCCTAGGTTTGTGGGACCCTGAATGCTCCATACCGCAGACAGTGGTCAAAACAGTGTATCATCAAAATGGGATTACCTGAGTGTGACACATGGACTCCAAATGATGGCTTTGCATCGGATAGTATTCCTAGTCTGCATTTCCTAAAACGCTTACTGGCATTCAGTTCTATCATGGGAAACGATACCGTAGCCAACTTGGTTTGTGTGTGTGGTGTACGCGTGTGTGTGTGGGGGGAGGCGGGGGGGACGTCGATGTGGCCTCTTCACACGCAAGGCGGCTCGTCCGCCAGAGTGAGCGGGCTGCGAGGCAGGGCCGTGCTGAGGGAGCGGAAGGCGAAGATGGAGGGATCGTAGGCGTATCGGGGTGGAGGACGAGTGCCGGTCAGGTTCTGTGGAGAGGCAGACAAAAACAGAAGAACAGGAGTCAGGGATGGGGCCCCGTGAAAGCAGCCTTCCGATCACAGGTGGAGAAGAAAGAGTTATGGGGGGGGGGGGGGGCACACACCATGCAACAAAAAACAACTAAAAATGTTGGAACGGTCATCGGCCAAACGGCACTCCAGTAGGCTGTGGATTTGTGGCGCCAGTCATCCCAGTTTCTCAGGTCAAAAGTTTTTGGTTAATCTGCGTTTGACCCTCGGTGTTGCTAAGAGGATGAAGGGGCCACAGGGCTAAAGTCCAGGGTTTAGACTGTGCTTTTCTCTGACATATCATTAATGCAGTCATTCACGGGTCAACCACACGAATGGGAGATGGCTTTGTGTGACTTTCAGGCTACCGCTAACAAGGCTGGGGTCAACTCAATTCCCTTTGGATGTCAATTCAAATTCTGTTCAAATTGAGAAGTTAATAGTTTGAAATGTTTGTTATTGAGGGTTGATAGAGATTTTTAAAATAAAAACCACTTTGTGATACCTTCCTCTTTCATTAGCAATGTGGTTGGCTTAAACATGGTGGAATTATAAATAATAACAACATTTGCCTTCTTGCCTACAGTTTATATATTATGACTCCAGGAAGGACAGGAAATGGCTTTGTGTGAGTTGGCAGTGAGGCAGCACTTTCTAGCCTGCTTACTCACTGGGAGGGAGGGTAATTAAGGACAAGCAACTGAGTCCTTGAGATAGCCCTCTCCTCAGGAACTGACCTCCCGGACAGAGGGCATGCAGTGGCGTGTGTGTGTGTGCGTTTTCTCTCATACGGTGGACTTTTGTATCGGAGCTGTTAGCCTCCTCCTAGTGTCCAATGTTTTTGTCGAGTTGCTTTCAGTTCTTTTCCATCCCTCCCGTCACTCCATCTACCTCATCTTCCATACTCTTCTCTGTCTTCAGGTCTACATGTCACTGTAACGGCATGGACCATTGTTTACTTTACTGTAACAGAGAGTATTTCCATAGCAGAGGGTCCTGTTGGGGTAACAGCTCAGACTGTATTCCTGTGAAAACAACTTGATCCGACGTAACGTCTTGCTTGTCACAGCAGACAGTACATGACTCCTCAAGGTCAAAGTTAAACCTCCTCTTCCTCCCCGTGAAAAATGGACTTTTCCCACACCGACGCAGCGAAGCTCGGCTAACTACCCAGTGACATCACCACTGCGTGACACGAGGCAGCGTGCGGGGCTGCGCGGACGCGGCTACAGGTGTTGCCACGGCTTCAATCGTCACTCTTAAGGGATTTGGGTTCAGAAGGCTACTGGGCCCTCCGTAGCTCGGCGACACATCCCAGCGGCACTGTAAGTGCTCCACACCCAGACAGACGTTCCGTCCGCAATCAATGACGGAATGGGTGGTGGTTGCGGGGGGGGGGTCTAATACTCTTTGAATGCCTTCCTTTGTGAAATCACCCAGCTTGGGAATGAATTAGTGACTGTAGTGTCGAAGACCATATGCCGTCACCAAGCAACTTGTGTCGAGAGGGTTTTATTTTGAAGATGGATGACGAAGGAAAGAGGGAGAAAACAAAGGTTGCAGGTTTTAAATATGGACCCTCTGACCTTTCCCATGTTCCTGTTTGGGTCTCTCTGTCTCGGGAGGGGAAACAAGTATGAATGAGAGAAAACAGGTTCCAGGTCGGGTAACGAGCCGCGGTTAAGACATTCACCATATGGTGTGTCAGCATAGCCGGCTGGGGTGACGAGTCACACCTAGGGGACGGATTTGTATCAGCATCCCATCACCCGAGTCACGTAACCATGTTAGCTTAGCACGTTAGCATCCCCACTGCATGACTGTGCAGACTTCTTGTCCGGGAAGCCTGGCAAGCGATTGCTCCATTCGCTGTCCTTTTTGCTACATTTCCACTACATATGGTGCTGACATATTACAAACTGCCCAATTGCCCAATTCAAAGAGGCACGTTTCTTTTTCGAGACTCTTTCTTCCACTCGTTCAGCCCCTCGATCAATCCCCATCTATCTCCTTCGCCTCCTCCTCTTCTCTTCCCCTTCCCACCTTCTGGGAGGCTGAAACCGGACGCTGCGCTCTGCTGCTTCCTCGGAGAGTGTTAACCCCCCCCCCCCCAGACTCACCCATCCCCACACGGGGGAAGTCTCGGGGAGCAGAGGCAGCAGCCCTGCAAAGTGTTCCTTTCCGACACCACACTACAGGCTGACACACAGAGAGACTCCTTACTACTATGCGCAAGCTCACTAGCGCACGCGCGCGCGCACACACACAGGCACACTCACTTCTTCCCAGATGGGCCCCATCTTTAAAAACAAACCTCCCATGACCTCCCTTACTGCCGCAAGCCACCCCCTCTAGATCTAGTGTCTCTTTTGGATCCTAGCCAGATGGGGGGGGGGGGGGAGAGAGAGAGAGAGTTACACTGGAAGATAAAAGATGGAAAGGGAAAAGTGAGGGGGGGGAGAGAGAGAGGGGAAAGATGGAGGTGGGCAGAGAGGGAGGGCAAGATGGGGAGGAAGAAAGAAAATACTAAAGTAGAAGGGGGGGGCGAGCAGGGGGAAGAGACGGGATAGATCGAGTGCAGAAAGGAAAATGGAAGGTAGGGGGTGAGAGGAGAGAGAGGGGAAAGAAAGCGAGGGGCCTTCCCCAAATGGCTCTAAAGGCCTACCGTAGCAGAAAACAAAACAAGTGATCCACAACAACAACTCCACAAACAGGGGGACAACAATGTCAGTGTACTACAGGATAGAAAGACAGATAGCAGCCGGCCCGGGCTATAAATGGAAAAGATGACTTCATCCCCGCCGATGCACCACAGGGCAACCACACACTCCTCCTCTTCCTCCCCTTTGTCGCTCGCTCTTCTCCCTCCACCACTTTGAAAGATGAGCCTCAATTACACATTTGAGTCATTGCTCAGACGCTGCCAGAGTCGCTTTCACCCACATGGAGATGGAAGGGGTAACCTAGATGTAGGCTGACGGGAGATGGTTGATGGTGTACGCGGACGGGAGTGGGCTCGATTTTGAAACCCTTCCGTTGGTGTTAGCGGTTTGTGTGTGTGTGTGTACTAGGTTGTTCATCTTTTACAGGGGCATGCATTTTAGGAGTAGTTCTGTGTGCGTGTGTGAGAGAGAGTTGGCATGTTGGTGTTTGTGAGTTAGATTGTTGATCTTATGCATGACTGATTGTGTGTGTGTGTGTGTGTGCGTGCGCATGTATGTGCGATGTGCTACAGTTTACAGTATCCCACCCAATGTGACAATGACGTCACTTTCTCACCACACTGCGCATCCGTCTGGAGGGCCCTTGTTGATGCCAAGGTGCCCAGGCGCCCTCCATTCCACTCAGGCTTCCCAACCTGCAGTCAACCGCACACCGGAGCATGGCACGCACACACACACACCCTGCAGACACATGCCTTCCGGAAACATGGCCGTACTGAGATTCTCTATGTATCCACAAGGACGATTTTCACACCCCACATTCATTAAAAGGAGGAAACAGGCTTTCTTGATGCATCACTGTGTTCCATACGGGGGCCAACTTTTGATGAATTACACAATTTCACTCGCTCCCACACTTCTGAGTGGCTTTTCACAGCGTGTCACAAGAGTTTTACAGTAACCGCAAAACACACAGAGAGATTATAGGACTGACATGCTAATTCGTCATCCTGTATCCAGTTCTCTCTGTGGTTACATATGCATATTTTACAGGGGTGGTAATAAGATGGGCTTCTTGTTTAAAAAAAATAAAAAATTGTCAGATGGAGATCGACCCAGCCAAGGTTCTGGAGGGGCATGGGAACCAGCACCAGTGGCAGATGCTGTCCCAGCATGCATTTGGAGGAGTATCAAGGTATTGGCGGCAAGACAGCCTAGGTTGTTTGAGGGGGCCAGATGACCCCTTAGCCTTATCGCTTCGGGCTTCTGTATTAGAACCCTGATCTGGTCTGGCTTTTGTGCATGAGAGGGAATTATACATTGTGTTTGTGTGCGTATGTGGCCAATTATTACCACTTGCATAAACAACCAAGACTATCTTTTCTGTGGGGTCCTTTCATGTTCCGGTTCAAAAACAAATCAAAAGCAGAGGTGAACTTTAACTCACCCGTATCTTAATGGTCCTGGTTTTCCCTCCACAGTTCTTTTTCAGGAGCATTTTCTGTGGGTATGAGACAAGAAAGTAACTTAGCATGTACACTGGAATGTGCATGCAGGGTACAAACCACAGATACCAGACTAATTTTATAATCTACTGTGGACAATATTGACACCTATTTTTGGAAAGTGCTTTTGGGGCATATTTCCATGCCATGAGAGCCATTTTTGGTAACTAAACGAGAACATGTTTTGTTACTTCATTACCCCACAAACAAAGTGGAGTTTTCTTGATGCTAAAGTAGAGATGACAGTAAAGTCAAAAAGCCGGTCGATGTTAGAAATATTCTGCTGAACTCCCCCCCCCCCCCCCAACAGTGCGAACGTCCTGGAAATCTGAACGAATGATATCGTATATCTTAACAAAGAAAAGCACCGCATTGTTTCTGGGTTATGGGTCGACTAATCATGCACGATAATGTCAAGGCAACTGAACATCGCATGTCCATGAGCGGGCGAATCACTGTAATCAAGGAAGTGAACAAGATCCAGCTGCTGAGCTAAACTAAATAATCAGTCGATGAGGCTTATGTAATATCCTGTCTCACGTTCCCCCCCTCAAGAGTCCACTGGGCTCAACCATTCTGACAAGTGAGGCCAGCATGGGGGCTCTCACAATCGAGGAATTGTCTCGGAGGGGTGGGGTGTGTATGTCGGAGGGGTGGTGGTGGATGGGGGCGGGGGGGTCCGGCAAGAGGGAAGGGAGTGAATGAGAAGACTCTCGCTGTTGAAGAAAGAGAACTGAGTTCGAAAGAACTTTGCATGTCTGTGTTGTTGGTACACCCCGCGTACAAAAAGGATAGTCCGGTCCATTTGGCCAAAAGTTTGTTGAGTACAACAATTTCATTTTTTTCCATTCAATATCATGGAACATGGTTCAGGGCCAGCTCTCTGCTTACTTGGAGACAACCAAGGGTGTCTCCATACATCTGTGAGTGTATCTTTCGTGGCCAGAACGCAGCAGACGTCTGCACAATCAAACTGTTGCTGATGCCAATCATGTTCCATTGGTAGACAAAGAGCCACACATGAGTAACTGGGTCTGGATTATCTAGCCTGTAAGTGGATTAGTGGTCGCTGAAACAAAACAAACATCTGACCCTTTCACCCTCCACTCAAGACTATTATGAGATAAATAAACTGTGCATTATGTCACGGTTTTAACTTGTACTCTGGCCACAAACCGTTTCTTGTTTTGTACTTGTTTACCACTCCTAACTGGTCATTCCAAGTAGTCGCATTAGGTTCGTTCAGCAACTTCTGAATTTCTCTGTCAGTATTCTATCCTCATAGACGGGAATTGCTGGGCAAAATGTCCCGCATAAACATCAGGAGGGTGTCATGACAATGCTTTCGGGTGGAAGTGCTCTGCTTAGTCTGCAACTATGGGACAAGTAACCTTACCATGAAAGCTAAAAAATGATTGTTTGCATTATTAGACACGAACGTGAAGCGTCCAACCAAAGGGTTAAGCATCTGCCATGTGGAAGCCACCTCTTCAGGCCCCCTATTGTACTCACTGCAGCACCTCCTATTCCACTTGACCGGGCCCACAAACAAACTCTCACACACACACACACTCATGCAGGTTTACACACATACAGACGCAGACACTTTTACCACAGAGGAAGACAACACGCTCAAAACAAAGATTGCGATTAGGGGACAGACTAATAATGTATTAGGAACAAACACACACACACACACACATCCCTTCCCCTCTCAGCCCCTCTCCATGCTGCCCGCTGTCTCGCTTATCATCTGTTCTTTCCCTCTCGAGCTCTAATGGACATATGGGCCCTTCATACCCTCCCTTGTGGTGGTACACACACACACACCGCATTTCAGACAAACGTGACAATGGGATTTTTAACGATCGCTATCAATGCTCTCTTCTGTGGCTTGTTGGCAGTTGTCGTATATACATATTTATATTTGTTGTTGTTTATTTAATCCTCTCTCTCTCTGCCTCCACTCCTCGGCCTTTCCGTATCTTATCAGCCCTTTGTGAAAAACGAGGGCAGACATCTGCCGTCCGGGCCTCCCTCTCCTTCATCTCCCCGGACCACCGAGGTGGTGAGGCCTCGGCGGCAGAAAAGAGTGTGTGCCTATCTGTGTGTGTGTGTGTGTGTGTGTGTGAGAGTGTGTGTGTGTGAGTGAGTGAGAGGGGAAGCTAGATTGGGGTGGAGGGAGGTGTAGTTGTGCCTTTTTTCTTAATCCTGTGCTCAGAGCACTGAAGTGCGTTCCCCAGTCTGGCTGGTGGTACAAGGCTCCCTCATTTTTCCACTTTTTGGAACCCTTACATAGAAATAGTGAACATTTTGGGAGGCTCTGGAAACACTCGTTCAAATTAAATAACATATGGGTTATCATTTTTTGTAGTAGTCACTTTCTTTTCCAAAATGCAGAAGGTGGCGTTGACAATTTAGGCCACATGTGAAACGACTGAATTTGAGGCTATGAAAGTGGTTTCAGTTAGTTCAGAAAGTGCAGTGTTTCCCACGCAGACTAATTTGTGGCGGTGCGCCACAGAATCAACACCGGCCGCCACATATTGCGTTTCGTTACATGTTTTGTTTTTTACACGTATAGCGTATTCGTTCAGCTGCATTTCCTTTCCCTGCCGTCCCTCCGTCTCTCTGTCACTCACGCGTCTCTCTCACATACAGACACAGTCACAACGTCAGCAGACATTAGCAACAACGCATAGATAAGCCGTTCTAGTAAGACAGACAGCGATAACAACGAGCCTTCAGCATTAGTACCGTAGCTAAAAGTCTAGGAAAGTTGAGGCTACTTTTCGCTAGGTACCTACGAACATGTCTTAATCTGCTAGACAAGTGGGTTCCCCTTTGTTCTTTTGGTGATAAGTCTCAGGATCCCTAGCTACTTACCCGGCGTCATGGGCCGACCATCTAAATAGTTATACAGTTTCTAATCTCTGGGAAACACTGAAGTGATACTCAGTTTAACTTCGATTTACAATTCAAAAAGTACTTTCCAAATGCTGACCTGTTGCATTTTCTCAAGGTCCAGGCTGGGCCTCCTGGGCTCTCCCCCATAGCTGTGCCTGTGCTTCCTGTAGGGCACCGCTGACTGGTCAAAGTGGGTCAAGATGATGGGCCTGGCTGTCGGCTGCATCACCTGCAGCTGTAGCAGGACTGGAGGGGCCTTGAGGCTGCGCGGCGGGCTGGAGCTGAAGAGCACTGGGCTCGAGGAGGCTTCCAAGCAAGCACCAGGCTCCACCTGCGGCCTGGCGGACGAGGCTGGCCCGCAGCCACACAAGTCCCGCACCTCCTCGTCGCTGGAGGCGCTGCTGTGGTGGTCGCCGTGCCGAGGGTGCAGCGTCGACGTCCACTTCCTGCCGTCGCCGATGCCGCGGCTGATTCGCTCGAGCTCTTCCTCAGAGGAATGGCGGTCCAGGGTGGGGTCTAGGAGGAGGCGGAGGCGGCGGAGGCGGGCCGGGGAGAGCGGGCCCTGGTTGTGTTGCTGGCTCGTAGCCAACGGGGTGAGGCTGCAGTTCCTCCGTCGTTCTGAAGGGGGCAACAACAGTGGCAGTCAGAGTGGAACTATAGGATTTCGAATATGGAGATATTCTCGACTCTGAATGCAATTTGTAGTCCACGGTCGGCCGTCTAGGGCTTGTGTGAGCTAGGTTCTAAGTCGGTGGGTCGAGAGGTTAGGGTAGAGAGTGGTGGGTATTGCATACCTCGGTCAATCTGTGCAAGCTCCTGATTTTCCCCCTCGGAATCATCGCTCTCCACTCCCTCTCCACTGCCATGGTAGGAGATCTACGAGGAGCACAACTGGGGTCAAGTTCAAATACATCAACAGGAAACCGCTGTTCACGCCCTACCCTGTGTTGGTAAACATCAGGGGAATTACAAAAGGAGGTGGAATCTAGGCCTGTTGTGACTGATCCATGAGTTTTACCAAGTTTGTAACCATGTCAGAATGGCATTAGTGTAAGGTCAGAGAGGGGGACAGTTTTACATTATGTAGACTGACCAAAAACACGGCTGTATTTCCATTAAATAATCCCCTGTTTTAGCCAGATAAGGCCATTTCCCTAATGTAGTCTCATAACTAGGCCTTTCAAATGGTTTGTAAAGCAGCTTTTCCAAGAAACACCCTAGCCTACTGACCTCATTGTAAACAAATAGCATTTTATATCATGACTCAATACACAAATCAGGGGTAAGCATTTTGATCAAAGAAAAGATGTAGGCCAGTCCTGACAACTTAATATGTAGACAAGAGCTAACAGCAGCCTAGGAAGTTTGTGTCATTTTCTCGGAGGATTTAAACTAGTCTCAGGTGGGGATCTGAAAAGCCATGTGTTACATTACAAGTGAAAATCTAGACTGCAATGACTAATATAGGATCACAACCAAGCCGTGCTATTGTCGAGCAGCGTGAGACTCAATATACAGTGAGAAGTAAGTTCATTCTGAACTCTTTACGGGGAAACCCATTCAGCAATGCAGCTATGCTAACTGGCGCTTTGAATTCCCTGTCCCAAGACAGACCAGGCCGTCTCTCTTTTTAAAAGTAATCCTTTTGGAGGGGCCTACAGCAGCAACAACAACAGAGAAAAACCCGGCAGACTGCGACGCGAAGAGTTAAGTAACGCGCCACACACAGTAATTACCACACTGAAGCCAGGCAGAGCAGCTGCCATCTGTGCTCCCTCTCTTGCGCGCATGCCGTACACACACAGACACACACACACACCTCCTCTTCCTTCTGAGGCACTTCAAACAGAGGGGGAATGAGAGAAAGGATCCAGGGCCTCAAGTTCAACAAGAGCAGATTGGCTGCATACACTACACTCAACAATAGGGTGCGTTCACAATGGCATTATTTGGCTAAATGTTCTTAGTTTGCAACACGATATGTGCTATGGGATATTTCATAATGTAGTTATGCTATCCCACGCTATTGCACTTTAAGTTTTAAATGTGTACAATTTGAATACAGGTAAATTCATGCCACAATCATTGTTGTTCTTTACTGTACTTCAGATAATATCTGAACTATTACAAGGAAGCCTAAGACGGTATCACAACCCTCTCAGTGACATCACAAAATACCAGCGTATGTGGCCCAGTCACCCAGGTGACAACCTCTTCTGGGAGGTTGATAGCATCTTCACCTGGGACTAGAGTGTGTGTGTCTGTGTGTGTGTTTGTGTGTGGCCCTACATTACACTCACTAGTTGTGTATCTTTTTGTTTGAGGCTGAATTCCACAGGGGAATGCTTGACATACTTTCCGTTATACTCTAGTCTTTAAAGGGGCTTCTCGTACCTCTTTAGACCAGGATACTAATACAAAGTGGAGGGGTCTATAAGGTGGTGGGGGGGGGGGGGGGTCACATGTCAAAGGAATGACATGTTTATGATTATCGATTATCTAATTTTTTATTATTACATAAGAGCGGACATGAACATAATTAAACAAGGAATTTAATAAAGTACTAGTATATAGCCTACACACTGATTCTATCAATAGAGTATGATAATAATCAAGGTCATGATTGAAGTCCTTCCAAAAAGCCTTCTGTTGAAACTAATATGAGTGCTCAGTATGTTGACTTAAGCACAGCACTTTCCTACAACCCTTATGTGTTGTTTTGGATGTTGGTATAGGAACATACCTTTCAAAATAGGATGCAGAATATATGCTTTAAAAACACAAACTGCCGTGAAAATAAATTTCTTGCTACAACCTGCAAATAACTTGCAATGTCAAGTTTAATCCCAGCAGTTTCAATATCCGTATGTAGCCACAATAAACTCATCTTTACATTTTCAGTTACTTTTCTGTAGCTCTTTTAAAATCAAAATTCAGTTTCCCCCATCAGCCTCAATCATTTACCCCTAACCACTTGAATAACGGGACATTTGTTTCATCTGGGGAACTAAAACTCAACAAACAGGGTTGAAATAATCAAACCATGAAAAATGCTAATTTCAACAGAGAGTGAATGACCAGTGTGGGTGTGTGAATTTGAATAGACCACCCCCCCCTCCCCAACCCACACACACAAGCTATAGCCTAAGCCTTGAAACTTGTATTGAAGCTGGATTTTACCAAGGCTACTCAAAAGCACCCATTTGGTGGTGCTCCTCCGGTTTAAGGACATGTGTGCAACCAATTGCCAAATTTGGGATCAAGTTCGAGTAGTGTGCAACCGTTGAGATTACGAGTCCTCTGCTTCCTATTTATACTCGTGTGTTTGAGTTATATGTCCGCATATGTATACATTTGTGGTGTGGTGTCACTGTTTTACATAGGGGTGGAACTAACACCAATTTGCATGTGCTGTGCAGTTGAGCTGGACTGATTTGCTTACTATTGCACCAGAATAATCTACCGCGCTGGATGGTGCACTCAATGGTTGAATGAATACGTGTTCATTAATTAATTAATACATTTAATTTACTGAACTAACAACATAAATGTATTGATTTGGTGTTTGATGTGGTGGCCGAGTAATCAGTGGAAGTCAAGTCAAACGATGTGCATCAACTACCACTATTGACATCGATGATAACTTCATTTCCGGAATTTAATACATCTGACTTCTACAGTTTTATAGCTACACTGTATACTGGAACATTGTACATTGTTGTAAACATTGTTTACCATCTTAGTTCTGTATACGGTTTCAACATCTTTAAGCCTACTTTCTCAACTTGATTAGAACAGATATACAAACTCGAACCCATTTTTGCCAGTTCCTCTTTCCTTTCTACCCCAATGGGTTTGGCCCTTAACAGCAGAGACTACAAACAGCCAGTGCTTGTATTTGTCTCACCATCCCCCTCCCACTGAGGGGTGAGGTCTGCTTAATCCATGGCTCTGGTGTTATCTCCCAACTAAAGCAGGTGATCGAGGCTCTAATGGGTGATAAGGCTGCTGTAAAGAACAGCTGCAGGGTGAGACCAAGGAGGGAGTTGGGATGCCGTGCTTTGGTTAAGTTGATAAACGGGGGCTTGTGTTGGTGCGCCTCATGTCATGTGCATGTGAGAACGTTTTAGCTTCCGGCCATGTTTATGAACAGAACCAAGTCCAGTGTGTCGGCTTGGCTGTTTCAGATGCACAGAAGGCCTTCTGGGGGGAAAAACTATACCACACCACCAATACACTTTTGCATGAGAAACAAAACAACAATATTAGAGGGCAGTTGATTGACCATACAACCAGATACATATTAAAGAGTGATAGTTTGGACATTGGAATTCTACAAGACATTTATGCTACTCTCAACAGATACATTGTACTGTTAATGATATCTAGGCTTGTGCCTGGGCCTACAGAAGTAATAGGATCTGCCTTTGCAATGTTCGGCGGAAGCATAGAATACTGTTTCTACACCAGCAGCAAGGCTATACCTCTTGCCATCCATTTGGCTGGCATGAATAGTGCCAGTGTCATCTCTGACATGTCCTGTGTCCACATGCAGCAGGCGGACACACATGTGCCAAGACAAGCGGGTGAGTCAGTGCCAACGTTGAGTGAGTGAACAATAGTTCCAAAGTTCCTTGCCAAACACATTAAAAGAATGGCAAACACTGGACTGTTATACTGTATAGGACTGTGCACTATACAACGCCCGACCAACGCAAAGTCCTGTTCCTCCCAGAATGTTGGAGGGAACTGTACACGTGGGACTGCATCGGCCCATATTGCACGCAGGGCTAGACACATGTTGCAGACGTCAACCAGCCATTATTACACCCATGCACACACACAAACTTGTCATTAGTCAGCCCCTTCAAAGAGGTTTAAACCCAAGTAAACTCAGTCGATTAAACATAATCATAAGTGCCACGGTACACTGAAATATGTGAGAAAACAAGTTAGCAAGGACATGACACATTCCTTCCCTTGTCCTGGAAGGTTCCTATGTCGTAATGTTGCAAGCTTTGGTTTTTAGTCACTATCCCCTATGAATTAAACCTTTGGCCAGATTATTAATTAGCTAACTGAAAACGTAAGATATATTCTAATATGGCATAGTAATGGACACTATCCAAAATTAGAGTCGAAAAGTGCCCCTGATAGGATATATGGAGATAAGCAAATCATCTGTCTGTTCTAGTTAAACTAAATGTTGGTTGGGATTGATAATTTGTCACTCCATGACAACTGGTGTTATGAAGGTCAGGCTAGCTAGGCCCACCATTAGCCCGACCTCTCTGGTAAAGTGGGTAGTGCTGATGAGGCAAAAGTGAAGTCATCCAAATAGCATTTCATGAAATGTCTGCTCTGAAGCCAAAAAGAATGTGCTTGCCGTTAGATTTCACTCAGTGCAGAGCACTTTTGGCAGTCTACTAATTATAGCAGGCTTACCGGTAGATCACAAGTTGTAGTCTGGTAGCTCGGTAGTTCCTCTATTGGTCAATGGTTCCGTATCTACAAACTCATTGCATCATGAAATCTTAATCCGGTGTCAATGTGAGGGCAAAACACTCTTAACAAGTACACAAGTTACAGGATCAGGCAAGCCCTGTACCTTTGTGTGTGTGTGTTTACGTGTTCTACCAGAGAGGTGGAATGAAATCCCTGTCACTCGTTTGCTGCCACTGAACTGCTAGCTAAGATGGATCAATGACAATCTTGGAACCCACCAAGTAAGACACATACACCCCTAGCTTTATTTACAGTGACACACACACACACACACCGGTCCAAAGACAAACATATTACACACAAAAAGCTAAACAGTGACTTGTTAGTTGCACCATCGTCTCACATTCGGTAGGCCATGCAATTCCAGCAGTGACACAAGGGTCACTTCTCATACACTGAGCCCAGATGCTACAACCTCATCATGTGGGGGTTTCTAGCTCTTGCCTGTTTCTGTAATTGTCTTTAGTGTAAGCTCCCAGGGTCATCTTTGGAATGAGGCCAACCTGAGACTGGTTTCTATTGGAATAGAGCTAACTATAGTTGGGTGTCCTAAGCCTTCAATCTCATTGCAACCCCTTTGACTGTCTCAATGAGCCTTACAATTATATTGGCAGTCAATATTTTCTGACACAGCCCTAGGGGTTCAATTAGCTACCATGTCAGGAGACTATTTGTGTTTCAGAGTGCAATTCTGTCTGAACCTTGGCCATCACAGAGTATGACTTCACGTAACTATTCGAGCAGACGCGGCAACGATACTGTTTTAGTACACCAATTGCTTTCTCCTTACACCAAACCGGCATAAAAGAGGAAGAGCACATGCCAAACTAGGCCACAAGAGCCACACAATAGGGTGGCACACTTTTCCCTGTCTCCAACAGCCAACTCAAAAGAGTGCACAGGGACACAAAATGGCTGCCACCGGGGCATCCAGTTGACGGACACACAATGGTGGTTGATGAGGCGAATAAGTGACCCATTCACCACATGAAGCGTTGCTGTATACTTGTTGAAAAGTGTCAGCTTTAGGCCATATGCAAAGTGAGTTGGATTGAAGAAAATGGCTGCCAAAAGGAGATTCTCAGAGGTTTCGAATACAAAGCAGATATAGCTTGCATTAGAGATAAATACTCTCCATTTGACCACTGGTACCATTTGGAAGTGTACTGTCCTATGGTACCTTTATAAAGTGTTAGCCTGGAGTAAAGGTAAGGAAGCAATCCAGCACTAAAACATCCTTCCATTCCCCTTCTTTAACTGATGGGCGGCATTCTACACATTTCACAGAAAAACAGGAATTAGTAAAAGACAGTGTTAATCATAAAAGGCATATGAATGATCAGACATCTTTCTGAAGCTGAACCATAATGCTAAGATCAAATGCATGACACTGGTCCACTAAAAGCGTCAGCATAACTTACTGAACTTTATTTGCGTCTGGGATCCCTAAGTATTGGTGAGTTCACTTTGGAAATGTCGGAAAACAGGCTAAAGCTAGCTTTACGCATACCTGACCCACCCACCAGCAATGGCAGGGACAGCCATTCAATGCCAAAATGCAAATACAATTTTTTTTTAAACAGCAGACACTTGTGGTCACATTGGAGTGCATGCTAGGGAAATGTGGTTTGAGCTGCCTATGGTTTCATGTTTGTTCTATGTTTGTGTCTGCACGTGTGTACCTGCTTGTAGTACCTGCCTTTCAGGGTTCTGACTGCATGCCTGCTGGGTGTTTTGCTTTGGGCAGGTCAGGATGGAAACAAAGACGAGTGTGTGTGCATGTGTGTGTGTGTTGTCTGTGTGTGTGTGTATGTGTGTGTGTGTGTGTGTGTGTGTTTAAGAGAAATGATGGTGCTGGTTATGCACAACAGTGAAGCTTCATGCCACTGCATTGTAATTCCTGATATATTGGCCTGTTTGTCTTGGAGGTATTCGCTTGCAACTGCGGTTTTGTGGCTGTTACAGTGTCAAACCTTCTTTTCCAGGTGTGGGTGTGTATGATGAGAGGGTGATTGTTTGTGTGCACAATAAGGTCATGATTGCTTGCCTGCATTCTTCTAGAAAGCAATAAATGCTTTCTAATGGCTGGTTTGAGATCTATGGCAGTACTCTAAAGCCCACATAGTTGTTATTGTTGTTGATGATGAAGATACTGACTGAAAAATATTTCAGCTGTTCCTACGACTGCATGCGTGTTCCTGTCCTTTAGTGTGCACTTGGTTCCCCAGAGCCTGGATGAGTGTGTGAGTGGGTGTGTAAGTGTTGCTCCCTTTTTCTGTGCATGTGTGCTAGCATCACCCTGTCTCTCTCTTTCTCACTCACCCGCATTGTGTGTGAGTGTGTGCGTGTGTGTCTACATGTGGTCTCTTTTATGCTAACCAGGTCATTCACCCATACTATGGCTGCAGGCCCAAACAAAGAAAGGTCTGCATACAGCTCTTCTAATTAACAAGACTAGGGTCAATATCCATATGCACACAAATAGCCAAATACTCAGCAGAATACCAACAGAAGTAGAACATTATGTTAATTCACGTTGGGAAAATTACATGGTGGCATACAAATGTTGTGCCTAGATTTTAACTCACCATTTGTAGGTAAATTGTGTCGTGTAGTATGGGCAAATGTTCAATGTTTAAGTGGATTATACATTAGTAACACTTCACTATCTTACCTTAAGTTGAAAGGGATGTATCTCGTTGAGTGAATGCCTTCTTAACTTCTTAGTTAAAGTCTTCAACATTCTGATGACGTTTTGTATGGCTTATCTTCTGCAAAATACTTTTGTTGGTGGCCCCAAGCCCGTTATAACTACAATTAATTCATTGAAATGCACAGTTCTGCACATTAAAAGGCACAATAAGCTATAAGCAAGCAGTTATACACATTCACACATACATGCAGTTCACCACACACAACGACACGCTCAACTTCTGTTGTAGAAACCCAACAGCTTCCAGTGAAAGTCAGAATTTCCTGTCCTTCGTTGGACAATCTCTTCATACTATATTCAAATCCGTTACTGTCTGACAAGATGGTAATAGACCCAATTAACTACGCCCGAGTTTGTTATTGTGAATTCATTTTAGCTTACGACGAAGCAGTCCTGGCACCCGGTTTCACAAGTCTCGAATAAATCATTTACGTTTCGGTTCTCTTCTTCTCAGACATGTACATATAACTCAAAAGAGAGGGCTGAATTAAGTTTTAATTTTTTTGCCATGAACTTGTTCACATTCAGACACGCACACAGCACATTCACACTCACACACATACACACAGCCGAATGCACACGTTTACATGAAGAACACACATAGTACTCTCGTTTGGGAAGCCGGCCCGTTCATTGGTTGCTCTACTGAGTGATGTCATTTTTTCCCATAAAGGAGGCGTAACTGTTAAAGCAATATTTTGTTTATAGTCTATAGAGTTTATTCTTTATGTATATGTTTGTCTGATATAGTAATGAAACATATTTATAGATGTATATATAAAACGTTTAGATGGTTAATTATGATCGTCTGTGTGACCTTTGTAACTGTAGACAAAAAGTATGCTGTTCCAGTGTTGCCAACTACCACATTGCAAAACCCTGAATATACAGAAAAGGTATTCCCACACAGGCAATGTCAGACTTCCTGGTTTATAGAATGTTCCTCTAACATGGGCTATGCCCATGAAGCTAATTTAATTTATTAAAGAGTGTTAAAATGATATATATATATATAGAGAGAGAGAGATGGGGAGAGAGACAGAGAGAGGTGGTAAGAAACCAAGGACAGAGAAGTGAGAGAGAGTCAGGTATAATTGGCATGAGTGGAGTGATCCTATTACAATGACGTCATCCTCTAGCATGGGAAAATCAGTCTCTATGGATATGTAGAGACAGTGCTTTGGGAGAGAGATGTATTTGGCCATGTTATTAACAGTGGCACAACGTGAGTGTGTGTGCATGTGTGTGTATGTGCCATGAGTTTGGGCCTATCCTGTGCCATAAGATTTTGCCTTTTAATGAGGCTTTTATGCTTAATCACATTTAACACTAACGCTATCCCTTATACACATGGCATACACATTTTAAGCTGACATTTTAAATAATATACAGATTTTTCTATTCCACTGTGATTATTGTTTACCTGATAATAAATGTTACACATATTCACATCTATTCAATGCTGTCTTACTTTATTGTGTGATTTGAGTGACCAAGTAATTATGATAGTATTTAATTTGAAACGCTTCATTCCAAAGCACACATTCCTTTCTCTTACTTAAGGGAGGAATAAAAGCAGGCAATGGTCGGTTCCACAAGACTCTTATGAGAGGCTTATGATTTCAGGAAACTTATAACATAGAGATGAATAGATGAATATGACCAATGGAACCAATAGATAACTTATAATTATATGAGAACTTCGAATAATCTAAAACTCTGCTTTTTCTGCATGTTTACGAAATCATGGTTGTTTGTGTGCAAGATACTTTTTTCTTTGTAACACGTCCGGTTGTTGACCTGGTAAACTTTCCAAGAAACCTGCAGCTTGGCATCACCTCAAGCTTGTCAATCCAATTAGTATTTCAGCTGTAGGGATCTGTAAACACATTACTGTAACCTATCTGCAGGTTGGAGTCATATATGGGACTTGGTAGTATGAAATACAGGTCTTAAGTATTTAATGTGAACAATGATATAAGTAAGTAACAGTCACAAAAATATGACTGTGTCTAAAATATGGGAACACTGTATTGAGATTTGGGGGGGATGTCAGGAGACAATATCTTAAAATAAACAAAAACATCAAATGTGAAGATGCATTAACTTATTCAATTTATATAATTACATATGTTTATGAGCTGCCACAAGAGGGTAGTGAATAGTATATTTGGATGTAAAGCTTTCATAGGGATAGTTGGGATTGTTCGCCCCCTGTTGGTTATTGAGTAAAATGTCATCATTTCCTAAACTGGAAGGTTTGGGTAGTTGTCGATGATACATTACAGATTGTCTGTCAACTCCTCCACTTCTCCACTCATGTGATCATCAAGTAACCCACACACTCCTGTGTACACAAAATCTAATCAATTTAATTAGCAACTATAATGTATGCCTTATGACATTACTGGGTAAACGCTACATTTATGTTGTTGTGGTTTATGGTGGGTTCCAGGTTTTGTTAGTTGATTCCTTCACAAGGAATACAATGTAAAAATATATTATTATTATTCGATGCATGCAAACAATATTTGAAAACTTATACTTTTTAAGTAAATTCAGATAAAGAGTTTCTTAAAAGAGCAGTATATTTCCACAGGAAAATAAATAAATTAAAATTTGCCTCAAGAAATAAAAGACATTTACAACTATTCATTTAGCTGGCACTTTAACCCAAAGCAACGTACAAAAAGAAAATACAGCAAAAAAAATCACTTCAGTATTATGCCAATCTGAAAATGTATATCAATACTTCTGATGAGGATTGGATAAGAGCGTCTGCTAAATGACGTAATGTAAAAAAAAATGACGTAATGACAAGAAAGGATATACAGTATAACCTGAATTTTCTGCAGATTTATAATGATGGTTCTGGTGTGTTGCTCGGAACCACAGATCTAACTTATATGTCATGTATTTCTAGACGAAAAGGAATGGTGAAGGTAAAGAACACAATAATGTGGCCCCAACCATTTCAGTTACAGGAACACCGGAACACATGGGATTAGGATGACGGTTATGATGATGTCAACATTTTCCTTCTGTAAAATGTATTTTTAAAACAGCAGTGCTGAAATAGTGTATGACATATCTACTGCCCGACCCTTTGCCATCCTAAGCTGTTTTTATATGTTTGCAAGCATCTGCCCACTCCCCCTCAGAGGCCCCTGGCTTTCTAGGTGCCCGTGGCCCACACCGCCCACTCCATCCCAGGGTAGATCTGCACAGTCCTGCCCCCCTTCTTCACCCTCTCTACCCCACTCCTCTCTTACCCACTGACCCACTGGCGGAAAGCGTGGGACCATCTGTGTTGGAGAGTCCACTTTTAGAACACAGGGTGCTATTTTCTGTCTACGCAGCTTCAAAAACAGGCAGACTTGTGCAATACCTTCCTCTCCACTGAAGAGCAGGTCCTGTTTGCGCAACAGTGCATTTCACCGCAGGCTGTGTACACTAACAGGAAGTGAGACAAATATAGTTATTGGGAGATTTTCTTTATTTAAATTTCTTTGTTGTTGTTTTTTTATTTTTATTATCTGAAATGGAAAATACATACATTTGTTTGACAGTTAAACTAAAATATCTCATTATCATCTAAAATCGCTTAAATTGATAAATCATTCCCAAATTTGCTATTTTTTATGTATGAATGATCTGTAAATAAACATCTGTGACCTTCATAAAGCAAAGCAATACTCAAATACTAGTATTTAAGTATCTGAATTGAAAATATGTCCTTAGATAGCTGTCAAAGTGACAAAAGAGTTATACCTCATTGTTGTTTACATAGGAGGAAAAACTGCTGATTGTGATCAAGTAACCACTAAAGTATTCTAAAAATAAATGTATTAAAAGTTAGTCAGATGAAAAAGTTCCCCTTTTCACCCATGACATCATCATCTCATTGAAAAGTACAACATCTACAGATAACTAGTAATGATATTAAAACATTCTGAAAATGTAAATAACGTGCCATTCCCAAATGATGCAACAAGGATGGGAAAACCAGTGTCCAAATAATTACAGGAACAAAACCTTGAGTCAGATCCCAGAGTTTATTAGCAAAGAGTAATACACATGCTTTCTCCATGTCTATCCAAGGCTCAGAAGGACATTTTAGTAAATGATTGGCAAACTGTCTGCATGTGTGTGTGTGTGTTAGTCCAGGTCAAAATGACCTATTATGGGGTCCAACAGAAGTCAGGTTAGTATCCTCTAAGGACAACACACACACACACACACACACACACACACACACACACACACAGACAGACACATAAACACACACACACAATACATACAGGTTGACAGCTGAGGTGCCGCAGTTCTCTTTAGAACCTATAGACGGCAGCAAAGTCTTTCCAATCTATCTGGTTCTATTTTGGCAAATGTCATACTGTGCGTGCAGTGTTATCATCAGTCATTGGATAAAATATAAAAGAGATGTAAGAGATGAATACAAATCAAACATTAATTACAAGGTGGAGATTGGAGAATACTAAACCAGGTACCATGGCTGTACAATAGAAGAGATATAAGTTATTGATTGGTGTGTGTAGGTGTGGGTGTGTGAGTGAGTGATTAGTTTTATTTTCATCTAATCTGTAATCTAAAATAAGGGAATTAAACGAGAGGTAAGGAGAGGACAGGAAAGGATAACATCAGTGTGCTGCGGCCCTTGTCATTGACTGGGCGGAAGCACTAGCTCAGACTGAACCCCACTGGTTGACTAATGACTGCCAAGATCAATGGAGGCAGGGGGGCTTGGGGAGCTGCTTCCTTCCTAACCTTGGTGTTGGCATAATTTCTGAGTTGCTAGGCGACCGGAAGCATGGTAACAGAAGGTGTCATTTGCTACCTCAGAGCTGCATATAGTGCATAGTAGCCGTCCAAGTGTCAGGAGAGGGCTTGAGTTACTAAGAATAGTTGCGGAAGTGAGGGAGGGATGGATGGAAAAGGGGCTGGACACGAGGTTTCAGTATGTCCAGTTCATCCAGGTATACATTTTTTTTGTTGTTGTATTTTTGTTTACATGTGAGGCTTCTTAGGTAGTTTTGTACTGTAGTTATGAACTGATTACAGGCCTGATAGATTATGGTAATTCTTAAATTCAAGTTTTTTGTAAAAGGGGAATTCCACTTTTTATGTTTTGGCTATGAAGCACTAACCAAGCTTGTCAGAACTGTTTACTGTAGCATTTTATACTGTATTTATGCATTAACTTTTGATGTAGGATTAAGTCAATAAATGTTGTCCATCACTGCAAAGGTCTTGTTGAATTTATTTTAACATCAAGAGGTTGGTTTGTTGAAAGGAATTACATTTCAATCAGTAGGCAGGGATGGTTTTACATCACAGTGCCATTCCAAAACATAAAAAAGACTTGAGTCTTTAAGTATTTAACCTATCAAGATACATCGTACACCATCAAGTAAACGGTACAGAATGAGTACATTGCAGTGTGTTAGATTGGTGTTGTAAAAAAAAGCTACCATGACAGGCTCAGCATTTTGACAGATCACGTCATATTTTGGTATTTCAAATACTTTTAAGACGATGCTTGGAAAAGGTCCCCATGGGCATCAGATTATGGTATTTTGAAAGTAATTTAATGTAAGTAATGACACAGTAGATGCTTTGGTAAACAATCTGGCATGTTGACCTTTTTGTGCATGTTGCATTTGATAAGTTGCTGTTGCACTGTCTTATAACATGGACTGCACCTGTGACACGATGATGTTGCTGGTGTTTTAGCTGTGGATTAGACAATATTGCAGTACTGTAGTTGCGATGCTGTTGTTATTGCACTTTGTCCTGTAAATACAGACCGCTCCTTGCAACTAAAACAAAACTTGACTATCTGATGCCCATACTACATGCACTGTTAGTACATCGCTATTGGTGAAATAAATATATGGAAATCTGAAAGTGAATATTTGTACATACAGGAGGGGTAACACTTTATCCATCTCTCTGCTGTTCTCTCAGAAACTCCATCTGTACCCTACAATACTTTCCTTTTTTGTCATATCTAATTAAAAAATATATAGATATTATTCTCTTATCCCTCTTTACATCTTTGTGGATGTTTCTCTTTTTAAATCTTTTTTTCCATGTGTTGCACATGTCCATTACTGTCTTGCTGCACTCCTCTTCTTCTCCTTCTGTTTTCTCCCTTTCCATGATCACTTTATCTCTGGCATCCTCCCTTTTGCTTGTCTCTAGGCTCTGTTCCTCCCTTTCTTCAACATTGCTTTCTCCATCCCTGTTTCCTGCACTTCTGTCCTCCTCTGTCCTCTTTCTAGATTGTTCTTTCATTCCAACCCGTCCCTCATAGCTTCCATTCTCTATCACTCCCTTCCTCCCTCTCTTCCTCTCTCTGTCTCCTTCACACACATACACACACACACACACACTCTGCGGCGG
Organism: Osmerus eperlanus; assembly: GCF_963692335.1. Lineage (NCBI taxonomy): Eukaryota > Metazoa > Chordata > Actinopteri > Osmeriformes > Osmeridae > Osmerus > Osmerus eperlanus. Next base: position 7,226,703 of record NC_085026.1, on the reverse strand, counting down.
CCCACTCAGTACTCTCGGGGAGCAGAAGGCCGTCCGCTCCCACACGTCTTTGCGTCATGGAACAGAGACCTGGGAGAGAGAGAGCGGGAGAGAGAGAGAGAGAAGGGGAGAGAGAGAGTGAGAGGGAACAGATGGAGGAGGAACACAGCGTCACTGTTCTAACAACGTTATAACACCGTCACTCCATTCCAACCACTTAGTAGGTCATCATAATACATAAGCATGGATCCTCATGTCTAATTAAAAACCGAGGTATTGGATAAACATAGGGACAACATTGTATATTGTATACCTATCAGCCAATTTAATTGTACTAAAGGATACAATGTATAAATATACTTTTACGGCACTAATCTTTTGCCGTAGAAAATTGCCTGAATTTACAACATAATAAAGCATGAGACTGCAGTATATAGTGGTCAGCCTAAATATAAGTTATTAAAGGACATTAGTCAATTGTGGGACAATTTTAATTTGAGATTTTCATTCAAAACTGTTGAGTGACTGTAGTACAAGGCCGTAGCCATGGAGTCCACATTGGGGGTGACGAATTACATTTTGAATGATAATTTCGGACAGCGTGCGTGGTTGCCTGTCGTAGTGTAGCACATTTATATTTTTATAAATAATGTTTATATCAATATATGATGTGTCCCCCCCAATATGTATTATGATTATGTTGAATTTCTTATGCTGGCCCACAATTCCAACTCTGTAGCTTTCAACCTCTCATTAGGAAGCTTTTGGGAGACCTAATCTAGAACAGAATCACACATCTATTGCAATACAACCATCAGATCAAACCTACAGACCCCAATGCACAAAGAGGATTTGAAGTGAGGTTTCCGACGTCTCTGGGCTGGCGCCAATAGTGTAACCATGGTAACCAAATTCACATCCGCATGTGATATCATGGGCCATGCAATCAACTCCCAATTTAGGAGAGAGTCGTCTTGGATGGAGATGGTTGTAATGGTTGTGTGACCGACCAACCATAGCTTGCCCTTGACAATCTCTTCAGCTACTAACCCTTCTCTTGTAGAACCCAGAATCTGATCGCTCTAAATATCTTGACAAGCACACAACTGTAGGAAATTACCTGTGGAATTACAGATAAATTATTATGATTCTACTGAAAGAATTTGAAGGATCACATACAGACATATCTAAAAATATAGCTGCTACTGGATACAAAGATGAGCTTATGAGAGAACCACACTAATATGTCCAGTTTACTGTATGTCATTTCCTTTTGTTAATGTCAATTCAAGAGGAAATTACATTTTCAATTAAAATAATAGGTTTATGAAATGTACATGGACAATTTCAGCAACTACTACAACTGCATTTCTTTTTCAGACAGTATTCCCTTCAAAACACTTCCAAAATGACTTTTTATCATGACAAAAAGAGGTCTATGCTCTAAAAGTACACTTTCAAAATAACAAAAACACAAACTTGTTGAAGGTCACAACTAGATATTCTCTGTAATGTAATACTCCAGCGTCCAATTTGTGTAACCTCTCCCCACAACCTTCTTACTGAAAGTACTGACGAAAACCAGAGTGAGAATCAGTGTGTGGTGTCAGTAAGGAAGTGTGTGTGTCTGTGTGTCTACTGTATGAATCATTGTGTCACCTCTTGAGATATGGTTGTTAGGTTCAGAGCAAGTTGATGTGACAGAGGATATAATGAATGATGAGAGATTGAATGAGATTTGATTTCGGCTGTGTGTGTGTGTGTGTGTGTGTGTGTGTGTGTGTGTGTGTGTGTGTGTGAGACTATGCATGTATTTCCTAGCTGCATAGAAATAGCTACAATCTACAATTATCATCCTGTGTTTGCATCACAGAGACACAAAATACACACCTGTGTTTTGTTTACAAATCAAATACAACTCAGGTAATTGAGATGAATCAACAGTCAATTAGCTAACACAGGTGGCTTATTTTGAGAGTGTTAAAACATGTATTCATCTATTTTAACTTAGTTGTGACGCATTTGTCGCCACCCTGTATTGCAAAAATTAAGAAGACAAATGGTGTCAGGGTTACAGTTGATATACTTGCCTGAAAAACACATCTCCACATCTATTCTATTTCTGGGGACTAACTAAGTGTGCAAAAATACATGAAAAAAAAAAAAAAGAAAAAGAGAGAGGGGGGGGGGGGGGGCACGAGGAGGAAGGAGCGATCAAAACCAGGGGAAACAAGAAAGAGAAAGGACGACAAAGAGGTGGACAGAAAGACAAATAGGGCGATGAGAGAGCAAGTGGAAAGAGAGAAAAGGAGGGAGAGAGAGTATATCTAACCTCCTCAATAAAGGACTTATGAGGAGTGTGTTGAGTGGGTGATGGGGAAGGAGGTGGTAGTGATGGTGTTGCTGGTGCTGGTGTTGAGGCCAGAGGCTGGTGGTCTCGGCCTCCTTCACAGAATTATCCCTGCTGACGCAGGCAAGCTCGTCCACGCACTTCCTGACAGCTGCTGCCTGCTGGCCTAACTGCCTGGATACATACGACAGCCTACCAGCATTCATGTTAATTTCCTGAATAGCAGGGGCTTTGTGTGTCTGTCTCAGTGTGTGTGTGCGTGTGTGTGTGTGAGCGAGAGATAAAAAATATCTTAAGCTAATGTCACATGCACTCATTTAATGTGTCTGTATGGTATTACAAACTAAACTTACTTTAGTTGTTTCATTTCAGTTGCATTTGAAATTCTCTAATGGAATTGCTTCATATTTTTATGTATGTGAAGCAGATGTGGTTTAGTGAAAGATGCTTCAGCGGAATTGGCTGAGATCTTATGATTCTGATTCTAAATTAAACAGAGCACTGAATTGAAAACTATTTGGTGGTTTTAATACCCTAAAATGTCACTTTATCAGGTCAATGTAGTCTGTAAAGTGAAAAGTGTGTGCTTTACACGTCCGTCTTTTAGATAATTAACATAAGTGTAGTGTAAGGATTGATGGAATCTAGTCTCACTATTTCAATATATCCCTAAACAGTTAATATGAATAGGACACCACAGAGGAAGAAGCATAAGTAGTTTAAACTAACAAATAACTGAGGGAGTACAAGAGTAGTAAATGTAATCTGATAAAAACAAGTTACCTTCAGAATCTTTAAAAAGCCTAGAATGTGACCCGGATGAGACAAATCTTGACCCGGAAGATGTTATTACGTTGTCCAGTTCTGTCAATGTGACTTACCCACCGTACTACCTAGCAGCTTTGCTTGTAAAGCATTCTTTAAAATGTTCTTAACTACAGTTAATTGTGAGTATTGATTAAACAGTGTGAAGGTGAATATTGTTTACATGTAGCAAGCTACAATAGTGTGTTGCTATGCCTCCGTCATAGGAATACTTTAAGAAATGTATTGCAATGGTTATGTAGCTAACCGGCTAGCGACTGCACAGCACAGCTTTAGTTTGGCGTACATTGTGGTTGACGAACCCAAGTCATCTTAATGTTGCTGTCATTATAGCTAAAGCCACTGTAGTGTAGTAGTGGGTCACATCTGCAGGTTTTCAATTTGATTCGCTAATGTTTGCCCAATTCAGGGCACAGATAATTGCTAGCCCGACTCGTTCAAAATAGCTATTTAGCCAGGCGGCACTTGTCCTACTATACTGTAGTTAGTTAATTAGAGTACATTATCCAGGGTTAAGTCATCAACTTAGCACTATAGTTACTATTCATGTATTTTGACATGCCTCTAATATAATTCCTGTTCTCTATCATGCACCCAAGTGGCCAAGGCGAAGTCAAAGTAAGTAACAACGTATACCTTGTTTGGCTAATGATGTACAAGTCAGCTCTAAGCGTTGCCTTGGCACCCTCTTCTGTAACTTTGATGGTTACAGTAAGTCCATAACAAAGTAACTGCCGTTGAATTTTGTTTTAGTATTATCCTTCAACATGAAAACGGACAAACTTTCATATATGGGTATTGCCTTAGTACACTCTTCTGACTGTAACTGTTCATCTGCTCTTTCTTATAAGTTGTTATGCCTCTATTAGGATTATTATATCCGAATATTGAAACGATGCCATGTTGTTGTTTAGGACACTGCTGGTGCAAATGGTGAGTGCTGCTGGAACGGGTTACTGCTTCAACACCAAGAGGAATCGTTTACGGGAAAAATTAGTACTGCGCAAACACGATCCATTTGGTAAGTGACAATGTGTTTTTCAGACATAACACATGTATTCAAGAAAAAGCCATATATATCTAACAAACATGATGTCTATGACACACCCCCTCCAAAGCAAGGTTTTGCCATACACATCTTTAAAATGTGTAACTATACCCAAGAGCCATTCTTGGTAACGTGATCGGGAATGGCATAAAATGGCATTCAATTGAATTGCAGTATTGCATATATCCTCAATTTAATCTGCTCTTTTCAACATCTACTTTGCAGTGAACAAGCATGTCCTCTTTATTGAAAAGAAGAAGATAAGGTCAATTTAATAGTGATGCATATAACCAAGGACAATTAAGATGGCACTATTTGAGCTGGCCGTGTGTTTGGCACTGTGTTTTCTAAAAATGGATCAAGCCAACCGTCATCCCTGAGCTGCGGGGATCAGTACAAAGAAGAAAAGTGACTTTGGGATACTGCAAGCTGGACAGATCATCAACTCACTGCAAATGTTACTTGTCACCAAACAAGCTGTCCTTCTTGGTATATCCCATTGCAGGTCCTGCTATGAATGTTGAATGCCAGTGCCTGTACTTGCCGCAATGTAACCATGAATTAATGTTGCAAAAGATCAAATTCAGTTTACCTTGCACTTTTAGGCTCACAGTAGTAGTTTGACTTGGTTTGCCTTCATGTTATTAAGATTAAAAACCTGTTGCAACAAAACATTTCTTCAGATCTGGACATGGGGACTGTATGAGACTGCATCCAGCCATTACAAATACATGTTTGAATATAAAATGTTGGTATTTGTTGGTAACATGATGCAAATAATAAAAGAAATACACATTTATGTGTTATGACTGCATAAATACTTCATACTGTCATGTTGTCCTCCAAGGCTGTTTTGACAATTCCCATGGCTGATGCAATATTCCAACAAGACCTGTGTAAGATGTCAACTAAATTCACGAGGCCTAAATATAAATTAGTTTGTTGATAATTGAGCACATTTCATATGATTAAATGAGACAGGATGTGATCCATTGACAAGTTCAAGACTAGGTAAATCATACACATTGTATTTTTCTACTTGCAACTTAATTACATGAAAAAAAATTATTACGCATTAATATTACTAAATGATCTGCAGTCTTTAGCACATAATCCAGATGATTGGCCAGATAGGTTCCTCTGTATCTGGCTTCAGAAAAGATCAGCTGGTAGGTCCTTCTTGGATGGATAAGAAGTCTGTGTGCCAACTGTCTGAACACTCACTCCTGCCACCTGATTGGCTCTCCTGGCCATTTCCTTCAAAGGCATTGTGGGATAGTGAGCCACGTAAAAGGCCAGGGCACCAATGAAGCTGTCTCCAGCCCCCTAGACATAAACAAAAAATATATAAGACTGATTAGTTACAATTGTATGAAAATGCACACTGTGTCAACAAATGCTGTAGATATTCAAAAATACAAATGAATTGGCGTGGAAGGGTACAGGTTTGTGAGTGGTGATCTGTCGATCCAGCTTACAAGTTGAAAACAGGGGAACAGTTCAGTGAAAACAAGTAAATGGTAAACACTTTCAAGTATTGTTGCCAGCAGTAGAGGGTGCTACGACACTTTCAGCCTTGTAACTTTTTCATACTAACCTTGAAAAGGTCCTCACTGTCTTAAATACTAGTCTGGAACTGACATGTACTGACTAAATAGAAAATGACTCATCCCATTTGAACAATAATACCCATTGAAGAACATCAGTGATTCCATCTGTTATCACGTAAAGTACTTAGACAGGGCTATTACAATGGTATAAGACGAATACCATATGTATGTACATGTATGCAAACTGGTGTTATTGTTTAATTATTAACCTGATAAATGAATAAAACCTTTACCAAATAAAATTAACTGACAGGATAATAACATACTGGTTACAGTTCAATCTCATTGGATCACACACAGACAAGTGTGATCTAGCCTACATTATAATCTAAATGTAATTGTTTTAATGTGTCAAAAAAATGTGTTTTTTTATCTTTATATACATTTCAACATGCAACATCTATTGAGCTGCCAATCCATGAGTAAAAATATGTTTTCTCTACTGCCTTTGTCAAAGATGATAGAATGTACCATCCGTGCCTAGGGGGGTAAGCTGGGATGTGGTGAGGGGGGTTCGTTAGATCACTGATGGGAAAAGGCACAGAGGAATGTGGCGATGCGGTAAGATTTAACCACACATGGCCCCCACTACTGGTTTTTACAAGCCTGACCCATTACTCACCGTTCAGCTCTGAGAGTTTGTTGCACTCTTCCTTGAGTACCTTCACCCCCAAGCGTGGTGCACCCCCCCGCTTCAAAAACAAAAAACTAAATTCCCTTCCTAACCAACAGGAAGGTGCTATGGTCAGAGGTCATTGATTGACTTCAGAAGATAGTAGGGTTACTGGAAACAAGTAAGTTCAGGGGTGAAAATTCGGACGAGCTGGGCAGATTTCCATTTCATAAAAAAAGTATTTGTGTTTATGTCTTCTGTCTGGTTGGGTTGGGCTGTAACCGTGTGGAAATATTGTGCAGTGGTGTGGTCCTCCCTCTGGCAAGTTTTGCAGATTCACAGTTTCTGGTTAAGGCAATGACTACACCCTAGTCCACACCCCAGACTACTTGGTAGGAGACGGTTGGCACCCACACTTGAGGAGACCAATGAGGTACAGTGTGGTGTGAGAAAACATTATCCCACGCTCTTTGACATGTTTGCCAGAAGATGTTTAATATGTTGTGTCTATTTGGTAAACACCACCATTCCTTTCGAATCCGTTTGTCGATCCAAGACCAGGATAGTAGACATGTTTACCCTGAATCTAAATGGTAGGTTTGGACGTTAATTGGTACACTGCTCACATTCACCATTGGACATGAAATGGTATGAATCCCATTTATATGTATTTTCCTTTGCCATAACCGCAAATAAAATGCAGCCATTTTGGTGACCAATGTTGCCACTTCCCAGTCCCTATCCCAAGTCAAAACACAGTTTTTAATAACTAACACACAACACGTCTGATCCCCTTGGTCTACACGCACTAGTGCACCCGACCAGGGAGTCACTGTCCTCTTGCGCGGCGAGAAAACAATGCCTTACTTTCTCCGAGACTGGCATGTGACAGCGCTGCATTCCCTTGCATGACGCTCACTGGAGCTGACAAGCCGCTACAGCCCTCGGTCCTGCCGCTGCCGCCCTCGACACAGTTTGGTGAAGGTTAGATGTGGAGGCCTGTCAATCAAACGACAGAAACGGTATAGCGAAAGATGAGCAGTGACGCTCGGTTGTCTCTCGTTCGCCAGACCTTGACCCCTCTCACTGTCACGCAGCTTTTCCGCTTGTTGCCTGAGACCAAAGTCTTGAAACTTTGATTTGAGGTGGCAGTCTGAAAGTTTTACTGCCATTACCAATTTGGGGTTCAAAAGGTCAAGATTTGACAGATACATTATCGCATTGAAGCTCGTTATCGTGGTGCTTTAGTCTTAAGGGTTTCCGAATCCTTAATACTCGTAAAAGACCACTTCAAAAAGACTCTCCTGGGGCTGGAGAGACACACAACCCCAATTTGACAATGTACGCATTTCCAAGATTACATTTCCATTCGAACAAAAATGTGTCCTATATCGTCAATAAAAGACCCCTTCAGAAAGAGTAATGTATCCCTCTGGTCCTTGACCAGTGATGATTCACTGTTAGAGTACGCCTCCCCTCCCCTCCCGTCCCCCATTCCAACTCCATGTTCCTGGAGAAAAAAAACACGGTTGACAGTAGGGGGTCCCCTCTTCTCCCAATAACAGTAGACCTTGAGATCGGAAGCACTTAAACTGATTACGATTCTCAAAGCCCATATGTCTTTGATCAATCTCCTTTCTATCTGCTCATAAGTTCCAATCAAGACGTTCCGCATAGCCTCCAAGCAAAATATACAGGGCGGGTGGAAGATTGGACTCGGAATTGTTATAGTGATAGTTGATATATGCCACCGGTATCCGGTGTGGCATGTGAGATTCGAGCATTTTCAAATTTAGTAACCACTGGTCAGGGTTCATGAGATGAGGAATACTGAGGGTATTCCCCAACCTACAGCTTGCTGGAAGAGGCTGGCCTGGTATGTTTCCTCTCATCTCACAGAAACTAAGGATGACGTTGATCCTCCAGACCTCCTGGAACATTGTCTGGCCCCTCCAACACAGAAGACCCCCCAAGTCCAGGAGAGGCTCAGGCCACACAAGGGGCGGAAGGAAAGGGTTGCATTGCAGGTTTGTGTGTGAGATGCTTACTCGGGTGTGTGCATGCCTGCCCATGTGTGTCTGCGTGTGTGTGTGTGTGTTCTTCAGAAACATAAAGAAGAAGATATAGCCCACAGCCTTGTATGCACAGATTTATCATCATATTCACACAAACAGGCCAAGCTGTGAGGCCTGTATTCAATGTGAGACCCAGTGGAGACATGGGGGACATACAGTAGGGGAGACATAGAGCAGAGATAGTCTAAGCATTTGGGAGACTAAATGAAGGAAGAGTTTGATACGTTTTTTTTAGCTTCTGATACTACTTTTGCTTCGACCCTAGTTTCGACATGCACTTATTTTCCCGCCATGTGAAAAATAGCTGGTAAATAAAATTAGCTTGAATAATCCAGTTGTACAAATAGTTTAAAGTTGAGGAAATGTTACTGCTTTGTCACAGAAACAATATGTTAAATTAATTCAACAAAGATATGAAGAACCTTCCCAAAAGTGTGTAGTCCATTATTCAACATTTCCTTGTAAAGTTCACTACAAAAAACACAAATCCTACTATTGACTTGACTGTGTATCTATCTACACACATTACAAATCTATTTCTGACACCAGTGAACAGTGTTCATTTACCAATGTGAGCCTATTCAAAATAGAACTATTTCTTCCTATGGCATCTACACACAATGGAAGCATTAACGCTTCTGGTCAAGAGACTGAACAAGGGCCAAAATGGCAAGTGACTCACAGTGCTAATATTACCCAGGCCTCGTCAGCCAGCCTTCACCCTCAGTCCACCTGGTGATCATGCTAAACCAAAACCAGCCTACATGTTTACATTTAGTCATTTAGCAGACACTCTTATCCAGAGCGACTTACAGTAAGTACAGGGACTCCCCCCGAGGCAAGTAGGGTGAAGTGCCTTGCCCAATGACACAACGTCATTTTGCACGGCCAGGTATCGAACCAGCAACCTTCTGATTAATTGCCAAATTCCCTAACCGCTCAGCCATCTGACCCCCCACTCACTCCAGGCTAACTAAAAGTGCCAGCCAAATCTAGGTATTTGCCATTCATCTGCAATATTTACAGCAATAATGCAGCTGAGATCAAATTACATTGACAAAGTGGCATTAATGAACATCAGGAAGATCAAATTGCACCTCGATAGACAGTTTACTAACTAACTAAGATTAAAGGGGAAAACATCTGTCTAGCCGTCGACACAACAATCTGGTCTGTTTTTCTTCCCCTCCACCAGTAAATGGGGTAAAGGGGGGGGGGGGGCTGCGCTGGGGTGAAACACTGGTTTACTGGAAGAGGGATTAGGACATCCAAATGAGTTGAGCGCTCCAGAATTTATGGGGCTATCAAAGTAAAGGAGGAGGGTGGGTGGAGAGGAGCGCTGCCAAAGCACCAGGCCCGACCGCATCATGGCTGCCCTGAGTTCTGCTGACTCGTGCACGGCTGAGAGTTGAGTCACTGGAGGGAGGCGGGTGTGGGGAGATTCCCACAGGGCTAGAGAGTCTGATTGAGTTTGAATGTGCAGTAGAAGGATTGTGTGTGCAGGGCATGGGAGGGGGGGGGGAGGGTCAAACACGAACAAGTAGGTCTGAAAGTGTTGAGTTCCTTTTGCCACTGATAAAGGCTCACTGGAATATGCACACATTGGAACAGCGAAATACTTTAGCTAGAGGAGGCTGTGCAGTGCACATGTAGCTCCTCAATCATTAAAAAAACACTTACTGATTTGTGAGATACACTTGTGAGATTACTCACAAGCTAAAGCGGTGTGTGTCAACAGCAGTGCAGCAGTCTTTCCTTTCAATTGAAATTGAAAGTCTGAAATTGAAAGTCTGTCATGAAAGACTTTAAGGAGTTGAAAGAAAATGTACAGTTGGACTGTAAAATCTGAAAAAAAAAGAATATGTATTTCGTTTATTTTTACTTTTAGGTGACCTGTTGTTGATCTTTTGGGTTAAACCATGGTTATTTGTTTTCAGAGGAAGTTTGGAAGCAGCCCAATTCTTACTAACCGTCATCAGTCCGTCAGTGTGGTATGTGTATGTAGAATAAACAGGATGTGAATGTTATGTTGAGGAAGTAAATCTCCCGCAGGTACAGTACCTAACTTGATACCACACGCAGTCCTACTGTCACCTTGAAGTTGTTGTTTCACAGGAATTCTTAGCAAAAGATTCGAGTAAATTAGCAATGAGAAAGCATTATGTGTGTTACCGTTGCACCATGGGGCATACAATGGAATTCTGTGTTAATAAATAACACTGCTGTTAGCAACACTTCCAATCCCCCTCTACAATTACATGAACTTGTGTGCGCGCACACACACACACACACTCTCTTTAGTACAAGTTGTATTAGCGATTTTCTCTGGTGACGTCTGTGTTACACACCAAAAAGCCCACAAACTTTCAGACAGGAAATGACGTTGTCACACTGAGGCTACTGTGACGACAAAGAAGCCACATTTTTTAGTGAATTGAGTCAACCACCCCATAACCAAGATTTGATGTCGGAGGTTCTGTGTTCTCCATAACTGCCAAATGGTTAGCCCCAAGCAGCAATAATTGGGCTAGGGGCAAATTTAAACCATTAATTTGAGTCTATAGAGAATATTCTTCTTAAAAATCTGTCAACTTTACTGAGAACCCAGTATGCACTTTTTATCATACTAGATTTTAGTTTTTTTTTTGTCATGTGGATTTTTCATTAATTGAATAATCAACCATCATGCCTTACTGCTACTCAATTAAGATTAATGACTAATATTCACATTAGTCACATTTTGTTATTTCACTAAGTGGGATTATAAACACTATTTCCGATGGCAACAAAACTTATTTTGGTCCAAGTTGTATATGATCAACATAAATGACTCAATTATTCATAAACACGCGTGGGTCAACCCCAAAATACTGAATAAATTCAACTTTGAACGAGAACATGAACCCATATTTTCCACAGATCGATGTTGGACATTCTCACCGTGGTGTCCACCGCCGTGACCGCTGTGGTGGGAACATGGTGCGCTGGGCTGGAGGGCTCCTGTGCCGCCAGCACCACGCAGCCCTGGGGACCCAGGGTGATGATGGCAGCTCCGCAGCCCCGCTTCAGGAGCTCTCTGCCCGTCCGGCCCGCCTCCTCTACGCTCGTCACAGACCAACCCATCAGGAGCTCTGCCTTGGGAGGGAAGGTGTTGGGTCAAACAGGTGGCAGCTTAGGTGCCAGGTCGAGAACAGACCCATGGACTATTATATATCATGGTATCATATCGAACATATCGTACCATATATTGTACCATATCACATTATTTGATACAATACTGGCTATTGTATCATCTATTATATCATGTGATATAGCAAACTGTATGATGTGTATATTATAGTACCGGTATAGTATCATATTATACTATCATTATTTAATTAGGTGTTTTTAGTTTGTATCATATCCACATATCCCTAACACTCATGCTTATTAGAACGAGAGGAGTGGGATAAGAGGAACACGGGTGGCTAGAGGCACACAGCAGCTTGTGTCCACCTGGATCGTTCGGGTTTCATTCCACCACTCCAAGTCAGGCGGGAAAATACTGTACTACAGACCACCTAAGGTAAAGCGAACCTCACTGAGGCAAACACCTCTGGACAGCCTATTAGGCTGACAGTTATAGGGGTGTGAGATGGACATGCCCCAAATGTCCAGCTTGTGTGAGGTCCACAACGGACATCAAAGATCATTCCCAATCCTTAGAAAACATTTCAACGTGCCATGTGGGCCATGGATCAAAGAACGGCTGCACTTTGTCATCCTTAATCTCCCTCGGGGTATAATATGGTACTGTGAGACCACACACAAACACCCACCCTCCCACCTATTCACTTGTACGAGACTTGGACCCACTCACACACGGTGGGTGTCTTCGTGAAGTCTCAACACCTGCCCTGTACGTGCGCCAACCGGCCTCTCATGGTAAGGTCAGGGTATCTCTCTGACAAGGACTCTAAACGGGGGGGATTAGCCCTTCTTCCTCTACCTTCTCTATGTCTTTTAGATAAACGATGGCCTGACACTTCAAGAACACCCGGCGGGTATATTAGTGTGCTTTTATAAACCCGGAGCACCTTCCCTGTTTCTGGTCGGCTGCCAAATGAGAAAGCTGTCTTCTTACTCATCTGCCCGGGCACAGAGGATCAATCTGGCTCTGTGTACTTTGGTGAATCATCTTACCGCCTCGGCTGAAAGACGAGCAGACACGAGAGAGGATGAAAGCATGCGGAGAAATGTGAGAAAGAGAGAGATGGAGCATGTGTGAGGGCGAAAAGGACCGAGACGGTGTGTCGTACAACAAGCGTGTGACTGTGTGTCCGTGTGCGTACAGCACAGTGTGTGTCCGTACGCGCGCGCGTGTGTGGAAGGAAAGAAAAACTGTTCGGCTCTGTCGCCAGAACTCTCGCTTTCATGTTCCCCCACCTGGATACGGGGCCTCTGCACTAAAATCCACATCAAAGTGCCTCCGAAAGGTTTGAGGATGAACACGCCTCCACCTCAGAGAGGTGAATGAGTCACTCGCCATGCACATCTGCCCTGTTGTCGCAGTTTTTTTCTTCTTCTCCCAAACTATGTTTCCCATCAATCCCTGCCCTCGTCAGTCATCAGTCATTTTTGACAGCCAAGGTGTGAAGCCTAAAGGTGACTCCGTAAACTCCTTTACCGTAAAAAGGAAGGTGGTGTTGTTTTCCCCCATGCCAGAAGGGTTACACAGTACTTCTGAGGTTGCACTGCTGTGTGTTATTGATGTGCGGGGAGTCATGATCCTAGAGATGCAATCGCCTAGTTATACTCCTTGTGTGTGTGTCTGAGAGTGTGCTGTTAGTTTGCTGTGTGGGTTTGTGTGCGTGGGGGTGGTGTTTGTGTGTATGAAAAGTCTCTGTTTTTTAACCGTGGGTTTTGGTGTTTGCTAGCCCTGAGGCAGAGAGGTGGTTTAAGAACCATCCCTTATAGAAGTTGACCTTTGAACCCGAGTTAAGATTACCAGAAAGATACATCATCATCATCACACTGTCCATACATCTATAGAACCTGTGAATGTTTGTGTCTGTAAGACAGTGTGTGGGTGTGTGTCAGAATGTGGAAATGAGAGTGTTTGTTGAGGTAAAGGTGGGAGTGTTGTATGCTCCCGGATAATGTGCGTGTTTACAGTAAACCGTGTGTACGTGTCTCTGTCAATATTACCAGTGACTCTGTGAGAGACCTTGGGTGTCTGTTCTCTGATGTGTATTTTTTCTAGTGTGTCAAGCGTACATCTAATTCATTTACATTTAGTCATTTAGCAGATGCTCTTATCCAGAGCGACTTACAGTAAGTACAGATACATTCTCCCTGAGGCAAGTAGGGTGAAGTGCCTTGCCCAAGGACACAACGTCATTTGGCATTGCCGGGAATCGAACCAACAACCTTCTGATTAATAGTCCAACCCCCTAATAATGTGTCCCCACATGCGTGTGTAAGGTGTCAATGTCTCACCTCTGACTCATTACAGCAGAATATATCAGAAGCTCTGTAGAAGTCTGGGTCCAGGGCTGCTATGGCTGGTGCCGGATTAAATATGGTTCTGACTGCAAAAAAATCCAAATACATTTCAATAAGGTACACAAGTATCTTAACACATGGAAAAAAATCTTTGCAATATGTGGGGTTTATGTTAACATTTAATAAATATGTGTGCATTTAATCAGTACCTTACAAAGAAACATAAATAAATGTGGCTGCAAAGAAGACACCCCTACTGTAAAACAATCCCAGCATAGCTTGAACAACATACTATGCAATAACTGCTCTGATAACACAGACTCGCCACCCATTACGCCATACTTTCATGAGATGGACTCGAATCATTTCACCAGCTACTACAGTATCCCAGGCCTGTATTACCCTTGATTGGCCTTTCAGGGGTAACAAAGGCTTTCTAATGGCTTGCTCTCTTTCGAGCTCTCCAAGCTTAAGTGCTGTAACAAGCCTATTAAAAGATCAAATGAAACGAAAAAAAACAAATATATATATATATATATATATGAGTGGGGAAAAAGGGAAGCTGCCCTCTTACGTGTGCTTTGTCAGGGAGCCACTTCTCACCTCTCCGTTCTCTCTCTCAGGGCGAGACTGCGCGTGTGTGAGATGTATTGTTCTGTGGAAGGCGTAACCTCCATTCTTCGTAAAGTAAGCGATGGCGTGGGTGAGCGGTGACCCTTTCTTTTGTGGAAGGCGCAACCTTATCCCGTGTGTGTAAAGGGCGTGAACGTGTGTGCGAGCTGTAACCCTCAGTGAGCGTAAAGAACAATCATCCGTCGTCAACCCTCACGACATCTTCATGAGGTTCGCTCGTGTATTTGACAGTTTACAGGTCTCTGCACCTCTGAGGGTTGGCCTGGTCGGCCCTGTGCAGAGAAACGTTCTCAGAACTACCATGCGGTGTTCTTCTCTTTCATTGGCTCCTGGAATTGTCTTTGAGCTCCACCTGGCCTACGGGAACTTAAAGCTGCACTTCAAAGCAGTACATTACTACCTTTGGTACCTGCGAAAATGTTGCGATTGTTGTGGCATTTGACACCCTGTCTTGCAAGAGAGTGCACCTCCAATTTGAGTAAATATTGCTCTTCAAATATGAGGCTGTTTCTGTTACAGTATTTCATACTCGACAATGAAATGTTGTATTTGAGATCTTATTGTTGTAGTTGTAGTTGAGGTGGTTATTGTAACACTGCCTGGTGGCTGAGAAGTTTTGGACTGTGCCTGGTAAAATACAAACTGTTCCTTTAACCACCAAAATGCTGTTAGAATGTTGATAGAACGATGCACTTTCTATTTGCAGTATTTGTATGTTGCCTTGAATAAAAGCACCTGCTAAATCAATCAAATGCAATGTCAAATGTGGATCATAATGTGATAATGTAATATGACGGCATTTGTCTTTCATTTAACATACTTTTTTTTATCCAAAGCGGCACACAAATAGTGCATCTAGTACAACAGATAATAAGGGGCAAGAAGTAGAGTGATGCCTGAGTGTCTTCTCAATCTAAGACTTTTTGTGTGTCAGCGACAAAAAAACACGATTCTTCAGGATTTGAGGTTGTGTTTGCGTTTGCTTTTGGCTGTGTGTGTGTGTGTGTGTGTGTGTGTGTGTGCAGGGGAGAGCAGCTGCGTGGGTTTGCGCAGGGTTGTGACCACCTGGCGTTCCGAGGTGAACGCTGGCCCTCGATCGATGTAAAAGTGGAAACAGCACGTCATACAGACACATGTCATACACGCCGAACCTTGTGAAGCCAGGTCAGGACACGACAGTCTGGAAATGGATCACGACCAGCCTTTTGGATTTCCAAGGGAGAGTATTTATCCGAAACGGAAGCCTCTTTCTTGTGCTCCTTTCAGCTACTCTCTCTTCTCTTTCATATCCTGCTTCAATTCTCTCTCTTTCTCTCTCTGTCTCCTTCTGTACAAGGAGACAGGAAGTGGAGAGACCCACAGTTCAGCTATTTATATTAACTACCACCCCAACAGACTTCTGGGATGGCCACTCAGGAACAACACAGGTGCACTTCAGGGGAGCAGCTCTGATTGCAACCTCATCCTCTCAGAAAGTATTTTTGCTGACTGTAAAATATTTAGAGGCTTTGAGCTTAATAGTCAATAACTTAAAGACAGTGATGAACAGATTGAATGAAGAGTGAATATATCAATTTTACTTTGTGGCATGAGTTAGACATATTAGACATATTAGAATATCAAAGAATATATATTTTCCACATATTGTCTCAAATACTGAAGTGTATGAGGTGAAATCTTACAAAAATACCCAGCACAAATGTATTTTCTATTGTTATTACAAAATAGAAGTGATATACTTTCTTTTATATACTTTTAACTTAGAATCTACCAACTTGCCAATCACGTCACTTTCTGAGGGCAGGAACCTGGTGAGGAGCAGAACGGTAAAGAACACAAGTTGTTTGTGAACTTCCTATCAAGCTGAGTTGGATGACAAGAGACTGTCAACAGGGGAAAAAGTATTGATTAAAATGTTCCCTCGATACAACTTGGCTAAACCCACAGCCAATATAAAGATGCTTCTCCATTTCTCTTCCTGTCTCTCTGGCATGCATGCAGCATCAACCAAAGAGGATGCCCCACCATCCAAGGTGCAAGCACAGTGATACCCTCTCCTCCTCTTCCTCACCCTCATTTCCCCTCTGACATCTAGGCTTCCAACCACCATCTGTGGTGTGAATGGAGTCAGTTGAGGGTGTCTGAGGTTCTTAATGAGCGAGGACAGCCTTGAGCCTACTCTGAATGTGGAACACTGATATTAGGGACGCTGAACGACCCAAACCAAAACAAACCTAATAAGAGAAAATATGAATGTGAAAGTCTAGGTTTTTGACAGATTTGTAATGGAATGAGTGGCATGTGTGTCGGATCAACGGAAGTACTGAAATATGTGTCTGTTTTCTGGACAGGCTTTCACTAATTTTTTGCTGGATCCAGCTGTTTACACACACACACAGGCACACACACACACACAAATACACGATGCAGTAGTATGGGTAGAGTCATGTCTGGAATGTCTCATGACTGGGTATTTGCTCCATTGGGTCATGTAAAGTAACTCACGATGATGTTGACCCACTGAAATGTTCTCACACCGCAGCAGTATGTCAGTAGCCAGGACTATATACTGTATTTCCGCAATGTTCTGGATGAGAAATTGAATGGAACGAATAAGATAAACACATAATGACGTAGGGACATGGAAATGCAAGAAAAGCACAGCGAGAAAGAAAAACATAAGTCATCAAAGAGTCATACACTCATACACACACACACACACACTTGCAAAGGCATATACACTGATGAGTCATTTGAGAGTAAAACTAAAGAGACTTTGACAGGCTCTAATTGCACTTGGTGATAAATATCAAAGCTGCCTATTTAACAGAAAGGGAGAAAGAAAGTTGAAAGTAAGAACACGATAAACTTATAGAGAAAGCTAGTCAAGAGTTTATCTACAGTTTCAGTTCTCAACCTAGCCTGTCAGTCAGATATCTGCCTGTCTGATATATATATGCCTATCTGTGCTAATACCAGCGCCTGTTTAGAGATTACACACTATACACTTGTGTGTGCACTGGATAAGGACTCGCCTGATTTGGACCCATTTTACACTTGTTATCTTGTTGAACTATATCAAAAGATCTTCCATTTTATGTAACATTCTAGTTTCAATTTTGGAGAAAAAGAGTCATCTTGACTGATTTGCGTTCCGTTTGTGTAAAACCCAAGCAGGCGTGCTTGTTCACCTCACCTTGTGCCCTGGTAACGTCATTAGCTCACTAGCCAAACCATTAGCACCCCGTCTCTTCCTGGAGGGAGTTTGGAGTGTCGGGCTGGTGCCGTCGCATCACAGAACGCAGTTGGTCTTCGCGAAACGCTTCACCATGCCACCTTTCAGAGCACCCCGATGGCGCGGCAAAGGCGTAATTCACAGACACGCTATAGGGGACGGCGATGTGCAAGTGGGTGCGAGGCAAGGGGACCATCTGGTTAGCCCACGTGTGGGCGAGACCCCATTATGGCGCCCGGGATGCTTTGGGGAGGGTTTATCAGGCCAACGTCAATCCCTGTTCTTTCCAGGACTGAGTGTCCCCTGACATCTTTGAGGCGATGCGGTGCTTTCTAAGAATAGATGTGTCATTAGCGATGCTTAACTAGGTGGCCCCGGTGGCTCCACTGGGAGGGACTGGAGTATGGGTCTTAAATGGCCATTTGTTTACCTGAAGCTACGAGTAGTCCTCGGAGATAGCAGCTGACTTAACAAAGTGTTTAATGTGTGTTGTGCTGTGAAGCTGACCTGTAGAGTGCTTATTTAGTTTGTCTGCTTTTCTTTCTTGTGACTAAATCTTGTAAAAGCTAACAAAGCAAATCAACATTTTGATGAAAAAAAATATTATTTATATGGAGTATATAGACTCAAGTCTAAGTAAATTACTACACCAGCCCCTTCTGTAACCCCTACCACTGAACTACAACAACCTTTTTAGAGAAAAATGCCTGAAGTTAAGCTGAATGCAAGCCTACAATTCTAATAACAACAACAATGGGCCGGTTGCCGATGATCCTAACTTCTCAAACAAGCACACTAGCCGGTAACAGACGGACGCAGATGCACCGATATAAGACAGACAGCAGACGGTCAGATGAGCAGACCGACAAGCATTCAGAGTTCCACTGACCGTTGTTCTCCTGCGCCATCCGAAGCGCCCGCAGCGAGGTGCCGGGGCTGATCTCCAGCTGGCACACAAGCACCTTGGCACGGCGGATGGCCGGCAGAGCCTGCTGCAGCTCCTCGCTCCCCAGCACCAGGTTGGCACCAGCCACGATCACGATGGCGTTCTGACCTGCAACGACGCGGCAAAGCGAAGGATGTGACGCACAAATCCAGGGGGATATTTCTGATCTTTAGACACACAAGGTGAATCGACACATCTATATATTCATCTATCCATGTTTTGTTTAATCTTGTGTATGGTGTATTTTTCCAGGTTTTCCATATATAAAAAAGAAATATATTGTCATTTTTCTAGCCCGGTTTCAAGGATGTTCCATCGGATGGATATTTGTCTGACCAACGGAGCAATAAAAAATTATATTTGATACATAGCCAAAAGCAGAAAATAAGTGACAAGTTTGCTGCTTATAACAAAAATCACTAAACATTCTCATCTGGAAGAGCGCCTGAGCTAATCGATGTCTCAGTGCTTCCTTCAATATCAAATCCTGACGGGTTTCAAGTTTTTGGAGTCAGTTGCTGATTGGCTCCAGCTCTGCCTCTGCTACTTCACAATAACTGTTATATTTTTATATATATATTGTAAATAAATATGTATTTTTGTAAGTGATGAAAGGGAGGATGGACAGTAACACTATTTCAATCAGTGAATAATTGACGGTTATTCATATGAAATTCCTATGTTTCAGTCATTCACTATTCCTATGTTTTTAATTTCAGCAGAAATGAATACCTTGTCGAAAAACTATTAAGGCTGATAATGGCCTGGACTGGTGGCCCGGAACATACTGCAAAGGCTTTATCTTTGCTTCTGATCTCAATCATTGCAGATGACATCCACCACCGATGCACGCTGGAGTACCGCAACTCTTACAGTACCTCAAAAGGACTTCCTTTGTTGGCCATTATAAAAGAGAGTGGACACCACACGCACGCATTCATGCCCGAGTCCCACACACACATCAAACACCATGTTACATCACCAGGTTCTATTTCCAGAGCGGTAGAAATGAAGAGTCTCTCTGTTAATTTTACACTCTGTGGGAAGTCTAAGATTGTAGTAGAGTGCCTCCATGCTGATCCCTTCTGCCATCTGAGGCACTTAACAGTCAAGTTTGTGTGTATGTGTGCGTAGGTGCACCACGGTGCCAGTGTGCAGAGCCAAGTATATGTGTGTGTACCATAAGTCTACTGTAAATGATGTGTGTGTGTCATCCAAGTGAGCTTTTAAATCCTCAGCAGGCATGGCCCCTGGCCTGGGTTTACCTGCGTCGTTGACCATGATGGAGGCAGCTCCGGTGGCTGCTACAGAAGTCTGCCCAACAAACTCTGGAAGGAGAAATACAGGGAGGAGGAGGAGGAGGAGGAGGAGGAGGAGGAGGAGGAGGAGGAGGAGGAGGAGGAAGAGGGGGGGGGGCAGAGAGTGAGGTCATTGGAGTCACCACATTTAACAAACAGCATTTTACTTATTTGATCAAACCATTTTTTTTTTTATGCTGAAATCCTACCTGTGATCTAATGCGATGTAAAAACCTTCACTGTAAGACCCTCACATTAGATGGTTTTGAGCAAATGGACTTTCTTCATTTTCCTATCTTACCTGTGTGTATGCCATTGTCCTTGAAATTCTGGAGGTAGTTATCGCCAAAGAAGTCTTTTCCCACCTTGGGAAAGATACAACAGTAAATGAGCATCAAACTAAGAAGAGACACGAGTGAGGTCAAACTAGCTTATCGACAACTTTTCATGTGCAGTCAACAGAATCCACAATTGGCTTGTATTTTTTTCCCCCCGCTGGCATACTGGCATAGTGCCGCCTCAATCACTCGTACACGCACACAAAAACATGCACACCCACACACACACGCGCAAACACACATAAACACGGTCAAAGCGCCAAGCCTTCAAGACATGATGACCCAGCTCTGACGCCTCCTCATGTCCACCTTTCCCTCCATATTTCCCCCCCCCCCATCCCCTCATCCCTCCATCCCCTCATCCCTCCATTCGCTCCGGGATGTCCACATCTAAAACTTGTTCCGGGTGCGAGAGGGGTCCCCATTCCCCCTTAGGCTTCATGCTACGATCCTTTTTCTCCAAAACTTTTGCCAAATACGGGTACCCTACCCGCCTAGGATGTACAAAAGCACAACTGGTGTCAACTTGGCCCCATTGTCTTTGAAGTGTGGCCTTCATATTGGTTGTTTTCAAAAGAGCCTGGGAGTCTATTTTGGGTTCCCCATGCCCAGAGAGCTCCTCCCGGACTTTGCAGTTATCGATCGGGTTCTTTATTCTGACAGAGGTGGGTCTCCTGTACTTTGGTGAAAGTTTGCCCCGCGCTTGCTGATTGGAGACGAAGGTTAGATAATATGGGAATACGTGCGTTTGAATGGGAGGGGTGCGTAGGTGTAGGTATGCATGTGTTCCCACTATTACAGTGCAGATCAAGAGAGATCGAGGGCTAAAACATCGATTGATGAGGAGGAGAGAAGTGTTCCCGTTTGTCAGGTGAACAAGTGCACTTTGTAAAAAAGGAGAGCTTTGCTGGTAGGCTGACATGGAGAGTCAATAGACACCTCACAGGAGGCGACTAAAAAGGTTGGTTGGGTGGAAATGTGCAAGAATGTACATAGACCGAAGAAAACACCAACGTCCCACATTATTCAGTACGTACACAGGCAACAGGTCGGCACACAAAATGGATAGTAAGACAACGGTAGACAGACAGACACTAAGACAGATCAAATAACACCTTTTTTCGGGTTGACGTTTCTCACCGATGTCATTTCAACAGTCTGAAGCGTTGTGTACCTTGGTGGTATGTCGTACCTTACAAACCATGGCGGTTTTGGCTCCCAGTCTGGCTGCCTGTATACACTGGTTGGCCCCTTTGCCTCCAAAACCGATGAAGAATTTGTGGCCATGGATGGTCTCGCCTTCCTTGGGCAACCGTGTAGCCTGGCTGAAAGAAAAAAGAAAAACCACATGCTCAAACACATACACACACACAGGTCAACTTTAATTTTGACGCGCTACTGATACTATTGTGCTACAGATTATATTGCTTCGCCGACTCAACCATACAGTGTTCAGCAGTTGCTAGGTTGTTTAGCAACCCCTAATTGTGATACCGTTAGCGTTACTGGATAGTTTAATGTTCATTGACAGTTAAGCATCTATGAGAGTTGCCTCAGTAAGGTGCAAACACATACATTTAGTCATTTAGCAGACGCTCTTATCCAGAGCAACTTACAGTAAGTACAGGGACATTCCCCCCCGAGGCAAGTAGGGTGAAGTGCCTTGCCCAAGGACAAAACGTAATTTGGCACGGCCGGGAATCGAACTGGCAACCTTCAGATTACTAGCCTGCTTCCCTAACCGCTCAGCCACCTGACTCCCCCCACACACGCACATACACACATTCCCAGCCATTTACAAGCAATATTCTCAGAGCTAGAAAGGTCATATAATGTCATTCACCCAAATCAGCTTCAAACACATTAGACAATGTCTAAGTGACTAAAGGTTGGGCAATGGCACGCCCTCCACCTCAGGGCTGTCAGGGCACGAGCCAGTGACATCAGACAGATCTGTCTGGCTATTTATTTCTCCAATCACAGACAGTCCCAGTGAGTAACAGCAGACCCAGACGACTCAAGTGTTAAGCTATGATTTGGCTCTGTTCCAACACTTCTCCGGGTCAGAGGGTATGTCAGTGGCAAAATCTGGTCATAAACGTGTATTGTCCTGCCCCTGCTGTTATTGACCTCTAAGCATGTGCGACTTAGATGTGTGTGGGTATGTGTGTGTGGTGGGTGAGACTAAAATACAGTAAGTCTGGAGGAAAAACAGTCCGTAGCCCTTCCCCAACTCCAGCTGCCTGGATGTTGACAGGGGAGATTGGAGGTTGTTTTGGAAGAACCTAGAGGACCCAGAGGAAGGCAGCTGAGCTGGCATTCCTTCTTTGTAAGATAACGTGTGTAGGAGACAAACAGGGGGGAAAAAACGACATGCTACTTTCAAAAATCAGTAAGTAATTCCCATATAGATGTCCCTGATAACTGACTGAACAGAGCCAAATAATAATGAAAATATAAAATACGTATGCGTTTTCTCCTTCAATATTAATGCTGAGAATCCTTCTACCCCTTTTCACACACACACTGAAATGGACCACGGTATCAAAAGTACATAACAGTTAGATTAATATATTAAAAACACTAATTTCCATGGAACTACATAGCCAGCCCTATAGTAAATTGTTTTTGATATCTTGGGATTAGTATGTAATTAAATGGTGTAAAATTAAAGCTGGTTAACAAACGGCATCTATAGAGGTGGTTACATTTCCGGGAGTTTGCCTCCAGCGTGGGTGGACAGGTATGAGGTCTGGGGGAAAGGTACTGATGAGTGGCGCGATGACACACATTACCCAGACACTCAACAGCTGTTCCCGCGTGTGCTACATCCTAGACCCGTGACTTATCAGTACACAGGTTCAGGAAAGAACACATATCAATAAAGAAATAATAAGACAGAATACAGAAAACATGAAGCAATAGTTGATCTATGGATGGTGATGAACACAAACACACAATAAAGCACTGATAAGTCCCACAGTCTTCTGACTGACAGTTAGGTTCAACACCCCTCTTCCTCCTTGGAGAGAGGACACTATTGCCATTGTCTGTTTGCGAGACCGAACCAGACAGCTACGTGCTAAAACCTCAACCACTGAGCGTGTGCAGACTTTTGTTTTCTCTCACGTAATCCAAAAGGCCACAACAGGTGTTTGGTGACGTCTTGTTTCAAGACGATTTGTTTTGAGGCCATATTGTCTTGGCATCGGTTAGACTGCTGAGTAATGCAGGAAGGCTATAGGGACAGCTAGGGAGCCCAAAATCCAAAGATAGACTCACACAGGAAAGCAAAAACACAATCTTTTTCCATTAAGACTGACATAGTATGAATGGAAGCTGAGCTAACCTGACCAAACAAATCAACCAGGATTAGATAGTTACTGCCACATTCCAATCGCTATGGCATACGTGGGGGTCGTGCTAATGTTGCCGACTGTCAACTATTTCCTTATAGGGCTAATTACGTGTTTAAGCCAGAATCTTATCATAAAGGTTAAAGGCTTAATATAGGGAAGGATAGGAACACCTTATATGGGCATACTGAGTCATGGCTGGATGGGTGGAGAAGGAGATCTTTGTTGATTGGTCACTTTATTGGTGTGATTGTATAGTCTTCAGCAAATGGCTACATTCTCGCACAACTACTAATCCATAAGGACACGTTAATATGGGGTAAACGAACAAGTGTAGGTATTTGCCCTGATTATAACTATATAGCTAAATCAGGCCGTAACCAAGGGTTTGCCTGAGTTGGCCTTTGGTGTATGAGCCCAATGTTTCAACTCATGTCATCCAGACTTACAACTAACCTGGTCCCTGGTACTTGAAATGGGTTGTGAACCTTGATCACCATAAGGTTTAAGACTTAATCCAGAAAAGATTGTCTGTGCACGTTCCAAGTTTTAAAGAGGTTCCCTTCTTAAAGGTATAGGAGATATACAGACCACTAATGAAGTGAAGCTAACTCATTGGAGGCGGTGTTCAGCGGGGTTCAGCGACTTTATGCAATACAAATGTTTCAGCGTGCTATCAGAAACTTGAGCAGCAAAATGTATGCATTGCGGAGCAGTAGGGGGCACTAGTTGGCTTTGGCAACAGCTTAGTGACAGGCCATGATGCAGAAGGGAAAAGGGAACGAGAGAAAACAAGAAATGGAGAGAAATGGAGAGTCGGGATGAGTGGATGGGACAGGCACAGCACTACCCCAACATCGACACATCTTTTTTTATTTGCTTATTTATTCATTTTTGGAGACAACTGGATTTTCTGACATCAAAGCCATGCATATAAATGTGTTGAGTGGAAATGAATTTTAAGTATCCTCTCTCACTCTCCCACCCAACCTTAGACTCCCCCCCCCCCCCTCAAGCAAAACAGTTCCTGTCACCATCACATCATCGTAGCGCTTAACTGATGCTGCTCCAGCCTTCAAAGCGCAAACTCAATTTCTAATGACTAAACACGTTTATCAATGTGTTCAAAGTTGATCAGGCTCAACCAAAAGGTCGCAAACAGAACTGATGGATACGAAGAAAGAATGAGAAAGTTTCTTTCTGAGACTCTTTCTGAATTGAGTAATAAAATCAACATTCCAATAACATCTACCATTGGCTTGCAGTTTTTGACGATAAACTTTAGAAAAACCTGATAAGAAAAAAAAAAATGTTGTGAAACCCAGAGGTCAATCCAGGGTGACAAATGTTGTTTCGAAATGAGCTCTGCAATGTTTGGCGCTCAGACACTCCCAAAATTCACTTGAGCTGATGAAGTACCGTTTGTGGTAAAGACTCAACCAGTTTGAGGCATTTGCATCATCCACAGTTTGCTCACTATGAATCAAACTGGATCATTGGCTCATGTTGGCTATTTCAACCCTTTGAGAATTGTCTCGTAAGGATTATGGAGGAACACTGATGTCATATCCACCTCCTGGGTCAATGATCAGATCGATGGACCCTATGGATGGACCTATGGAACTGTATACACAGCCTCAGTTCAGATGATTTCCTCAGGTCCTGACCATATGTGATAGTGTTTGTGTTGATAACTCAATGTGGGAAATGGTAGTCATCTTCCTTACTTTCTTTGCAAAACTATGTTAAAAAGACAGCTCCCCTTAGAATATAAAGGATTATTAGGAATAATTCCAGTCATTAGTCTACCTAGATCCTAAATTGACAGTGGAAATGTAAATGGATGTCCTGCTCTTTGCAATGGTTTCCTTTCCTCCTCCAAGTATATACACACAACAAAATGTACACAACATAACCCATGGCTTGAATGTTTTAAGTTAAATGCATTTGGTGTGCACTGATACCTGTATGACAAGAGTCATGCCTTTATTTCCCTCACCTCCATGTGATAATCAACCATCCTGACCAATCGTATTAATAGCCTAGTTGGGGTGAGTAAAGCAAGGCAGTTCCCTTATCCGTCTTTCCATAATGTGTCTCAGAATCCATTTTAAGACATTTGAAAACACCCACACATTATTTCCATGGGCTGAAACGTCAAAACTGCCATGACAACTGGACAAATATAACCCTGACATGTTGCACAGAGAGTGTTTAGCCAACCCACCCCCTACAAAAAACAGGTCAGAGACACATGGTTACCAGCACTGAAAATATAATTGTGACTCCAACACAATGTGTATAGTTGTTAACCACTATCTTCTTCTTGAGAGAACCAAATATAGACGAACATGTTGTCTGCATTTGACCGAAACCTAGTTGTGCCTAAACCTGGGACATGACTCGCCTAACAAATAAAAACAACAAGCAGTTTCTAGGAACTAAGAAAATACTAAGAAGATACTGTAGAATATACCACAGTAGCAGAAACTAGGGTATTTAACAAGGTCTGTAATATAATATAATGTAATGTATGCTTTGGTAAATAAAACAAGTGCTGAGCTCACTCACCTGACAAGGTCAGTCATACAAGATCCCACCACCACAACATCAAAAGCCTCTTCTGTCATTACCTAATGGCCAAAGACACAGACAGGGCAATGTGGTTACTTCATGAACGTGTCGTTTTACGGATAATTATGTCTGATGCCAATAAGCAGTATGTTACACAAAAGTTAAACATTTCCCCTGTGTTTAGTGTTAAGAAATTGACAATGTTGACATATTTGGGGAGACATTTACATGGAATGAAAGCAAATGGCTTTATAAAAAAACACAGCTATAATCATGGTATACAGTATCAGACCATCACCTGGGGGCATTCAATTTAAAGGCTGCCTAGCTTACCGTAAATACACAACAGCGCAGTAAAGAAACTCAAATTATTGTCAGCTGTAACATTACGTGAACCAATAAGAACGAGATAAAAATAGTGCTTTCATAGCTAGCCCAATTGGATGAATGCCAATTTGAACAGTGTGATTATTTCAATGCAATACCACGTGACTGAGTAAAGCCTTGCAAGAGCTTTAATTAATTAAATCCTTGGTGTGTATAAGTTAATGCTAGTGTGCTAATCTCTTCAAATCTCCTGCTAGGCAATGGAGAACGCTTGGAAAGCTTGGCCGCTGGCTGTAGGACAGCTCAATTCTCCCACATCTCTGCAGTATGTTGTCTTCACTTTCCAACTAGATATCCTTCCCCCACTTTACCCGTACTGCAGTAGATTAAAATTAGATCCTCCTTGTCCGACCACTCAGAGAAGGACTGAAAAGATGGGGGGAAAAGGACTCTTGGAATTTGACTCTCCTGACAAAATGTGTAGCCAAGTCTTTGACCACCCCATGTTGCTGGTTGGCTACTAAAAAGTATAACAGCATGGTTTCATGGAGAGTAGTTCAATTATTCTAGCACAGTGTGCAGTCAATGAATGTGTTATTTTATATTTTCTTCACAGTAAATGAGCCAAGGCCAATCAGTCTGAGGTAAATACAAACAAAACAATTCATTGTATCTGAGTATGTGAAATTTGCTCTTATCCAGAGCGGATACTTGTACAGTGTACAGCAAGATATTTGACAGCTTTCACTAATTAAGCTAGACTGAGCTGTCCCTCTAGAGAGGACAACATTATGAGAGAATTGTACAAGCACCTCCTTTTGATAGAAACAACTGAGTTAAATGACAAGATTTAAAAGGCAGGATAGTTAGCTGGTTTGTATCAAGAAGTGCTATACACTATTACTTAGAAATTTCATTGGCAGAGTAAGTTAAAATTGAAGTAGAGAGAAAAAATGAAAACAAATCAGCCTGAATCGGGAGACTGCACACACAAAACACAGAGCTTTGTCAGCATGCCAATCAGAAACTGACAGGTTACAGTCTGTAGGATTAAACCATTTCAGAAAGATAGCAGTATATAGCTGACTGTGTGACCGATACCTCGCTAGAAGCAGAACTCTTACATGAGAATATATGTTAAAAAATGCCATAAATTGTCAAACTAAAAAGGCAGGCTACGTCGATTTCAAGATAGAAAAGTGACTGACCATGCATTGATTAGCCTATACCTATAGTGTGATCCAGTGTTCGAATAAACCAAAAATACCCTGCAGAGGATATACTTTTAAAACATGACTCGTGCATCCGTGCAAAGAAACGTACTTTAAACCTATTAGTTGATCTACACAGATTTCCGTATTAGTCTAGATTCTTCTTAAACAATGGCTTTGACATTTAGCCCATGAGCTAAAGTTTAGTTGGCAAAGTCCATATTCTGCTTGGACGCTGAGTGCAAAGCAGACGGTGATATGGTGTGTTGCCATATGAACTTTACATAAGAAATGTTGGATTTGTAACAAAAAAAACATTCATACTTAATTTATCTTTCATTATCTATAGTTTTAGTAGTTATCACTAGCACAGTATGGTTTAGAAAAGTATGAATTGAGCAAAATATAGCATTATTATCCGCAGGCATTTACAAGACTGCTATAACGTGTGAGGTCCATCAAAGAGGACCCAAACAACATGTACCGGAAGAAATGTTGTAAACATTGAAATAATCAAAACAACTTTCGGATTTCCAGTTTAATAAGGTAACAGGGCCTATTTTTTTATGTCCGTTTCTGTTATACAGAAATGCTTAAATAACAAATTAATAAATCATGCTAATCAAATACACAACTATCTTGACCAATATGTCGAGTGGTTACCTACGCCGTGTTTGCACCTCTGAGAACGCTAGGCTACCACTAGCTTAGCCAGATCTTTCTAGTACTCTCTACCTAATGTAGAGGTTTAGTGAGACACAAAGTTACTGCACTGCACTTATGACCCATAGAAATAAAACTGTTGTGTCCAGTTTAGTGTGCATAGTGGTTTGCTTCTGTATGGATTGTATTGTAATTTGTAAAAAATTCTGCTGAATTAATGCACCTGAATGAGATTATTATGAACCTAAATTAGTCTTCCCTTTTTTAACCGTTTTTAGACATTTACACGTATTTTGTCTATGCAGATATAGTTGCTTAATGGTGCTTTATAGAACATTCAATGCTACAATCTAATATTGTCAATATTATGACAGAAAACTTGTGTTGAAGATGAACAACATGTCACCTGAGGTTGCACTGAACCTCATCTCTCCGGAGCTGCGGCCCTTGCTGTGCAGTGTGGTGCGAAATGGTCGAGTGGGCCTCGATTCCTCTAATCGCCTTCGTGTAACTGACCTCAAGACTGGGTAGGCTGACATCAATCTGTGGAATGTGTCTCATGGTTCACAGTGGCCACCTGTCCTGTAGCTCACAGACACAGAGCATTTTCTTAGTTTTAAACTCATGCTGATAATTCCCAAAGGCAACAACCTGTAAAAGAGATCAGAAATACCCCTTGACACATTCTCTCACATGTGCTCTTGAGGGAAGGATACCACCGAAAACGATTTAGATGTACTCCACGGAAGTAAATCTAGATATTGCATTCGGCAAGGCCTACACAGCGTTTGCTGGTCTGCTATGTTACACATTGGGTACTTTTCCTTTCATGGGCGTTCAATGGGGATCCAGGCCAGGTCTCCCTACAAGTGACACCCTTTCAAACCCCTACTCTTAACTAAATCAGGCTATGGATGCTGTCACTATCTCCCCTTGTGTTTCTGATCTCCCTTTCCAGATGCACCTCTCTGACCCCAGCGCCTTGCTGTGACCGCTTCAAGCTACACATCCCCTATGCTGGAGAAACCCTGAAATGTGAGTGGCAGAAAACACCCTGCACTTCAATCTGTTTTCCTTGAATGCCACTCCCTCTTGTAAGGGCAATTGGCAGACTCTGTTGATTTAAAGTTTGACTGATATGAAATCCTTTGTTTGGTGGCAAGATAAAGGTAGTGGATGTGAGTGGTATAAGTAATGTGTGTTGACATGGTTCAACTTGACTGAGGTATCCAAGTCGAAGTAAACGTGCATGTGAAGAGATGTGTGCAGATTAAATAGTAAGTTATTCTTGCATTAGTCTTATTTAATGATTATTTTAGGCTTTAATTATTATTTTAGGCGTTCAATGTATCAGAACTTGCCCCTCTTCGTCTTGCTGTGAAAGTTCGATTGATCAAATATCTTATAGCAACTGGGTCTGTCTGTAGTTGGATGAGAGTGTGTGTGGGGTGGGTCTTTTTTGTAGTAGTGCTGTCTGCGAGCCAAAGTGGGATCCAGTTGCGAGTAAAGTTTAAAAAGCTATCGTCATCACTTTATAGCTGTATCGGTGTTGGCGAACAACTGTTGTTTGGATGAATACACCAGCTGGCAGCAACATGTTAACAACTTATACAAATACTCTAACCATGGGACAGTCTATGGCTTCAATTTAGCATTGCACTTTGCCCTCTCAAAGATCTGCTGTTGAGAACGCAGACACCAGAGAAAGCAGAGGCACAGACCAGCAAAAATAAAAAGTAGCCTACCTAGAATGAGCAGACTGTCATTCCCGCGAGAGCAGCATAGACACATTTTGAAATATTTCAAGCAAAACCACTGAGAAATGGAAAGGAAATCAGCCAATCACATGACACCATTTTCCTAACACGCTTCTGATTCGTCGTAATCGCACAGAAGGGAGACGCCTCATCCCTTTGTCCCTGCATGACCTGTCTGCTGTAGCAGTCCCTGTGAATGAAAGGCCCCCAACGTGACAGGTAGAGAACAAAGAAGTAGTTGCCACTTGATTTGAACTTGATTTGTGTTCTTTACCATCTGTAGACAAAGGGGTGTAAGCAGAGGACTCAGCCATTTCAAATACATAAGAACATGTGTGTCCACAGGAATCTTTTCTTATACAAAGGATCATTTATGACACTGCCCGTGTTATCATCTAGAACACATCATGTAGTTGATAACATTAGACAAGTCATAAAACCTTGTCCGTTTGTCCTCAGCTGGAGAATGCAGGTTTTATTGGAATTCAGCTCCAACTTTGTCTTGTGTCAAAGAAAGCAATGTAACATATAACAAAGCCCAGCTGGCAATGAACTCCAATAAACATTGTGTTTATCATACTGGAGATTACTGGAAATGCATTAAATAAACCTCATATTTGTGATTGAAGTTCCACATCTGAGACTTCCTTTCTGAGGTTTGGCTCCCAAAATGCCTCCATAGTAGAACCACAAGATATTTTGACAAAATTATCTTAATTGGATGTTACGAGTCATGAGACTCGGTGTGGCGCACAGTTATACAAAACACTACCAAAACACTCTGCTCACTGTGTATGAGTTGGGAAACAATTTGTTGATTAATGACTAGTTCTTGTTAAATGAAGGTTTGGCATAATCATGCTATCATAATTGAGCTTGATATGACAACCATTCAAATAAACCGCAATAGAAAACAGAGAAACTGAGTTTTTGCCATGATGAAGGTTACTGAGTGAAAACAGCAGTGAAGTCATTGCTTCCTATTTGATATTTAATGGTTTATTTCTTCTTCCCTTGACTGAATCCACCTCACACTTACTCACATCAAAGATAGCCATAGTAAACCAGATTCCTAGCCAGACATTTGAAGTTTGTGCCTTCATGACTTATCAACAAGTCATCTTGACAAGTCAAACATATGTTGATCAGTGCCTCTGCTGAAAACCACACTGTGAGTGTGTAAGATTCATACCTCTACTTGATTTTGGCCTGTTCCAAAACAGTTCTCCTTTAACTCTTCATTCCTGATAGCCAATTTTGAACACTGGAGAAGGCCTCTTCAAATTTAAACACGTCTAACATTTAAAAACACATTCTTCAGAACATGAGGGGAAACACCCGTACAGTTTGACAGAGGAGCGAAGCTTGTGGTGTTAAAGGCCACAGGGTGCCATGGCCTAGCATGCAACTTCACTTCTGATGTTGTTTTTATTGGTTGATGCTTTCCTGTTCTTTGGCCTGAGGAAGAGAGTTTTGTTTAGCCAAGGATGTGAGGTCTCGGGGGGCCGATGTCTGGACCTGCCTTCACGTGGCGTGCCAAATGGTGGCACACTATGCACAAAACCGTGCCGGTGTATGCCATTCCCTAACCCGACCCCCTGTGCCAATATAACCTAAAGAGCCAATACGTTGTCTGTAAGTAGTGTTAAAAAGAAGAGGAAATCAAATGGAAACACACCGAGAGGAAATTAAACTCATCAGCCAGATGGTCTTGATAAAGGTGTGCCCTAGCTCTCCTTTATGGATAGTGTATGGATAGCATGTATGTGTTTGTGTACGTGTTGACTCGTTCTAGTGGCACTTTAGAGGCTCGTCTCTGGCCAGACCCTTGCTTTCTTTACGCTGCTCCCCCTGGGCAGGACTCTGCCAGCGTTTGGGACCAACACGTCTTTGACTGGCTGCCAGATGATGTGTGACAGATTTATGGCAAATCCCCTCCTCTCATTTCACACCCCTCTGCTGTCTGGAAAAATACTGCCATGTGTGTGTGTTTGTCTCTTCTACATATCCTGGCATAGAAAAGAGAACAAAAACACCCAATGATGCCGGAAATAGAATTGTGTAACGTAGCATCTGAATGTTCTGAGCCGCACTCAAAAGTAGGCCTATTTTGAACGGAACATCCTATATATTGAGTTATGCCGGAACCTATTCGGTTCCAGATTTTACTTGGTTCTCTGTGACTATCCAATCAGGTCAAGGGTCTAGGATCCAATTCATGGAACTGTCCTTGCATTCTTTCTCTTTATGAGGAAAGCTAAATTATCCTCCCCGACTGCAAATTGGTTGTTTGCTTTGTTTGGTCCCTGATGGAGCAGTCCATGTCATTTTCTCTTCACAGGATGTACACAAGGGGCCTGTTCCATAAAGCATGCTAAGAAAAGTGGAGATTCGAGTCCAAAACCTGACTCGAACGTAGCAAAAATATCAGTCTGGACTGAAGCGGTTCTGTGAAGCTCAGTTCAGGTTTAGGCAGTCAGGCTAATTCGAGAGCCCTTGTGCGTCGTCAGTGGAGACGGCCTTGTCTGTTGATCTGTTGGGTCGGTTGGCGAATTGAAGGGGGTCCATATGATCTGGTAGGAGACTAGGAATATGGGATATGACTAGCCTCTCTAAGCACTTCGTGAAGGTGAATGTCAGAGTAACAGGACGGTAGTCGTGTAGGTAGGTGACCAACGCTGTCATGGGGACTGGGGCAATGGTGAACATCTTGTGTGGAAGTGTGTGGGGATCACTGATTGGTTGAGAGCGAGGTTGAAGATGCCAGGAAAGACCTCCGCCAGCTGGTTGGCACACATCCTTACCATGCGGCCTTGGATGCCATCTGATCCGGGTGCCTTATGGGGGTGGCATGCATCTGCACATGTATACCACTTGGGGTGATTACCAAAACTTGGACAACTTCTGTGTTTTGACCTGTTTCTCTGTCTACTCCCAGGGGATATCATCTTCAACGCACGAGATCCCGAACTCCCCCCCGACTTCATTTTTGGGGAGGACGCTGAATTTCTACCGGAACCCTCAGAGCTTCCAGTGAGTTACCCTACATCTGGTACCCCCACCCTCACCTTTTCTTCATGTTCCCAACTCCAACCTCCCATCCCAATTTTGATCTCCTACTTTCTTCCTTCGTATTCCAATATCTGGTTCTTTCATAGATTTCTCTCTCGTGTGGTAGCTTTAAAGTATTGGTCTAAGCTTTCCCCAAGTGCTTGGTTTCAGTTTATCCAACTTCCCTTTGACTGGGCTTTTGATTATCAGACAACAAAGGATTTATTGTTTTTTTGTGTGTTTTTAATGCTTCTGCGGTGGGAAAAAAACATTGCTAGATGTTATGTATCATCCACCCCGGAAGAGGGGGAAAAGGTGTAAAAAGACGGGAAGAAAATTCTACTGTGGGTTCTGTTTACGTTTGTTAATTACAGATGCTTTTATCCAATGCGGCATACCGGTTGCACTGGAATGGACAGGTCTGACCATTTCAATCTCACTTGACCCTGGCCACCTGTAATACTTTGGGAAATACGCGTTTGCGTAAGAGCAGTCTGTGCAGGCCAGCATGTCCTCCTCCCTTGTGCAGGAAATGGTAGGGGTGGTTTGCTTCACACAGAGATAATTGGTAATAGGCCAACCACTGATCTTCCAGGTACCCTTCCAGAGGAAAGGGCAACATAATACCATAATATTCAAAGATTATACATTTAGCATCAACACATGGAAATGTTGACTTTTAAAACTCTCCCCAATCCAATGGAGCAGTGGCCACAATTCTTTCTGTCTATGGATAGAACATGGTTTCAAGTTGTCTCAGTGACACATGGTCAGCTTGACCGAACATGTTCATCAGTTGCTTTTTTGTTTTTCCTCATCTCTCTCCAAGGGTTAGCAGTTGTATCTGTCTTGAGTTGGCCTTGGTCAGTTGGGAAACCGAGAAAGACTTTTCTCATGGTTGTCAAAAAAGGCATTACAATCTTAAATACGCCACTGGCAGGGCCCAAATCCTCCTTCACAACAAATTTCACAGTCATGGCCCACTGGAGACTGCTAAAAAGCTCACAAAAAATGTGTGTTTGCAAAAACTGAACATTAGACAGGAAATGGCTCTCAGGAACTGGACATGGGTTAGCCAGACAGAAGGTTAGAGATTGACATGTTCATAATATTTGGTCTCTGTGGAAAAGTCCCAGCTGGAAGTGTTAGAAAACGAAGAGGCAACAGCCAGGGGAGAAGCTCCGAGGCTTGGAAAGGCGCTCCTGTTATTGTTGCCATTACTACTGTGTCTTCAAGTAGTCTTAAGGGCTATTTTTAAGGCTGAGCTCTAACAGGGAGAAGTTAAATTCCCCTGCCTGTGTCAGAGTCTGGGAGAACGGGAGGGGAGCATTGCTCACCGTCTCGTAAATCCAGCTGCATACATAAGGGGGAAGAACGTCTCCCAGCTTGACCCTGGCAGCCTCCCTGTCTCTCTCTCTCTCTCTCTCTCTCTCTCTCTCTCTCTCTCTCTCTCTCTCTCTCTCTCTCTCTCTCTCTCTCTCTCTCTCTCTCTCTCTCTCTCTCTCTCTCTCTCTCTCTCTCTCTCTCTCTCCCTGTCTCTCTCTTTGTCTCTCTCACACACCCTTTGTCTCTTTCTCTCTCTGTCTCTCACACAAATACTCTCTCCCTCCCTGCATCTTTTTCCCACCTGTTTTTCATCTGGCCCAGGGATTTTTGTGTTGTTCCTACCCATTACTCTTTATATCCTCCATATTCAGTAAGTCACTCTATCCCTCCCTCAAACGTAGTCTATAAAACCCTGTTTTCCCAATGCACAAGGAAGACCTACCTACCGTTCACCAGTAAGCCATGTGAACCAGCTAAAGGAAGGGAAGAAACAGAGTAGGAGTTTGGAAAAACTAAAGTAAACAAATGTGGATGGCCATGGTTTCTGTTTGAAACCGCATAAACAATGACATTTTCGACCACCTGATGAATGTGAACTCGACCGCCCTTAAACTTGTTCAAATTCAGTCCTTTGAAGCCCACGTTTGCATCTCAATATTATCCAACTCTCTACAAAGTTGCATGTTCTTAGGAACCCACTTAAGAAAGTACCAAAAGTGGTCCATGCATGTATACTGGCAATAGACACACACATACCAGCATGTTGACGTCTGTTCCACTGTGTGTTGCAAGCTCACCAATTCAACCAGATTGCACACTGAACTCTTTTCCAGGCTAAACAATGGATTTCACTAAGAAGAAAGCATTGACGCACCTTTGTGGCAATAGTTAAGTTCGTCACAATTAAAACAAGTGCGTTGTGTGCACTATTATTAGGCCTACCTCCCGGAATCCAGGCAGCCGGTTTCCAGACACACTTTTGTCAGCCAATGGGGTAAACACTTAGCTCCTATCTATCTATCAGTTGTTTAAATAATTCCTGATGTCTCAGCAGAAATGCTCATGTTTACTGTCAGCCTAGTGTGTTATTAGCTTTTGTGACTATGGCTTACAGGAGTTATTTTCCCCCTCTCAGCCTTGGGATGGACCAGGGTATTAAAAGTAGGTCAATGTCCTTAACATTTGTACTTTCTACCCACCATCTATTTTGAACTTTAGTTAAGCTATTACGTTTTTATTTTCACGGCTTGACACCAACACACAGGCTATTGGTGGACAAGGTGAGACAATATTACGTTTAAGTTCATTGAAGAAGATGCACTGCGCCAATCCATATGTGAAGGCTCATTAGACCTGTCTATGCTATGTGAATAAGAGTTACCTCAGCGCTTGTTAGCAGTTAATGATAAGTTCATTAAGTCAGAGGGCATCTGCCATTCAGTCTCCACCACAACCTAATGAAACACCTTCAACCCTGACGTCAACATTGCCCCCATCAGCTCACAAATCCTGCGATGAAAACGAGATGAATGGAAACATCTTGGCAGGAACGAAGAAAAGCCACTCTCACAGCCACAACCACACGTATTCACCCGATTTCAAAGTCTTCGAGACAAGCCAAACAACTCCAAAGTGCCTTTTATAAATTGACAATTTGATCCATGATCCATCTTAACTTCTGTAATGTGCTTGGTGCTTCCTAGGAAGTTAAGACAAAAAACATTTTGTCTACAGTTTGTGAGAGTGTGTGCATGTTTTAAGGTGTGCATTCATCCCCTGAAAAAAAAAAAAAAAAAAGAGCAGGCCACAAGCAGGCCTATATATAGACACACTCCAACACTGTGCCCATGGGTTCATCTCACACCGAGGCAGTTCCCAGGCTCACACCCATTAGGATCAGGCCTTTAATTGGTTATAATAGCTTTAACATCAGCCACCTCAGTCTGTAAATTCATTAAAGTGAACTCCGTGCCAATCACGGGTAAAACAAACGGTTGGGTTTCCATAAAAGGGAGGCACGGGCACACGCAACCTGAGAGTAAAATCGGACTCATGATTGCCTTGTTTACCTTAATCATAGCTTTGAAAGGCTGACACATTTGGAGTGGCGTAATCAAATGATTTGGTCCCTCTACTTTTAATTGGCGGTTCTGTTCCTGTCTAACAAAGTGGGTAATTGCGGTGCGCATGCAGAGACAGTGGCGGGAGTTTCGGAGCCTGGAAGATGTGACGGCGGCCATGGGAAAGACGAGGTGAATCATAGAAGTGGGATGCGTGACTCAACAGGTCGGATTGTTCTAGAGACTGACCTGGGTTGCAGTGTGTGTGTGTGTACAGTACGCGTGTACGGTACACGTGTGTGGTATGCGATAACCAAGTGAAATGCGCCGGCCGTAGCTTGTTTTAGAAACCGTTAGCTTTGACCAATACCTTCAAATCCTCATTAGGAGCCTTCTTGTTAAAAACAATCACGAACTTGGCAGATGCAACTGCACTGGGCCCTTCCCCGCTCACCCCCGCTGACAAACCTACCCTTATTGTCCTCTTGTGGTCGCCGTTTTCTTTTGCAGTCAACGACTGGAGACTCTGACTTTGTAAATGATAGAGGGGGAATTTAAACTCCTGGGTGCCTCTGACATTGGTCTTTGAGCTTCTTTTTCTTCTTTTTACTAGCATTGTTTTATGGCGGAGACTTGTTCCGGACATGGTGGGGTTACAGCATGGATGGCACAATGGAGAGCAGCAAGACCACACGCACACACCCAAAGTTAATGACAGAAATAGAGAAGGAATGACACCCCCTCAAAGCTGCTGGGAAGAGAGGGAGAGAGGAAGGGGAGTGGAGGGTGGAGGCATGTTTCGTCATTTTCACATGCAATCTTATTGTCATCATTCTCCGTTTTCGCTCGGTTCAATGACTCACATCTGGTCATTTAAGTTGAGGTGAGTGTTGGACGTTTTAGACATTGATGTAAGGTATCACACTTAATTATATAACATCATTTGATATTACATGAGTTGAAACCACATTAGGCAATGCTGCTGTTGCTCCACTCACAACAACAATCACACTTCCTGTTTTCACGCCCCGACCCACTATTCCCCATATTTTTCAAATGTTCCCCCCTCCCTCTGTCCGCAACGCATTATGGTCTGTACCTTCAACCTGAGACATGTCATTTGTATCACCTGTTGAGACCTGCAACGACCCACTCTGGAACACCCACTCTGGAGTTTCCCCCAGTGTTTTGATGTCTGTGTGTGCAGGTGTGTGTGCGCAAGTGTCTTCACCTGCATCCATCCTCATGTCATCTGGAGCCCCAACAGCCCCCCCCCCCCCCCTCCAATTATTTGACATCCATGCCACCTGAGATGATCGAGTCAGTATCATGGGACACACTCGGTTCTTCGATCAGCCTCCTGGATAAAGGCATGAACAGGTCTTGCTGGAATCATCGTCGAATCTGCTCCCTCCCACCACCCGGACTCTGCATAAGGCATTACCCACTTCCAGGAAGTGCCGAAACATTACTAATAGCCAAACACCATGGCCTGCAGGCCTCCATGCGGGCCTTGTGCTCAACCCCCGCACACAGTTTGCTTTGGAGGAGTCCAGACCTTACCACCATCGTTTAGCGAACAAAAGAACAGTTGGCAGACAAAATATGTTACGAATACCATTCTGAAGCTGAGGCTGGCTTCTTAGAAACACCCGTTGTTGTTTTGTCTGCTGGAAACGGATCAGTTGTAAACAATAGCAGGCCTTTATATGATGGCTGCCAATTGTTGTTTATGGACTGAACCGCCAACAAAACTGCAAAGATGTACAGCAACTCTCCTTGAATCCCAATTTATATTTTGATTATAGAATGACAACATTTTGTTTAAGTGTACTGAATAAAATGTAAGTGGGTAACCGCAAAACCACTTGTTTTCTGGCTAGTTTGTTAAGTTTTTTCGGTGTTTTAGGCAGTACCTACTCCTCTCACCCACACCCATTCATTATTAAAAGTCCTCTGAGAAATTAGGGCATGCACAATAAGTCATTGTTCCTAATTCATCAGAGAGAATAAAATGGCAAGGGTCAGCCAATCCAAGTGTTCTCTCCCCCCCAAAAACAAGGCAACATTCCCACTCTTTACTTTGGCTTCCAGATACATGCCAGACACCAGTGGGCTCCTCCCTCATGTAGTCTGGTGGTAAAATGGTATAACAATGGAGCTCCCAAGGCTTATAAAGAGGGTCAATGTGACCTGGGCACAGTGTGCCTAACTCTGTTCCTGTCGTCGTCGTCCCCGTTTCCTTCCTGCTTTGCAGAATAACGAATCCCGGCATTAAAACAAGCTTATTATTGCCACGGTTCAGATGACGACGGATCTGGGAAAAGTTCTGGGAATGGTTGATGGGAAGAAGTTTGTCAGTCGTACACTCCTGTGTAGGATGGATTGAGAGAACTCACAGTTCTTGGTCTCGAACAATATAGTCATTGACCCACATTGAAACGAGTAGCCAGAACACATCCACAGTTAAACATAATGTGAGGATTATTGTCCTAATGAAATTGTGCCATGTTGGACTCGAGCCACATGGTTCGTACTGCGGGAACACTACAGGCTGAGGACGCCAAGTGTCTTAAACACATGACAAGAGCGATTTAGAGTGATCTTAGACTTGGCACTGTCCGGGGGGCGAAAAGAGGGTGCAAGCCCACACTTGAATTAGACTAGCTGAGATTAATGTAATGCTCCGCGATTTATTATTTGTAATTTTTTCCCTTTCACACTTTCAAATCAGGAGTGGTTTATTGGATCAGGTTGCCAGGATCTATAAAAATCACATTTTAAGGGGGGGAAAAAGCTCAAACTAATATATATATTTTTGTGGCCTATATGATTATCTCTGATTTTCACATGGCAGATGTCCTCGCGGTGCTCTGGGAAGAATATTTGGATCAAAGTTGCAGTCGGATGGCACAGGAAGACATAATTCTGTCAGCTTGGGTCTCTTCACTGTGTAAATGGTGGTCTACTTTGAGCCTACAGCTTGTTCTTAAGAACATGTCGTTCTGTACCATGGTGTTCCCTGTCTTTGTGAACTTATTGGCTCTGTATTGCTTGTGCAATTTAATTTACTCGCAATAAATATCTGATTCAATACAGTTTATTACCTTTAAAAGTTCCATGGAGAGACATCTTGTTTTTAGCCACAGCGTAGTGATAACTAACATAACCTGATTAAAAAGGCAGAGTCTCAACTCAGTCTGCCAAAATGATTTACCAAAACCTGAGTTGAGGTTGGGATTATTGTTTAGGGCTGAAGGGAGATTAAAATGGGGTGTTTCCCCTTTGTAAAAGGAAGTACATACAAGGTGTTACACCACCCTTTCTAAGTGCAACGGCTGCATGTTATGTAATACCCCAATAGCAACTTTCCTATATCTTATATGTATTGTATTTGTGATGCTTTGATCCAAGGCCTACATGACAATGTTTAGATTTTCAAATGTCAATCATTTAGGTGTTTTGTCTGTCATACTGTATGTAGTGAACTCAGTACCAGACTGGTTGCATTGCAAGCACAATGCAACCAGTTCCCTGTTCATTCTGAACAGGGAACGCTTTTCATGGGGGGAAAAGGAGTATTTTCAAAGTGACTCAGCAAAGAGTTTTATCGCTGTCATTCTACTTTTTGTCATTCTACAATTTGTTCCAACTGTCTACATTGCATCAATAAATATTGCATGACCCGTTCATAGGGCCTTTACATGCTCTTTAGCAATATAATGACCAGTGGTGGCATGGAAATACTAGTAAATGTCTCTGTACCCCCCCCCGACCTCCTGCTGTTTACTGCTCTGTTTCTCTCTGTCCCTCTCTCTCTCTCTGTCCCTCTCTCTCTCTGCCCCTCTCTCTCTCTGTCCTTCTCTAGTTCCTTCTCTCGCACACTGTCCACCCCCACCCTCTCTCCACCTCCATTTCTCCCTCCCTGAATTTTCAGTGATACTCCGTGTCACAACCCTGACACAGCACTTCCTGAAGTTCCCTGCTCAGTTCCAGCTTGCTCCCACCCCTCGGGGCCTATCTGCCTCCCTCAATGCCCGTCCTTGTTTGCATTGGCTCCTTATTTCGGGAATCCCGGTTCTGCTAGTAACCACTAGCAGCTCTCAGGATGATGAGGTCACCGCCAATGAATAGGCCGTCCTTGCCCTTCTCTACTTCCAAATGGTAGAAGCGGCGTCGCTGGCAAAACAATGAAGTCTCTATCTCGTGTGTTAATCTGACCGGACGGACAGACGGGCAAACAGAAGCGTAGAGAGACAGACAGACGGGCAGGACAAGTCGGTGGAGGTCAAACACTGTCTCTG
This sequence comes from Osmerus eperlanus, assembly GCF_963692335.1. NCBI lineage: Eukaryota > Metazoa > Chordata > Actinopteri > Osmeriformes > Osmeridae > Osmerus > Osmerus eperlanus. The sequence goes on along the minus strand of NC_085026.1, from coordinate 7,185,640 downwards.
CATTGTTGGAATCCTCCAGGGGGTGGAACACGCTATATTGGGCACCTCTGAACTAGCCCAGCCACATGCTCTATGTCAGTGTTGCTCTACGTTTACCCCTCGTTTGAAGAGGCACTCGACTCATTTGACCCCGACCGTAAAGTAAAGGGTAGACAAAGGCAGCAAAAAACTTGACACAAACAGTCATTTAGGCCAAACAAACCAGTCCCAGACTGGAATTGCAGTTATGTTATTACGAACATTCTTGTCTAGTCACTGCATGGGCTTCAGTTTCAGAATATGTCAGCGATGGGGACTTTCACTTCTAACTCTTACTCCCTGAATTGACCCAAGATGATCAGTTCTACTATGATTTCCTTTCAAGGAAATTCCCCTCTATTGTTTCAACAATAGAGGGGAAAGCATTCTGTTTTGCACCTTTTTATAGTAATGACCAAACCACGATCTAGCTTCCCAAGTGTTTGGAGCTGTGCATGTAACAACGTCTTACGTAAGTATGTCTCGTTCAATCCGACGGCCTCCCTATCACTAGGTCTCCTGTGTGCCCCCCCCCCCATTTGCATGTGTGTCAAGAGACAGAGCCTTCCGGATAGCAGACCCATCGGAGCGAGGGTAAATCTGTCCAAAAACAAGAGGGCACCATCATTTAAAAGTCCAGATCAAGTATGACAAACTCATTAAGTCACCGCGCTGTTTGTTTACTTGCAGCACTCCACTTGCGTTCTGTATTTTGAACCGTTTGAGCTCCTGGGTGTACATTGGGTGGTCGGCTTCAAAGCCCCTCCCCCTCGCACGCTCAGTCAAGCGTTCCTGTTTACTCATCCAACGTGTTTTCTGCTTCTTCTTTTTTCTTCTTCCTCGCGCTGTGTCACTCTGATTAATATTGCCTATTTTTTTCTTCTCATGCGTCGACTGGCAATGTTCCCCTTCTGAGAATATAAACATCCTGTTTTGGGGGAGAATTAGGGCAGTGTGGCTTACCGTTTGATGACAGGTGGTTGTGTTTGGTTGGTTTCTCTGGTTCATTTGCATACCTGTTCTCTGCTTCCAGCCCGCTAGGTTAAGGTAATTTAGCCCTGCACATGCAAATGAGGATCCACTTGTGGTAGGAGAGTTGTTGTGAATGTACAATGGACATGCAAGGGTCAGTGAGTAGGCAGCTCCAATAGGCCTACATATCCCTGCTTTGGCAGAATGTAAGGATGAATATCTATATATTCAAATAGACTGGGTCTGTGCCCCAACAAGAACCAGATTTCCTTCCGCATCTGGCCTAGTGGAAAGTTTCTGGAATTTTGGTCTCTCAGGATACAGCCTTTGAGGGCTGTCCAAACCATTGTTTTCTTTTTTTTTTTTTAAAGCAAACAGAAGAATAAAGTAGCCCGGTTCAGTCCCTTGGATCCTTATCTTTTTGCATGACAATACTTCTATCCATTACTCAAAAAAACCTGTTTCTCATTAGTTTAGTTTTGGCAGGGTCAGGGATGAAAGCGCTGTCTTGCTACATGTTGCCCCAGGAAATCCTGCCAGGCCACCATTTTCTATTGATGCAAGAATAGGAAGTTGGCTGCCAGTCCAGGATTACACCGAGAATTTATAGCAGTTTACATGAAAGAACAAATGTTAATGTAAAACACGGGTGATTTGTCTACTACTCTGAAATGAAGAAAGCCCAGAGTTATTTGTATCCTGTACTCCAAAGTCCCTTTTAAATCACCCCATAACCACTCTCTTCTTCCTCTCTCGTTAAGCACCTGGTCCAATGGGATGCGGGCAACCCCGAGTGCCTGCTCCAGTTGGTGAAGGAGCTGATCCAGCAGTACCACCAGTACCAGTGCCAGCGCCTCCGAGAGAGCTCGCGGCTGCTCTTCGAGTACGACAGCCTGCTCGAGGACCCCAACTATGGACGCAGCATGGAGATCTACGCCGGGCGCAAAAACAGCTGGGTAGGGGAAACGCATCCTCGTCTGGCATTCGCCGTGAGAGATGCGACCAATGTTTCTGTCCTTGAGAAAAGGTTTTGAACCTGTTTTGAACCGGTCTGAAACGTTATCGTCGCTACAGAGACTTCCACGATAACGTGGATGCCGTTTTTGGTCCGAGAAAGAAAAGACCCCCAACGTTTTCAGTTTCCCCAATATAAACACTTCTGTCGTCAATTTGGTTGGTATGGATGCATTCTTAAGGTTATGTTACCCAACCCACTGTATGAATTGAGAACGGTCTGAAAACAGCGTCATTTAAACCTAAGGGCGTTTAGGTCTACATAAACCCTCCAGTGCCTCTCAAGTACCTGAGGGGTTGGCGAACCAAACAGCAACGAGGTGAATGTCACTGTCACAGTACCACCATGTGAAAGGGCGAACGATGCTAGGTGAGGATGTGACGCCTCGAGCATGTTCTTGACTCTGCGTGTGCGCCTGTTTGTGTGTGCGTGCGTTGTGCAAGAATTGAGAAAACAGCCCCCCCCTCGCCTACAGATATTGCGTAGCTTCTCTTCGATGGAAATCCAAAGTCCAGTAGATGTGCTAATTAACATCATCGTTGCACAAAATAGAGGTTGCAAAATAGTTGTTTTCCTGTGAAATCCATAAAGTCATACGAAAAACTTCCTTTAGAATATGAAGTGCAATTCAATTGTGTGTTGATGAGATTATATGCAGTATAAAAAGTCTGCCCTCATAGCGCTATATCTTTTTTTAAATGGAATTTTACAATTGGTTAACAAAACACATTCATAGAATTCCTTGCTTTTCATGATGACATTTCCCCAAACAGACAGAAATGTACATTCCATAATCAACTGTACGTCTTGAGTTCTCCACATTTGGAACCCATGCATGCGAAAGCCGTCCGTGATCGAGCCCACTCTTGCGTGCAGTGTCCTCGGCACCCTGGGTTATTTCCATATGACCTGCATGTGTTCTGCCCTGTGCCCAGTGTCTGAACACTGGGTGATGTTCTTTCTCCCTGCCCCTCTTGTTTTGCAGACTGGAGAGTTCTCTGCCTGCTTCCTGCTCAAGCTCCCCGTGGACTTCAGCAACATCCCTGTCTATCTACTCAAGGTAATGACCTCCACACACATACGCTACCCTACTCTTACAAGCCCACACAAATAGTATACGCCGGCTGTGCATACACAAAAATAAGAAATTCCCCTCACATAAGCACACATGCAAACGCACAAATGGCAGATTAACACGCATTACGGAAATCGAGAAAGCACATTTGTTTGGTGGGCGTCTGCCAAGTGCGCGCATTGAGGGTGTGTGTGTGCGCGTGTGTGTGTATGCGTGCATGTGTGTGCTCACTGGTCGCCCGGGCAGCGAGTTGACTAATCAGCAGCCCCGTCACTACCTATCAGCTCTGAGCTGCGTGGTGTCTGCAGGCTTTCGCATACCATGTTTTCGGTCCTCCCTCCCTACCTCTCTCTCTCCTCTCTCTCCTCTCTCTCTCTCCCCGTCTCCGTGCCTCTCCCTGCGTCTCGCGCTGCCTGCCCGCTGGAGGCCCCAGGAGACCCTGGCTGGCTGGCCTTTTCCAGCCTGACTTCTGTTTGTGAGGGGAAACGACGGTAAACATAAGGAACACAACAGCCATCATCAGCATCAGAAGTCTCTTGTCCATTTTGTGTTGCGGCAGGGAGAACACGGAGGGCAGGGAGAACAGGGAGAGCAGGGAGAACACAGAGGGCAGGGAGAACATGGAGGGCAGGGAGAACACGGAGGCCGACGCTCAGGAAAAAGGTCGGGAAGCCCCGAGGGGCATTTATTCAGCGTTTGGGGGGGGTGAAAAAGACACGTGCCGAGGGGGTCCAGCTTGTTTGCCCCACTTGACCAAGAACGTAAGCCGTCGGGCCCTTCTGAGAACAGAAACGGCCAGGTGGTCGTGTCGTGGCCTTCGTCCATCGCCGCGGCCTGTGGCGTTGGCTTGTGGGCGGAGCACACGGATTTGCTTCCAACGGCTAGGCTAGCCCCTCTTCCTCTGGCGCCGTCTCGGGCCTCTCTTATGGTGGTTCTGATCACCATGTAGGCCACAGCCGGGGAGCTCTTTGGCAGCTAATTGGGGAACGGTGCGGGGGTGCTTGGGGGGTGGTGCGCACCAGGGTTGCTGTCCATGGTGCTGCTGCTGAAGGGCAAGGTCTCTCTCTTCCTTGCGCACCAGGGGCACTGTCCCCGGTGCTGACCCGGAGTGAGGGGGGTCCGACGCGCCTGTCCGACCACCCGCTCCTTCAGACTTGAAGCCCCTTCAGTCTTTTGGTTTCGCTCCAACCGGATGGAAATGGATCCCCGGCGAAAAAGTATTTTGCGTAGCAACTCATCGATGTGTCGTTTTCGACGTACGCTCGCCCCTCTCCCACTTGCAGTCATTGGTCGACTTTTGAAAGTAAGCCTAAGTAAGGAACTTTCCGAGTCTCTGGAGTTTCAGGTGTTCAAAAGCCAGACGAGTGCATCAGCACCCCCGGACTTGTGGGAGTGAGCTGTGTAGCTGCTGACGCAATGATGTAGAAAGAGAGTCCTGTTCCTTCTCAGCAGTTATTTGAAAGAGGGGTTCTGGGATTCCAGCACCAAGTTATCGTGTCCAGAACATTTCTATGTTTACATTAATGAATGCATATACTGTATATTCAACATCCCTCCACCCAAACCTGGCTTTCAAAACACATACGCACGCAAACTTGCATACTTGTTTTTTTATGAGCAGCTTGGGCATTCTCCAAGGGGGGGGGGGGACAAGACTAATCAGAAGAAAAGTGTCCTGACACAGACGGAAGTGTTAAAAATACACCTTGTCTTCCCACACATCCCTGAGGACTGAGCGTCATGAGTTTTGCCTCCCAAGCCTGGGGACCCGAAGCAGAAATGTACAGAACCGCTGACCACTGACCCGATTTCTCAGGCGACAGTTACATCCAAGTGGTTTGGATCAATTGGTTTTACTCTTTTACTTTCATGATTCTGTCTGTATTCACATCGCTCGGCAGCAATGTGCCATGTGGGCACAGTGAAATATTAATTAAAAACATGAGAAGCAGTTGTGATGGCAGCCTCATTCATTCAGTATATACTAACAGAAAATTATTGACAATTATGACAATTTTCCAAATCCATATTGAATGTCTTGGAACACTTGATATTGTTTATTTCCAAGATTCAAAGTAACCCACCCCAAGTCTATAAACAGCTCATCGATCGAGTTGGTAAAGTTCAAACGATAGGGCATCTTGGACAACAGTAGTGTAGTCTTTGCTCTATAGACCCCTGGGTCTTGACTCGCGCAACTGGATAACAGAGCACTGAAACAGACATGGAACGCACACCCCCGCCCCCAACACACACTTCCTCTACTCCAATTTTCAAAGTTTGCCTTCTGATAAGTGAAAACCACCACAAAATAGTGAAGAAAGTTCATAGGTCAACGCTCAACAATGAGTTTTAAGCTGGAATTAGACTGTTCCGATTTGGGTCATGTCATCTACCTTGTATCTCAGAACCTCCCTCAAAAGACAACATGTTCATGATTGAACTAAAACGTGTATCTCGACTGCACCAAAATTCAAGGACTGACATAGACCTGCTTTAATACCTCAGAGCCTTGTAGAACTTGAATAGCTTTCACCCAAAAGCGGTGAGGGAGTCGGGCTAGTAATCCGAAGGTTGCCAGTTCGATTCCCGGTCATGCCAACTGACGCTGTGTCCTTGGGCAAGGCACTTCACCCTACTTGCCTCGGGGGAATGTCCCTGTACTTACTGTAAGTCGCTCTGGATAAGAGCGTCTGCTAAATGACTAAATGAAATGTAATTGAGCTCAAAATCTAGCTCATCCCAATAATATTTAAAGCCATGTACACCATGTAAATAATGTTCGTGTTCTTATTCCGGTTTGCACTCTATTGGCAAAGAAGGTAGGTGGTTTAAATTGCTACTGGCAAGTATGGGGCGGTGTAGGACGACCAAGACCTGGAGCAGAGTGTCTGTGTGTCTGAGTTCACCACAGTGGACATGTTTACCTTCCCCCTTTGACTGCTCAGCCTATGGCTTAGGGGGAGAGCTTGTTATTTTTATTTGGCAGTCTCTCGTTGTACCAGAAAGGGAGGGAAGAAGGCGGGCAAAGGAAAGCCAACTGAAGTGTGTGGAGATAACATCAGCCTTTTCTCTTTCATCCATTCAAGACCACTGTTCCACCTCTGGTGAGATTCTGTCCTAGTCCTTGAGTAAACCTTGACCTGGACGTTACCTTTTGTGGGAAGATGACTTGACACATACCGCCTCCCTTGTCGCAGAGTTTCCCCATAACCGTCTTCCTACTGTATTTTGTACTCAATTGTTCTGATAATTCCAAATAACCTTTTTGACCTTCGATAAGGGTCTCTCTGAAAAACATTCTTCCTGGAAAATGCAAGGCCATGTCTTTCTAAGCCCTGAAAAGCCGGTTCAAGGAGCATGTGCAGTGGCGACGCTTGCCTCTAAATGTCACATCATCCAGTCTCCCTAGCGATCTGTGTGGATAGATGCCACGGCCGTGACCAAGCCTACTGCTCTCGCTTCAGTTGAGCCATATTAGCCCCCGCAAGCTCTGACCTGTGTTGCAATGTGAAGGTGATCGGCAAGGCACACTAAGGTTTCAAACTGTGTGTATCCATTGGAAACATCAATACACTTGGCATACCTTTGGGGGAACTCGATTGATCAGAATCAAGCACATATATAACAATTTCGTTGGAAGGAATTGAAAGTACTTTTTGCCTCTTTCATATGGTGAGCTTAAATTGACTGACTTAGCTTAGAGGGCAATTCACAAGATAGAGTGCATCCCGATTTTTTGGTTGTAGCTGGATCCGTGATTTAGCCCAACAGTAGCCCAATCTGCTCTTGCGCCCACTCCTCATAACATCTATCCACAACCCCATGTCTGCCTCAGCAAGATAAAATACATGCACCTTCCTTTTTTTCCCTCATTCTTTCTAAGAAAAGAACACATAAAAAACACCCCAGAGGCAGAAGCCGCAAGTGACGGAGTGGGGTGAACTTGTGCCTAAGGGCCTGGCCAATGTATTTTCTAGCGTAATATATTTGTCAATATCACTAACTTGGTTATTTATGTACACACTTGTTTATGTCCTTGTCTTTTTTTGTCTTAGTTCAAACTCTTCAATAGCTAAGGAAGAACAATGTTCATGTTGATATCCCAATGAAAAATACTAAAGGACCCAGCAGACATTAAAAAGAACAAGGAAACAAAGAAAAGATTACATAGGCTCTTTATCAGCTTAGGAAAAAAACATCCTTATGCAACAATTAATTTTTCGGGCTGTCCATGCTAATTAAAATCGTGATTACAGTTTGAATTAAAGCAAATTGAAGGGAAGGGGGGGGTGGGCACAACAAGCCGTGACTAGCTTTTTAGAAGTCTTTCTTCCATTTTTCCAAGCTTTTTGTTGTTGATTAATTGCAAAACACAATTGCAAATTGTCTGCAGAAAAGACCGGAGAGAAAGAAGGGCAAAAAACAGTGATCCCCACCCCCATCCTGGAGGCAGTGTTTAACAATGGCTCCGACTTCCACTTCAGTAGGAGGGCAGTATGAGCAGCATGCCGACCGACGCATGGGGCTCACTCTGCCCAGGGGCAGGAGGACAGAGTTGGGGGGGGGGGGGGGGGAGGGGGGGGACTTGTGCATGGCAAACATCTTAATTCTCAGAAACCTCATCTTCCGTCCCCCGGTCCAGACATCATAACTCAAATGGAGAGCGGTTGGGCTTTTCCGTTTGAGACGTTAACATTGTGACCACAATAGCACGTTGTCTCTTACTCACCCATCGATTGATAACGGTACACTCGCGACACACGTACGATTTAAACCGACATGTCTGTGTCATTTTTGTACCCAGATATCCAACCTGTCACAGATTGCGTCGTTGGAACTCATGTGTTGTCTTTGCACACACACATTTACGAGAAGGAAAGCCAATCCTGAGCTTTTGTGGGGCCTCCGAAAATGGCATACACATGAACGCCTTTCAGACGTTGAGCCGATATTCCAAATATTGATGTAATTAGTTCAATATTTGATTATTGTGATTTTCTTGTTTGCATGCATAGTGGCAAAATGGGTTTCATTCAATAGCTTGTTCTCCTAATCCAGCTCCTAGCAAGGTGGAGTACATTGTACTATTTGTACTACTATTAGCTTGTAGACCTGTAGGCTGTTTTACCACTCACATTGTTATGTGTCAGTAATAAATTGGTCAAATGAAATAAATAACTCAAAATAAAAACAAACTTCCAAACCTCAAGACTGCAAACATGTGCTGTTAAATGTGATGTTTTGTAAGTGGAAGGCTTGGAGTGTAGATACTGTACCTACATGTCCTGTACGGTCCTTGATATTTCTCAGTACAATTGAGTGTTCACAGGTTGTTTCCATTGTCCTCAGCTTCATATGTCTCGCTCCCTCATCACAGAAATTTGCATCTGTTTGCATTTGTATATTTTGTGCTACTTAACATGTTGCCCTGTAGAATATATGCAGACCTAAACTCATTTCTTGACATCGTCTTCCATTCTACAAATCAATCTGAAATGTTTACAGCCTTCCTGCCTAAGGCTGCACTGTAACACAGTGTGGCAAATGTCAATAAGAAGGTTCAACCTACTGTCAAATGTTACGCCCCAGGAAGGGCAAGCATACATCGTATTCTAACATGTTGTTTCTAGATAGCACCTCGGAAACATTGATCTTTTGTTCTAACATCCTATCCACATGAGATTCATCATTCAATTTAGATAGCAGAGTAGTCAGAAGGGGTTAGAATTGCATGTGTTGCTCAAAGCAATGGGGTCGCATTTTGATCACTGCAGTGGGCTGCATAGGTAGGCGTCCTTTACTTAAATCATTTGATATAACTGAACTACTTAATAACCTTCCAAATTGGTCGATATTGTGTGTCTCATGGTGCTTGCGCCTAAAATAGGCATGAGCTTGTTCTCAACAAAACAAAATACAGCTGTTAATCCACTTCTTGCTCAAAATAAGGTAATGATGTAGCTCTTCATCCAACCGTGAAAATCATAGTTTGTCCCATTTTTCCTTGGGTAATAGGAGAGTAACATATTCTTTTTATATTTTTTTTTTCAATGAAATTAATAAATGTCAGTCAGTGTTATAGAAATACAAATGGGTGCGTGTGAAAAAATATCTCCCATAGTGCAGTGCCCATAGCATAATAATACTACCTAATAAATAGTGATATATATCGTCTATTGTAAATTACTAGAATAAATAAAGAATATGCTAGAAGTTTACATTTAGTTTACCTTCCAAGTCATTTCGGAGAGTTAAAACAGGATAGCCTTTCTAAATTCTTTATATTATTTTCAGAATTCAGAAGAAGACAGTAGTGCAGTGCTTGTGATGCAGACCGTGATTAAGATGTTTGTTAGTTCATTTGGAGTTTGTTTGCATGGTTAGAACCTTTTTACAATTTGATTAGAGATATTACTGTGGTCAGTAAACAATGAAACACTTAATTATTTCAACATAACAAAATTCACTGATCTACACTGAAAATACAGTATCCACTTTATATTGTCTTGCTGTTAGTTAGCTAACAATTATAAAAAGTTTGAGTTAAATGTTACCCATTTAAAGAAGTAGATTAAAACTATTATGCCAGCCAACACTTCTCATTTGGCCAAAAATGCATTCTAATAGCAATATGAACATTTGCGTCTGCAGCTGTACCCAAAAACATATTTGTGGTTGCCAATTGAAATGTTGTCCAGCAAGTCCTCATTTGGTGATGCCTTGCAAAGCAAAGGAAATCAAATCCCTGTAGAATAAGGCTAAAACACAGGCTACATAGGCTACTAAACAAATGGACAGATCGAGAGTGGTTTGTCTATCTCCCCCTTTATCGTCAAGTGATTCGCTGAATTATGAATTGATAAACAACTGGTCAGGCGGTTTATACGTGGAAAGGGAGTTTGCATAAAGTACCCATAATGCAACCCATGTAAATGTTTAGGCCTATTTTTTCCCCTCTAAACGTGAACAGCTTATCAAATAACGTCACACACGGCACTGCAAATCCTTTGGCTCTGAGCAAGGCCAATTTTCAACTTCATACAATGCCCAGTACCCGAGAGAGTGGAGCAACAGACATACACACACACGGTAAGTAAGTACAGGGACATTCCCCCGAGGCAAGTAGGATGAAGTGCCTTGCCCAAGGACACAACGTCAGTTGGCATGACCGGGAATCGAACTGGCAACCTTCGGATTACTATCCCGATTCCCTCACCGCTCAGCCACCTGAACCTGACTGTTCAACACCTGAACACACAGTATTGCTTATATTGTATTTGTCTTGCCAATCAATAGATACAAGTAATTGCTAATAGCATCATGTAAGTCTAGCTTGAGCTCACATATACACCATGTCAAAATCTTGTAATACATTGTATTAGGACCTCATATTGACAGAATACATCAATACTGATAAAGCATAGTAGGGAATTTAGTGATGACTCAGGGCTTACTTAGGGGACATTGTCTCAAAAAAACAGTTGAGTGGGTGTAGATGGGAAAACTCTGACTTATCCATACCATAAGTTGGCAGTTCAGGCCATAAATGTGTTTGTGCCAATAAATAAATAAGGTAGCACGAGCCAAACTCTCCAAATCCTCTGTCGGATAGTTTTTCTTGCGGAGTCTTATCAATCTCAGCACCTGACTAGTCGAGCACCAAAACCCCTCCGACTCAACTTTAGCGCAAAGCGGAGATTAAAGGGAGAGGGAGAGTGACACAAAGCCACTTATATGGCGGCCCACACCTATGAATCACCACAGTAGTAGAACTGTGTGGGACACACACAAGTTCAAGTTTGGTGTTTTTTTGTGGCTTTTTTTGTGTGTCTCTAGGATTTGGGGAAGAATAACCACAGTCCTGGACAATGCACAGATCTCAATGCCGTTAGCTCTCTTGGTTGCCACATACTTCTTGCCCCATCTCTACCCCTATCCTCTTTTACCCACCCACACACCACTGGCCTTTATGTTTTTGCTGGGGTTTGTGGGTACTGAGGTTCCTCTCCATGAAACAGTTGGTCTTTTAGAGAAGTTGTGGCAAAAAATAGATGGTTCAGACAATTGATTACTGTCGCAATTCCTTGTGTCTCTCTTCCTTGAAGACAGCATCTCTCTTCACGGTCACAAACACAGAAACACACACAAACGCATTGTCCCACCCAAAGTGGAGAATTGGATCTGACAAGTGTGTAGACGAGGACAGTGACCATGACATCATTCCGTGTGACTTCAGCACCCTGCATTTAGGCACCATTAAGGGTATAATTAACTGCCCACAGCACCCATTACAGCTGCTGTTGCTCTCTGTGCTAGCCTTCTTGTGTCATGTCATGTGTCACCACCAGAAGAGAGAACTATCCTCATGCTAAAATGTGCGAGGTTACCCCAGGATTTTGAATGTGTCGAGTGGTCGCGTTCTTTTGAAAGGGTCAGTATGACCCACTGGCTGAGAATTTACCACTTGGTTATTGTGTCACCATTTGGGGTTGTTGTCTGATATCTACTGAGGGAGCCCGTCATTGTGGTTTGAATCAGAGCCAAGATGTTTTTCTTTGGTTTGAGATGTTTTGGCGGGATTCGAGTTATAAAAAAAAAAAAGGGGTTTTCAGAATCGGGCTGTTTATTTGTGTGTCTGTTCTCTGCCGGGATCAGCCCAGGCTTTATAGTGAGAAAGTCTTTGGTGAAAAAGGTTCTTGCCTTGCTCCATTTTGGAGAATGCAAATCCATGTGAGATGAAGATTCCTTCAGGGCTGTTTGTCCTCCTCACTCTGCACTCTGTCAGAGAGTAAGCCCAGGCCTGTGCGTGACTGCTGAGCATTTGATGCCAGAGCGAGTGGTTCTAATTTGTGGCCTTGCCGTGCCCTTTGACGGTAAACACTGACTAAGAGCTTAGGAATCTTAAGAGCTATAAAATAAGTGCAGGTTACTCCTGTAAGGCTGCAAGTGTGCTCTCTCTCTCGGCCTCTCTTTCCCTATCTCTCCCTGTGTGTCTCAGCATGTTCCCTGCAAACTAGATTTCTGTCTTCCAAAGGTGAAAGAGGCACAACTGCGTCGTCTGTCTATCATGAACGGTTAACTTTCTAACAGTCAGGTCCGTAAAAACTTAATTACACCCGTTTTCTTACATTCAGTTGGTTAGGATTATGATTCTTGTGCTTCTTGCAACATCTGCCTCAGGCATCCACCAACAAAGTTCTTCTGTAGCTACAGTTAGGTCCATAAATATTTGGACATTGACACAATTTTCATCATTTTGGCTCTGTATACCACCACAATGGATTTGAAATGAAACAATCAAGATGTGCTTTAAGTGCAGACTTTCAGCTTTAATTTCAGGGTATTTACATCCAAATCAGGTGAACGGTGTAGGAATTACAACACATTTTATATGTGGCCCCCCCCCTTTTTAAGGGACCAAAATAATTGGACAAACTAACATAATCATAAATCTAATTGTCACTTTTAATACTTGGTTGCAAATCCTTTGCAGTCAATGACAGCCTGAAGTCTGGAACCCATAGACATCACCAGACGCTGGGTTTCGTCCCTGGTGATGCTCTGCCAGGCCTCTACTGCAACTGTCTTCAGTTCCTGCTTGTTCTTGGGGCATTTTCCCTTCAGTTTTGTCTTTAGCAAGTGAAATGCATGCTGAATTGGATTTAGGTCAGGTGATTGACTTGGCCATTGCAGAACATTCCACTTCTTTGCCTTAAAAAACTCTTTGGTTGCTTTCGCAGTATGCTTCGGGTCATTGTCCATCTGCACTGTGAAGCGCCGTCCTATGAGTTCTGAAGCGTTTGGCTGAATCTGAGCAGATAATATTGCCAGAAACACTTCAGAATTCATCCTACTGCTTTTGTCAGCAGTCACATCATCGATAAATACAAGGGAACCAGTTCCATTGGCAGCCATACATGCCCACGCCATAACACTACCTCCACCATGCATCACTGATGAGGTGGTATGCTTTGGATCATGAGCAGTTCCTTCCCTTCTCCATACTCTTCTCTTCCCATCATTCAGGTACAAGTTGATCTTGGTCTCATCTGTCCATAGGATGTTGTTCCAGAACTGTACAGGGTCTTTTAGATGTTTTTTGGCAAACTCTAATCTGGTCTTCCTGTTTTTGAGACTCACCAATGGTTTACATCTTGTGGTGAACCCTCTGTATTTACTCTGGTGAAGTCTTCTCTTAATTTTTGACTTTGACACAGATACGCCTACCTCCTGGAGAGTGTTCTTGATCTGGCCAACTGTTGTGAAGGGGTTTTTCTTCACCAGGGAAAGAATTCTTCTGTCATCCACCACAGTTGTTTTCCGTGGTCTTCCGGGTCTTTTGGTGTTGCTGAGCTCACCAGTGCGTTCTTTCTTTTTAAGAATGTACCAAACAGTTGATTTGGCCACACCTAATGTTTTTGCTATCTCTCTGATAGGTTTGTTTTGATTTTTCAGCCTAACGATGGCTTGCTTCACTGATGGTGACAGCTCTTTGGACTTCATATTGAGAGTTGACAGCAACAGATTCCAAACACAAATACCATACTTGAAATGAACTCTAGACCTTTTATCTGATCCTTGTCAATGAAATAACGAACTCCCATGAGGGAATAACATACACCTGGCCATGGAACAGCTGAGCAGCCAATTGTCCAATTACTTTTGGTCCCTTAAAAAGGGGGGGGCCACATATAAAATGTATTGTAATTCCTACACCGTTCACCTGATTTGGATGTAAATACCCTGAAATTAAAGCTGAAAGTCTGCACTTAAAGCACATCTTGATTGTTTCATTTCAAATCCATTGTGGTGGTATACAGAGCCAAAATGATGAAAATTGTGTCAATGTCCAAATATGTATGGACCTAACTGTATACTGCCAAGCCGCTTTTGTGACGCAATGTTTGTCTAAAGCAGCAGTGGCAGTTATGAACTGGTGACATGAAAAGGATCCTAACGTTTGTTTTACTTACTATAAAATGTACCTTAACACAACACAATGAGGCTGAGTGACCACTAGCCTTTCAGAAGCGGGGGGGAATTCCCTTTAGAATGTCTGGTTGAAGTCCGGTCACAGGTGTGTTTAGGAACTGTTCTGGTGGTTTCTGGGAGATCATCAGCCTCCTAGCCCAGGTGTTAGCTCTTTCACATTCAGGTGCATGCTGCTTGTGGACGTAGCTTACTGTGGACTGAGTCATCAAGCTGTTTTGGACACAAGGCCACAGCTTCAGTCAGGCAACACATAAAATGGTGACTTTGCACCCTGACTGAAATCACAAACTTTTAAGCAATTTTTCACATATTCTAACAGACGGTCTGATTACCACTTGACATGCTGTTCTTGTAACAGTGTAATTAGGTGCTTAATTACAATGTAAAAGGCATTGTAGCGCATTGAGAATGTACTTAAAAGGCAATTATGTTGTGGAACAGCTTGTAATTCTACACTGTGTACATGTGCTGTCAGTCACCTCTCTGTCATCCATGTGGTTGTAGCAGGCTCTCACCCATAGGTGTGTGTGCTATAATTTAAAGTGGAAAAGACTGGAATAGACACCATGTCATGATTACATATTAAGTATATTCTCAATTAGTTACACATCCTTTTATACATGAAGTGTGAGAAAGCACATTGTTTATGGTTTTACATGGCCAATAATGTAGTATCCGTAATAACACTTCAACAAGGGCACTGCAATCTCAAATCTGACCGAAAGTCCCCATCACGCTGCTGTTGATCCTCCCCTGTATGTGATGCCGCCCGATCAAATTCGTATCACAATTTCAAACCCAGAGTAACTCTTGTCACTTCCAGATGCATGTGCGGTAAGAAAACATCGCAATGAGAGGAAGGTATTTCCATCCCTGAGCACTAATGCTCACTTCTCCTCCACTCAGTTTTTCTCAGTGTATCTGCCAAACGGTTCCTTACGTCGCTCCTATGTGCTAGTGCCTAATGGGCTCAGTATTACAACCCTTACCTTCACGGACACAGATTGGAGTGGAATCAGTGTTGTCTTGATGATGCTCCTCAAAGAGACTTTGCTTAGTTGTAATTGATGACATCTCTTTAAGATCACCATGCCATTGGCATGGCAATTTAGAGTAAATTGTCCTAAAGAAACATCAGGTAATTGCCAGTTCTGGCTTCCGTAATGTACCAAACGACTGAAATCTGAAAAGGCCAACCAATGCTGCCACGCACATAAACAATTAAGTTGCTTTTTAAAGGTGGTTGAATTATAGGTTGGACTGCACTCTAAGATGGGAATAAATGTCAGAAGAATGGTTCCTAAACAAAAATTAAAAGAGAGAATGGGCAACTAGCTGCTTCAGTGCGATTAGTTGGTGGTATCCATAATGAATTATTCTAAATTGGAATTTCAATGAGTTTATCTAGTTTCTCGATGTGGTGGTTCAATATGTTTGTGTCCCTTGTTTCAATTTTTGTTTCCGTTGTTATGATAATGACTATTGATTCATCAAGGGATGCATAATATCATAACAGGTGACATTTGCTGCCAACACACACAACATAGAGAACACAAAATCCTTTTGTGGCCCACGTCTCTGCTGACGCAGGGATCAGTAGTTCCCCTTGTCGTGGAGCTTGTTGCAAAATTACGAAGAATTTGGAGGTTTAGCGACGTCACCCCAGGCATACATCACTTTTCCTATGCTGTTATCGGGGTTAAGAGGAAGGAAGGACTGTAGAAGGTGGTCTTGAATGCTGTATGCCACACTTCATCTTTTTCTCCTACCCCTTCCTGTCACACTGACACAATGCAATTCATTTGGTTTCGCAAACAGGTTTCATGAATTGCTCAATGGTCCGAAAATATTAGACGGTAACGTTTTTTTGCCGAAAAATGTTCAACTGCTGTTGAAAACCTTTCAATCCGATTTCCGTCATTCCTCGTCAGAACAAAGTTCACTTAAGCTAGATCGTTATTCCACATTGACTTACTATAGTAAGTAGTCACTACTAACACCATAGTTAGTAGATCATTGCTGCATGTGCAAACCAGGAGCTCTGTAAGGTGGTCAGGGTACTTCAGCAGATGTTTCAAACAATTCTCAGACCATTCCCAGATGGAGATCCTGGGCTTTATCTTTGATATTTTTGGCTCTTCATACCCCACACATTTAAGTTCAGAGCTGCAATGATGGCCATTATTGGCCAAACATCTGGCTTCTCAACAGGTGTCTCAGGGGAGGGAGGGGAGGGGGGAGATGGTCTGCATGGCAGAGCTGCACCTGCTACGTGTAACATGAACCTGGTCTTACAGTGTTTTTTTTGTTTGCTGTTTAAAAAGATACTCTCTCACAAACTCATCAGACATCAAAGGGCTCATGGAAGCCCTGAAGTTGCAGCTGAAACCTGGCTCTGTAAATGCAGCATAATTACAGATGATGGCTGCATCAGCAAAAAATATCAGCGTGTCCAGACTTCAGTGCATTTATCTCACTCAATATAAGCAACCACCTGTTTTAAACCAAGCCACAGCAGCTCCTGGTTTGTATGAGTCGTTTTGTTTCATTGTCCGTAGATGAAAAGGTTGTGGTGCTTTGGCCATATTCTTAATGGTCCGTCCTACCTTTTGTCCGTGATTTTCCTGTGGCTATTGTCTGCGTATGATTGAAACCGTATTGGTACAACATTAGTTTGCGTTATCGTGACTTCATCAAATCTATCCATGTACAGAAGGCCTCTCTCAGCCTACGGTTTTGCTTTCATCTGGCACAACCACAACTTCATCCACTTAGTCTAATACATTTTCATCAACTTTCATTTAATTCGTGACAATTACAGCTGTCATGGAAATAACAGCTGCTTTAACCTCTCCTCGATCTTTTCCGTGACCCCAAAGTTTGCCCAGACCCACTTCACATGTACTTCATTGCCTCCCCCAAAAGCGATTCCCTGTCTTTACTGACATTTAGGATGTGGAAGAGGGATGCATGACCTTCAAAAACTGCCATTATCAAAAGCAATTACTTCTAATGGTTCTTCTCTTCTCTTCCCCTCCACTCCCATTCCTTCTCGTATTTGCTTAGAAGGGCTCTGTGTGTGCAAGCTAGCGCTCATTTTTCATTTGAGCAACGTGTTAACTAATTAGATTAATTAATCAAGGTTAATTAGTCTTGGGAAGTGTACGTTTGAGTGAGCAGGAGATGCCACAGAGAGCGGACACTTGACAGACAGACAGACAGACAGACAGACAGACAGACACAGACAGACAGACAGACAGACAGACAGACAGACAGACAGACACA
Source organism: Osmerus eperlanus (assembly GCF_963692335.1). Lineage (NCBI taxonomy): Eukaryota > Metazoa > Chordata > Actinopteri > Osmeriformes > Osmeridae > Osmerus > Osmerus eperlanus. The sequence goes on along the minus strand of NC_085026.1, from coordinate 7,168,280 downwards.
CACAGAAAGATTCTGAAGGGGTTGTCAAGACCAAACGCACAGTGCATACAGTAGCTGGAGCAGACAAATTAATTCAGAGGATAACAACAGTATTTGTGTAGACCGAGGGAGGGTTATATTTATTTTTTTTGCTGCATAAATTACAACCTGTCACACCTCTTGGGATGTTCATACAAACTAAACTTTGTTTTTGTTATTTAATAATCTGCCCTTGTTTTTTTCTTGAGCAAAAACAAACAGTGACTGTAAATAAGATGACGTTTCATGGTCGTGACGTGAGCTCCTCAGAATCCAATGTTGTTATGACAAACCATTGATAAGAGTCTGAACCTTGCCCAGCTTCCACCGAAACAAAGTCACAGAGACTGTGCTGTCTGTTCTAAATACAAGACGGCACCACCTTTGGCAAATAAGCAGTACTGTGTGTTCAGGTGTTGAAATAAGCCTAGCTAGAACCTATTACAGTCCAGGTATCCACCCTTTTCAAGGCCCATGTTGGCACCAGTTACACCACCTCCACAGCTGCCTTGACATTTATTTAAGCCAATTACACCTCTGACAAGGAAAAAATATATCCCAAACTCCGAGAAGGAAAGTCCTATTTCCTGAATCCCAGAAGGGTCACTTTGAAATGACCCCTTGTCTGACTGTGAAGGAGGGAAAAGTCGGAACCTTGCTCTCGTGGTGCAGTGTCATGCTTTAGCCAGAGACACACAAACTACATCAGTCCTATTATCAACCCAGTTACAACAGAGTAGCAAATATAGAGTAGAAGTCAGGTTACTAGAAGAGGCTGCTAGAGCTTATTATGTGTCTAAAGTTCATTTTGTGTCGCTTTGAGAATAAAGATTGGAACTGAACACATGTATTCCGATTGTAAAGCCAAGGCAGGTAGTGTCGAGAGGTGAATGTGCTGGAGCCCTACCTTTGGCCTACAAATAGACCTTACAACGCAGGTTTACAGTTATAAGCCCAGAAAGCCCATTCGTTAAACTATGTACTGTAAATATCAATTTGTGCCTCTCCGCACCTAATTTAGCACAAAAACCACACCCTTAACTCTGGGGTTCCTGCTAGTAAACACTGTAAAGAAAAAACGAAACTTTATCACCCAGAGACTGTCTGGTCAGCACTGCATGGTTTATGCAAAGGCTTATTTGGTGTGGCAATGCAAAGAGCTTGAATCTGATAGTCGTAGGATATATCTTTGTTCTTTGTTTCTTTCCTATTTGAACGTTATCTCTCTCTCCCTTCTAGATGCCCCTCCCTTTTGTTTGGATTAGTTTCTATCCAGGCCCAGCTTTACAATTGTACCCGTCTTACGTGACAAGGCCTCTGAGGTTGCATTTATATGGGGGGAGGTGGGGGGGGGGGCACAGGTGTGTAGCAAATGCCCTCACCTCTGCCTAAACTGTTCCACATATGGGCCCCCGTCACTCTCGCCAACAACCCCCGTCGCCGTGTTGAATGATGGGCTGTCAGGAAGGTCCTGCCCTGAAGCAGCAGAGTCGAGGCACCCTCTCTCGATTCTTCCTTGTTGTGACACATGACTAGGGCACCAAAGCACGCCCCCATGATGGGCTGCTTACCGGCAATACCAATATGAGCACTCTGACCTTTCTCTCTTTTCTGCCCTTTCTTTTCTCTCTTTTGTTTTTATACACCTTTCTGGTAGGCCATCCCTTCTCGTTTTGCTGGGGTGGGGAAGGAGGGTGGCGTGCACGTTTGAAATATGGCATTTTTGTATCATAGTATTAGACTGACAGATAAAAACGCAATAGAAACACAAGCACAACACATGAACAAGTTGCATAATGCATGAACTCGGTTACACATTGGTCTAACTCAAATACCAATGCACGCATTGTTACAACATGTAACATCATTTGATTTAAGGGGTCGTAATATGAAAATACCCACAATGTGTGTGATCTAATTACCCCAGTAGTTTTAGCTACTTGAGCATGAACAACACCAATGTGTTGTGTAGCTAGCTTTGAGAGTCTGCCCAGAAGATAACTGCTTTTCTATGAGGCGATTAGCATCGATGTCTCGATGTGCGGCGTTAGCCGTACATTGTGATTAACCCTCGTGCTGCCTTCGGGTCACATGACCCAAAGGTTCATAACGAACCATCGTTGTGTTTACCCAATTTTACCCAATACAAAAACAAATACAAATAATTTTCTTTTAACCATTCCAATGTGGGGGGTCTGAGACAGCCCGACAGTTAAAAGAAAATGCTTCACTTTGTTTTTGTATGAGGTAAATTTGTCACAATACGACGGTGGGTCACAATGACTGATGGGTCAGAATGACCCGAAGATAACACAAGGGTTAAGAGATTCTTAGGTCGATGTCAGGAGGAAATGGGTAGAAATTCTTAGCTCTGGTACATTTGCAAATGGATGTTATCTAACTATGGGCTATCTTCAAAAGAATACTGACATCCACCATCCGGTATTCTGTGTGTATGATTGGTGCTTTAATTAGAGAAAGATGCATGACAAAAGAAGAGCTAGACAGAGGTAGGAATGGGATATAAAGAGGGGAAAAGGCAATGGAGCAGAAGCATCATTGAATGTATGTCTGCTTGTGGGTGGTGGTCATGATTTGAGTTGAGTGTGTGTGGAGGAGTACGGGTGTGTGTTTAGGTAGCTGTGGTGTCGGAGGCGGGCGCGACCTTTAGGATCCGGAGGTTGGTCAGAGAGGTCAGTGGAGCAGAAGTAGCGTTGTGCTCCACTGACCTCCACAGGCATTGAGTGCTTCCCTGCCCTTCTTCTCCTTGCTTTGAGGTTGGCGAACCTCAAAGCTTCCTGTCTCCCCCCCCCCTCTCTCATCCATACTCACACAAGGAAGAGATCTTCCACCTTTTTCTTCCTGACTCGAGTAGATATTGTGGTTCCCGACCCTTCACTGGCTTATTCTTAGATCAGAATCTTCTAGTCTTCTGTCTTTTTCCGTGTTGAGGATGCTTTCCTCTACCTCACACTTCAGAAGTGTCTTTTTTTTTTTTTGGCCTTCAATGGAGAAGGTGGGATGAGAGAGACTCTGCTTTGTTCTAAACTAAGGCTATGAAAAGACCTATTGTTCCTCATGTGGGGAGAATGGCATGGAGAATGGCCAAAGGGTTACTATTTGCAGGAGACTGCAAGACCTCAGTACACACACTAAAGTAGCAGGGACATTTGGCCAAAACAACTATTGACATAAACTTGTCATGCTAAAATATAACAGAAGTAAAAAAAAAAAAATAGCATTATTGGTTGTCACTGTCAAGAAATGTTGTGCCAGTTCACCAGCGTCACATACAAGTGTCAAAATGAGTAAAATGTCAATTTTGCAATTTTGACACTTGATTTTCCAAGATTTAATGCGTCACAGTAGTGTCATGCACATATATAGATATCTAATATTCATCATATTTGCATGCATGTTTGGTTCCTGTGGTCTTCCATGTAGGTCAGAAGAACAATGTTATTAACATGTAATCTCTTAGGCAGACAGTGTATGTCCTTTAAGCAAACTACCATGGTATACTGTAATGTACAATAACAGAATATAAATGTTCCCTATAATAAAGTCTATGGTGAAATGGAGTAAGGGCAAAAATGGCATGAAAGAGCATACATTAGGCCTTAGAGAAAAAAACCTTTCCAATCCACACCGACGACTGCTGTGATTCCATTAATAGAACCATACAACCTCCCCAGCAACAGCCTTTCTCAAGCAATATTAATACAATTACAATGTTACCCCGGCAACTAAGGTTGAATCAAGCCAGTGTATGTGAGAATAACCCTTATGCTGGAAGGCTAGCATCAAGAGCCTGCTGTCTCTAACACAACCAAGCAAGTCTAAAATATAGGGTATTACATTGAATACTTTCTTTTTCTTTCTATGTTTATGCTGTGGTGAGGGTTGGTAACTATCATGTATGAGAACTTTGGAAATGAACAGTCCTACGAATGGAATGGCAGGAATGTGTTTGTCTAGAATACTGGTAAGTTATCATTTGTAAAATGACTAGGGTTTCCGTGAATATGAGTTTGTTTACACAAAGACTTCAACTGGCCGCTTAGTGTGTTTGACCTTAATATTGTGAGACACCTCGGTAACTGGTCACTCATACGTTTCCATCCTCATTGAGTCACCCTTGCGGTTCACACAGGACAGGATATCGTCAGATCGTTGCAGCGGCGCGCTATCGTCGAAACTCAATCATTGCCACTCAGCCCACTGTCTCACACATGACTCGCGCCTCCGTGACATGAGATCTGCTAGTGTCAGAGTATTACCTGCAGCTATATCGGTCAGTTCATGTGATGATGTCTGACTGTAGCAGGGAAGGGAGCCTGATTGTTTTGGCGAAGGATCATTTACAAATACATGATGTGCAGTTTTGATTTACACAAATTGAGAGTTCCTTGAGTTGGGGAGTGTAGAGAAACTAGCAATTTTGTTGCCCAAGATCTAATTTATCAACAATTTTACAAATGATTTACGAATCCATCATGTCCTCATCATACACTCACCCTTGTCATTATAGACTTGACCTATGCCCGATACAGCACACTCACCCTTCCTTCCACACAGGTTTATTTATCTGTGGACTTCGATATCTGCTTTTACTGCAAACAATTCCTTTGCCAGGATTTAAAAAAAATCGTAGCATCCAATCTTTCTTTCCTGTCAAATATAGATATATTATTAATTTTTTTGACACCCAGACATGTGAGCATTGTTTGTCACCGTAACATGATTCGTTGCTGGATGAAGCATGTACGGAAACATTGAACATTGAACGAAAAAACAAGACAACATTTTATTTTAATGATTGGTTATTCCAACTCTAGTCCACCTGAATGTGTCTGATCGGGAGTCGGGATGAGTCGCAGTGACTGATGCAAGATCTCACCAGCTGTTTACAGTCAAGGAACAGTTGAAACCTACGGAACAATATTGCAGTCGTGAGTCAGAAACAAGTGATTTCATCCAATCTCATCCCCATACAGAGCATGTGTTTAGGGCAAGATCTACATTTTGGTAATTGCACAACAGTGAACTTGATCATTACATTTACATTTATGCATTTAGCAGACGCTTCTATCCAAAGCGACTTCCAAGAGAGAGCTTTACAAAAGAGCATAGGTCACTGATCATAGCAACGAGATAGCCCCAAACATTGCAAGCAGCCAAAACATGAAGCATACATTGTGGAAAACCAAATAAGTGCCAAAGGGAAGAACCATAAGAGCATGCAGTTAAACAAGTTACAATTGAACAACATGAAACTCCCCACAAGAGTGTACCTGTAGAAAAAACAATCAACAGTAAAATATTTCACAGCGAGTACAAGAATTTGAAACCGTTACAACTGATCATGCGGGTTTATGATAAAAATTTAAAAAACTAAAGATAATTCCTATAATACTTTTCTACAGTGTAGAATTGTAGCAAAATTAAAGCAATTTTCCTTAGCAATTTGGGGATTTAGGGAGGGTTGGGCTTCCACAGGTAAGTGGATGTTAACACTGATCTCATCTTCCCCTGCATCTCAACAACATTCCCTTTCTCCTTCCACCCCTCCCGGCACTGTGTCATCTTACCCTTTTGCAGTAACCTATACTGCTGACATCTGAGATTAATTTGATTTCAGTCCAGTTTCTCCATGTATCTACAATGTTCTTACAATAGGTATTGCTATGTATTTACATAGTGGTTAATGTAATCTCAATGTTGCCCATTCATTTCACCACCACGCCCTTCTGTGTGTCTGTCCTCCACTCCAAAGTCATGATCTCTCTCTGTTTCTCTCACTCACGCACACATGTAAACACACACGCCTTGTAAATATGGCAACAGAGGGCTGTTTAGGTATGTTTGAGTCGAGGCACCGGGGTGATTCCAGGTATTGCGCTTGTGCGCTCTGTAATCGACAAGTATTGTGACCATGACAAAGGAATGCCCACGCACACGGGCCTGTGCAGCATGACCGCACAGTGCTGGTTAATGAATAACCAAACCAGACTCCCAACCCCCTCTCAGCGGGAAGAACTGGCTGGCTCCGACAGAGAGATGTTGGGAAAGGAGGGTTGGAAGTAGGAGCCCGACGCACCTCTATTTGTGTAACGGCCTCATTAAAAGGAGAAGGATGGAAATCAGCTTGACCGGGCTAATGGGTGCATGTGTGTTATTGAGGAGGGGTCAAATCCTTCTTCCGATGTCCTAAAGCTCCCCTCGCCACCATATTCACCCTGCCCCCACTCAACAGCTCATTCAAGCCTTGGCTTTGACCTCTCATCCTTTCATAAATCATCCAATGGGACATGCTCCAGCAACCAGGACCTTGTCTTTAAGATACTGTAGTCTTCCCTCCCTCAGGCCACAAAGGTCTTGAGCCGCTACAGGCTCAAGGCTGTGTTGGGTGTCTTGGGTACTTTGGGCGTTATTTGATCAAGGCACTCTCCGTAAGCTTGTAGTGCACCTTTTACTGACTTTATCATAATTGTAGGGAAAGTGCGTTGTTGACGTTGTGGCCAGGACACAGTGCAACCCTGTCTAACACTCTCTCTTGAGGGATGCATTAACTGTATGTGCATTGAAATAAACCTTTCCTGACAAGAGCTTCTTTCCATGAGAGTCGCTAATGTTTTCCAAGAAAAAAAGGGTCATTTTGAAATGAAAGCACCGCAACACATGAATTCATGACAATTGTTGTATGGTCAATCCTGCTATTGTTGAATAATGAAATTGCATTGCCATGTCGACCAAGACATGTTTTCTCTGAAGCACACAATTATCTGGCATTTACATGGTAAACAATGTGAACTTGTAAACAATGTTCACTTGGATAATTATTCATATCTGTGGGAATAGGATGAATGATATAAAAATTTGAGTTACCTCTTTACTTTCCTTCTTAACATTCGGACTGTAAAACAAATATAAAAGCAGACACTTGATATTCGACATGTTTGATATCTTATGCTTCCAGAAGAGTCTGAAGACCTCTGGGAAGGGAAGCTTGGCACTAAGCACCAACCGTAACGTCAGAACTCCTCAAAATCTCGTACCTACACATTTCGGCAAATTAACATTAGCCATGTAGACTTCAAGCTATCTTCTGCTTTCTCTCAAAAGTATGTACTTGTTTGTGTGTTTGTGTGTGTGTGTGTGTGTGTGTGTGTGTTTGGGGAGGGAGGGGGAGGCAGGCAACATACGGACCCAGGATTCTTAAAGAAAGCCCAGGAGCCTGACTCGTCCTTACACAATAACCTCAGTGTCACTCAAGCTGCCCCATCAAGTCGGCTATGACATTTGGAGATGGGCAAATAAGCCGGACAAAAGTAAGCAACCTCCATTGTTGAGTGTTGGCGCGTGTGCGCGCGCACGTGTTTTGACTTTGGCCGGACATGGTCTGGCGTAGGGACAGCTGTCACATCTCCGACCTGTCACATGTGACACAGAGGACATGCCACGGGGGCTGTGGCATCCAGAAACAGAAGGAAGGACAGGACGATGGGGGGGGGGGGGGAACGAAGAGAGCTAGCAGACGGGAGGAAGACAGAGGCCAGGCTAGTGGAGTGGAGGAGAGTGGAGCGGTGGACGTGCGAGGAGCATGGCTCTGGGGCGTCCTACATCTGCACTACATGGACACACACACACAGCCTTCACCCTCTCTCTCGACCCTAGTCTCTGGGAGGGGGTGAGTCACATTCTCCCAGGGGTGAAGTAAGTAACTGCCCCCCTTCCAGGCCCTGGAGGAGTGACTCGTGGTACTTGGACCAGGGTTGTTTTAGCACTCATTACTCTCTAGCAGAAGTCAGGCTCTTCATTAAGGGTCTTTGTGCCTGCCTTTGGCCTGTGTAGGGCAGGGATTTGTTTTTTAATGATGTTAGATTTTCCCTTGTATTTAAGCAGGCGTCACTTAGCCCTGAGTGCATCACAGTGAAAAATAAGGCTTAAAATCTGTGTGTAAACAAATGTACAGGGGCATAGCATTGACTTTTGCTGCGCTTGGGGAAATGTAATATGTTTAGGTCCAATGCTGTTTGACATTGTAGGGTTGTAGGGCTGTTTGATGAAAGCTCACATTTAATTCATCTTATTTACATTGACCGTGAATGTAGCATATGGTTTTAATTGTTGAGAGACCACTCCATAAAGCATGTCTTCACACAGCCTTCCTTCTTGGCTCACTTCTGAACAGCAAAGCATCCTTCTCAAGCAAACAAATCAAGGCCACTCCCAAGTTCAATGGATGTATCCAAAACACACACTCTCACACAAACAGGGTAGGTTCCTCTACAGGAGCACTCTCCAAGTACATGCCCTATTTCAAAAAGTGACACTAAAACTTCAGATAAACACTTTGAAAAAGTACAATCGGACCACAACGATCACGCCACAAATCACTTCAGACTGCCGGCCCCCAAAAACCTCCCCTCGTCGGCTCTTCGGCTGTTTGTTTGCGCCAGCGACGACTTCTGACAGCCCCGTGTCGTCCTTTTGTCTGAATCACTCCAAAAACACGACCCTCCCTCTCTCTCCCCCCCGACCTCTTGAACTCCTGCGCCTCTGACTGCTCCGAGGACCTCACGGCCCGGCCATGCAGAAGAACCAAATGTTCCCTCTCTCCTGCCTCTCACCTCTGCTCGGCTACTCCGACCCCCACCATATTACTTAGTCGAGGCAGGAGCCATCTAAAAGAGGAACCCATCCGATCACCTTGACAACCGCAAACCAGAGTGCCCCCCCCCGCTCTTCACCTCTCTACACCCAACCCTTTTCTACGCTCCCTGCCCCTCCCCCCACTCTCCATCCATCCTTACCCGACTTGATTGCCGTGCCTCTTCCATTCTGTGCTATTTACAGACGCGCTGTGCCACATTGACACACACCGGTTCATTGAGGCAACACATTCGGACGCGGCACACACACAACCTCTTCCCCTTTAAGTTCACATATATATTGAGCTTGGGTGACTTCTTTGTCCCCCCCGTTTCCTGTTTCCTTTCCACACCTTATTTCAGAATCCCTACAATACACTCATGCTAAACTACTCATGTAAACATAGTGAATCGATTGACCGCAATGATAAGGTGATTGTGGCCACACATGTCGTACTGGCAACCAACCCCAGACATTTTTACGCCGTTTTCCATATAGTTTCCATTGGCCAATGGGTTTCCCTAGCTATGCTCCATCCCATAATCGAAGAGCAAGTCGCTGGACCAGGCATATCAGAAAAGTGCCCGAGGCCTCATTCAAAACAGTTTGGAAAGGAAAGCCCAGCCACGACGCAGCAATTAGGTTGCACGCGACTCAATTAGCGTCACTAGCTTGGAGGGGAGATAGCCAGTGAGTGGGAAGTCATGCACGGTCGGTCGCTCATGTCAAAAAACGCCTGTGTTGAAAAAGCAGGCAAACCGGGTCAGGGTATCGCTCCCATCGTCTCTTTGGCAGACCTCAATGTGCCCAAGTCGATAACGGGGGTGGGCCGCTTCCAGCTGCCCTATCCGCGGACTGGTAGCATGCTCCCTCATCAGCCCGTTCCGTATGGTGGGGATGAGAGCAGCGATTATCACAAATGGATGAGTTCAAACCGACTGTGAGACATTTGATTAACGCCTCGGCGCGATCGCCACGTGGCGCCCGAGCGAGCGCCCGTCCGCTCTCTGCGGGAACGCTCCGAGGTAGGCCTCTGACGAGGTCCCGACTCGAGGGAGAAGGGATCGAGAGGAGGGGGGGAAAAAAGACGAAAGTGAAAATGCGTTTGCCTGGTTCAGAGAGGCCCCAGCTGTCGTGGCTCCAGCGGCGTGAAACGGATCGAATGTTCACCCCAGTGTGTCCCTCAGCATAGCTCCATCTCGTCATCTATCTCTGTACGTCAGGATCTGAGTAGGCGTGGGGGTTTTTTTGGGGGGGAAAGGGGTTATATGTTGTGTTTCCAGCCTGTTTCATCCTAGACAGGCCTATGATGTCCTTGTCCGTGTCGTTTATCCGGAAGTGTGGAGCTGTGTGAAAAAGCTGAAGACGCTCCTCTCTCTCTTTCTCAGGACACGGCGTTGGACCCAGGTGAAGATGTGGCCCTTCTCTCTGTGAGCTTTGAGGACGCCGAGGCCACCCAGGTGTTCCCCAAACTCTACTTGTCTCCGAGCATCGAGCAGTAAGTGCCCATCCGACATATCAAGTAGTCAGGAAGTGATTGATCGATCTATCAGCACGTGAACAAAAGTTAGGGGCGCGAATCAAATCGCCCTGTGTTGGTTACTTTTGGCAGGCCAATGACCTCCTAGCAGCTATCGCTCGTACTTTTTGCTCTAACTCGTGACAAACGCGCCCGAGAGACGACGGGTGATCGATGGTCGGCAAAGGGGAAAGACAATCGTGCGATTGGAAAACAGCCGCGCGTGACGTCAGCGTCCACTTGGGTCCGCGTGTCTCGATCCGTCCGTGTGTTTGTCAATAAAAACATGAGGAGAACGCAAGGAGATGGATGAGAGGTGACAGTCTGAGAGGTGACAGTCTGAGAGGTGACAGTCTGAGAGGTGACAGTGTGAAAGGTGACAGTGTGAGAGGTGACAGTCTGAGAGGTGACAGTCTGAGAGGTGACAGTCTGAGAGGTGACAGTGTGAGAGGTGACAGTCTGAGAGGTGACAGTCTGAGAGGTGACAGTGTGAGAGGTGACAGTCTGAGAGGTGACAGTCTGAGAGGTGACAGTCTGAGAGGTGACAGTCTGAGAGGTGACAGTGTGAGAGGTGACAGTGTGAGAGGTGACAGTGTGAGAGGTGACAGTCTGAGAGGTGACAGTGTGAGAGGTGACAGTCTGAGAGGTGACAGTCTGAGAGGTGACAGTGTGAGAGGTGACAGTGCGAGAGGTGCACGACTGCGTGTCTGTGGGCATCCCGAGCGTGGCGAGACGTGAGGACGGACGCTCGTTGCGCACGGGCTTGGAATCGCTACGTCACTGGTGGGGTGAGCGTGAGTGTCTTTTTTGTTACAAGCTTAATATCCCTTAAGTGAGTGCGCGTGTACATTTGTGTTCAGCTTGTTGCGTACGCGACATGTGCGCATCGGCATACAAGACAAGTGTGTGACTGGATGTGTTTGCGTACCTTCACGCACGTTGTCACATACTCAGTGTATCCCCTTCCCCACTAAACACGACACATCAACGCGCACACACACTTCCACCTTAGGGCCATTCGGTCTGGTCTGGGGCATTCGTGCTGAGAATAATCCGTGGCTGATGTTTATTTACGAGCGCACGCCCCGTCGCACCAGGTTAAGGGGCTCTGCCCCTGCTCACTCTCTCTCACACAGGCACACACAGGCACACACACACACGCACTCTGCCCTCTTTCCCTCTCTCCGTCTTTCACTTTATGTCTCTCTCTTTCGGTCTCTCTCTTTCTGTTTCTCTCTCTCACCCGTCCCACTTTTAAAAACTCTCCCTGCGCCATACTTGCTTTTGCCCACACGCCGTACGTTCTTTGTGTTCCGTATCCCCTCCCCCCCGCCCTCCCCTGCCCCCCACCCCCTCTCTCTTTGACTTAACTCTGATGTGTCAAGATGCACTTGGACAGGTAAGCCCCTCCTCCCTCACCATCAGGCCAACCTCTTCCCCCGCATACAGAGATAACATGAACACACTCGCGCGCGCTCACACGCCGCCGAGGACACCCAGTCCTCGGCGTTCTCCAGTACGCCTCCACTCTGCATGCCAAAGGAGGGGCCCCCTCGCGTCGACGCAAAAGGCCTGCGCGTCGACGCGAATATCCCCCCTCGCCTGTCCCTGGGACAAGAGCAGGGCGCGAGGCCTCTGGCGGCCGTCCAAGAGGATCCGCCCCGCGCGGCGTGTTCCTGCGGCCCCGCGCGCAGGTGCGGCGCGCGCGCGCGTCTCGGCGCGTCCCCCCGCACCTCCGCATGAGAGCGTGAGATTGACCTGGCCCCCCCACAGCCCCTCATCTCGGGAGTCGCTGCGGCGACGTTAGAGGGGCTGGCCCTCGCACAGGGTTGATGTGAGGGAAACGGACAGAAGGAGGCTAAAGGCATGAACGAGGGAGTGGGGGGGGGGGGAGGGAGGGGGGAGTGCGGCGCTGGGGGGAGGAGAGACGGAGGAGAGGGATCTAGGACAGGCAAACGACAACAACCTGGCTGTAATGAAGGCTTGCACCCTACACAACCCTTAGTGAGAGAGAGATTTCCATGTACCTCTTGCCCACGTTTGACTTTTGTACGAACCAGATGATACTTTTTTTTTCTTTTTTTTGCATTTTCTGCTTAATTTTTTTCTGATCGTGGCAGAAAAACAGTTGGAGAGAGACAGGAAAGGCAGGGAGAGAGTGAGAGAGAGAGTGAGAGAGTGAGAGAGTGAGAGAGTGAGAGAGAGAGAGAGAGAGAGAGAGAGAGAGAGAGAGAGAGAGAGAGAGAGAGAGAGAGAGAGAGAGAGAGAGGAGAGAGAGAGAGAGAGAGAGAGAGAGAGAGAGAGAGAGAGAGAGAGATGAGAGAGAGAGAGAGAGAGAGAGGAGAGAGAGAGGAGAGAGAGAGAGAGAGGATGACATGTAGCAACTAACCCGGGCAGCTGTGGTAAGGCCTTACCTCATGTGGTATGCACTCAACCCGGTGAACCACTAAACCTGCTTTTCTCAAGTGCATGTGAGCAGGCGCTTGTGTACGGTAGTGAACTGCAGTAAAGGGCTTCTTTTTTGATTGCCTTTTTTCCATGTGCGTTTGTGTGGGAGTGTGTTTATTTCTGTCCCGGGGCGTAAATTGCATGGGTATATTTGTGTGCGTGTGTGCGACCGTCTACGCCTGTGGCTCTGTTGTTGTTTTTTTTGGTCCTGGCCCCGATGTCTTGTTCCACTTTGGCCCCAGCTAGCTGTCCCCTTGCTTGACACAGACTCCGACAGAGGGGAATACGGAGACGCAGGGCGGAACATCTGAACAGTTCCGACTGCTTCCGCTGTCTCTTTTGGTTTGCTACATCTCTTTCCTCGCTT